>NC_056671.1:58646883-58955477 GCF_018350195.1 Panthera tigris | reverse complement strand
AACCCATGGTTGCACAACTCTGGAAATTTGTTAAAAATTATTAAATTGCAAACTTAAAATTGGTGAGTTTTATGGTATGTAAAAGATACCTCAATAAAGATGTTTTAAAAAAAAAGGCTTGCTACCAACTCTGAGAAAATATTGGATAATCACATATCCAGAGTATATAAATAACTCTCCAACTCATAAAATAAGAAAACAAATAACACAATTAATAAATGGGCTAAAGACATAAGAAGACGATTCACCAAAAATGTATATAAATGTAAAATAAACACTTAAAAAGGTGTTCAATATTATTAGTCATTAGAGAAATACACATTAAACCCGTGAGGAGATACTGCCACGTATTTACTAGAATGGCTGAAACAAAATTTACTAGGGCTGCTGCTTGAACGTGGACACTCAGTTTATTTAGATTCAGTTTCACTCCCTTCCCCCCACAGCAGAATTTCTGGCCCAAGGACATCTCTCTGAGCACCCTGCTTCATGGTGTTGGGGGAGGGGTAATTTGGATAAACTGAAATTGTGCTTTCACCCTCTTCAGTGTGTCCTCTCTTGTTCCATTGCTTCATCCAGATGCTGTAATTTTTCACCTGGATTCGAGCTCTTGGGAAGTATGTCTGTCCACAGATAATTGTCAAATCAATATTTCTGTGTGGGGTGGGGAGGTATTAGGGATGGAACTTCCTATTCTGCTATATTGCTGATATCACTCTCACATGGGCGTCTGTTCGACATCTTTTCCCAGAGGAGTTAAGATTTTCATAGTACTACATATGCCAAGTAGTTTGGGATTTGTCCTGGACATCTTGAATATTACGTCATGAGACTCTCAGTCTCATTTAAATCCTTTGGGGAAATGTTGATGTTTTTGTGTCGAGGGAAATTTGATACTACTTCTTAAGAGTCATTGAAGGCTCCTAGTTGGGATGGGGTTAATTTGCCATCATTTCTGGACTTCAGGCAGAGTAATTATGACCTTCCTAGGTTCTGGAGAAGCCCTCAGGAAGAGATACAACTATCAGATAAGCAATTGGAAGTTGGCCAGCATACTTTGAAATTGCGGAGACCATGGGGTATGATGGACTCCAACAAGGTCTGCTATTCCTTGACTGTATTTTGATCTATTAATCTATAACCACCCTTATTTAGCCCCTGCCCCCATGCCATTCAAGTGATTCAATCCATCTGTCAGGTCTGCCGTTTTCTTTCAGGAAGGAAATATACGTGAATGGAAAATTATAAGCCTTTCTAGACTGTGTATCCCAATACCTAAGCTTTTTGTGCTTTAAAGGCAAAAACAAGTAGTCTCAGCAAGAAGCAAGGAAAAGACTGTAGGGTCAGTGACCGAGAAACGCAGAAATGAGAAAGAAGTCTATAGAACCCAAGAACAGAGGGACACAAGTACATATATTGCACGTGTCCTAGAGAGGAACAGAGGTACCCAGAGAGCAGGGGCCTCTATAAGGTTTCTCTACAAGATTCAAGGCAGAGGGTAGTCGGATCTGAGGGGCCATGAAGATGAACGACCATGTGCAGTAATGATATATGAAATATTTTTAAAGCTTTAAATTGCTTTATAAGATGAGTTTTAGTCAGAAGCCTTTAAGTATTTCTTTGTTTGATTCCAAATTTCAATCTTCCAAAAATAATTGAGTATATTTCAATATGTAAAGAATTCATACTCTGAATTTCATGAAATACTTAACAATATTAAACCAAAATTTCCTGTTAGTTAATACTTAAAAATAGCACAGCATAGTAGAAAACTAGAAAACCAAAGATTGATACTGCCTTCTTTATATATGCTCTATGATAATTTGTTTTTTCCTTATGAATTGTTCTATTTCTTATTTAATTACATTTTGTAGAAACTTCAAAAAAAGTAGGAAAAAAACAGTATTAAACAATATATTTTCAATGTTCCAAATTTTTAGGATAATTTCTTTGATATTTCGCTATTAATAGGTGATAGTTGCTGTGGTTTCTTACAGTGACCTTTGTCTAGCAAAAGAAGTCTCCTTATGGTCCTAGTTTGCTTAGAGGTTTTGCTGAGTGAGTGTTGAATTTTATTGATGCTTTTTTTCCATCTATTAAGATAAATTAATATGAGCATAGTATTTTCACTTTTAATTTGTTAATGCTATGGGTTATTTGAATACAATTTCTAATGTTCAACCATTGTATTATTTCTAAAATAAACTCAACCTGGTCATAAATTGTTTTTATGTTTCTGGATACTGTTTGTGAATACTTAATTTAAAAATTTGAGACTGTTTTAAAATTTTATTTTGTGTTCTGATTTAGTTTGGATGTGTTATCAAGGTTATCCCAGATCAGAAATGGAGGTGGCAATGATCCATATCTTTCCATCACTTGGGGAAAAAGATGTATACAACAGAGAGTATTCTTTGGAGGATTATAAAAATGTACCAGGAAAACTATCTGGGACTGGTGGTTTTGAGAACATAATGTAAAGTCCTACTATAATGCCTCTGACAATTTCAGGTTTTCTATTTTTAAGAGTCAGCTTTGGTAATTTATACTCTTTAGGGAAAACTGACCATTTCATCTAAGTTTTCAACTTACTGTTACAAAATTATTTATAACATTGTCTTTTTGGGGGGAGAAGGGGATCTGTAGCAGATCTACAGTTCATGTTCTCTTTTCATTTCTAAAATTACTTAATTTTTGTTTAATTACTATTGCCAGTTTTTTTGCTATTTTATTAAGCTCTATAAGGCTTATTTCTTTGTTTGCTTATAAATCTGTTGTTGTTGTTCTTTTGATACTTTATATTTTATCTTTGTTTTACGCTGTATTACCTTCTACTCTTATCTCCATTATTCACTCTATTCTTTCTTTGAGTTTCCTATTTTTTCCAATTCTGTCGTTGAAAGCAACCACCATTAATTTTCCAGTTTTATCTCTCAGGCTATAAATATTTATTCTGACACCTCTTCAGATGAATCCCAAAGTTTTACTATGTATTATTGTTTTTTGTCATTCCATTGAGGTTATTTTCTAATTATCAGTATTATTTTTTGATTTATGGTTTATATTTACAGTGATGCTTAAAATTCTAAATGGAATTTTTAGCTCTTCATTTTGTTGGCTCACAATTTGAATTCATTATGGACCAGAAAATATAGTTTGTATGTTAGTGATTAGGCATTTATTGAAAGTCTATTTCTATTTTTGAAAATGTTCTATACATGCTTGAAATATAAATACATATACATGTATAAAACCAAATAGGTATAAACATGCTTGAAATATAAATACATATACATGTATAAAACCAAATAGGTATAAACACATATGTATAATATATATATTAAAGTATTAATATATAATATATATTATATAACATAAACACACATATATTTTTGTATGTATATGCATATATGTATATGTAGATAGATACATGGATAGATGAATACGTAGCTACTTAGATATGGAGATAGAGGAATAGTTTTGTTTGGTTGTGGTATACGTAAAATTATACATTATTTAATCATTTCATATTCTTAATATATTTGTATTTTTTTCTAATTGTTCTTGTTTCTGAGAAGTATATTTTAAACTCAGTCTGGTTATGATTTTGTACTGTTTTCTTTAAAATTTTATCAACTGTTGCTCTTTTTGCCTTATGTAATTTGAAGTTTATTTTTAGGTTTCCTGATAAGTTATTTCTTTTATTCATATCTGATAAAATTAATTATGATTTTTGCTTTAAAGTTTCTACATTGCTCTTTATGTCTTTATCTAAATTTCCTCGGTTTCAACTTTTAGTTTACAAATTCCCTCTATTAACACATTAATTAATTAATTAATTAATCTGCATTTTAATCTGCCTACTGAGTTTTTAATTTCATCTGTAGATGATATTGCACTGTGTTCCATGTCTCAGTGTTGCAGATGAGAAATCCAATGGTAATTTGATTTATTTTTCTTTTGTAAATAACATGTTATTTTGCCTATGAGCTTATAAGATTAAAATAGTTGAAGAATTTCATAGGACATATCTCAGTGTTTTATTATTTTTAGTTTGCTTCTTTTTTCTCATTATTTTAGACTGAAACTTTATGAGCCTGTTCAATGCTTAAGTTTCTTCAGTCAGGAAATTTTTCTTCTATTATTTCTTTTGTTATTGATACTTCCCTAAACTCATTGTTTCTCTCTTTAAAACTACTATTTGAACATGCCTCATGTCTCTATATGTTCTCTCATAATAGTTGACTCCTTTTTTCTCTGAGTTTTGATGCATTTCTTATAGTCATGTAGGTCATTAATTTTGGTATTAATGACAACTATTCTTTCTTTCAATTCACATAATGAATTATTTAGTTGAAAAATCATATTTTAGTTCTGGAAACATATTTTTGTGCTTCACTTGGAAGCTTTATGAACCTCATTTTTTAATTTGCATTTTAGGGGCACCTGGGTGGCTCAGTCGGTTAAGCGTCCGACTTCAGCTCAGGTCATGATCTCACAGTCTGTGTGTTTGAGCCCCGCATCAGGCTCTGTGCAGACAGCTCAGAGCCTGGATCCTGCTTCAGATTCTGTGTCTCCCTCTCTCTCTGCCCCTCCCCTACTCATGCTCTGTCTCTCTCTGTCTCAAAAATAAATTAAAAAAAACATTAAAAAAAATTAATTTGCATTTTATTTGACTCATATGATAAGATTATTCCCATTGGTGTTTATTCTGAATTTCTGCCTTAACTTTCTCTTTCTGTATCCTGCATTCCCTCTGGGATGAGATGCAGATTTTTTTACTTGGTTTGTATACTGAGGTTTATAGCTGCTACTTTTAGTTCTCTAACTCTCTCAAATCCTGAAAATTCTGAAGGGTACATGCATTGTTATCACCTTAGGTGTGCTGTGTAGTCAGAAATCTGTCCATCTTCTGTTAAGATGCCGGGAGGACATTTGTGCTGTCAGATCTCCTAGTGGGTTTTTTCGTTTTTTCTTTTTCTTTTCTTTTCTTTTCTTTTCTTTTCTTTTCTTTTCTTTGCTTTTCCTTTCTTTTCTTTCTTTTCTTTTCTTCTTTTCTTTTCTTTTTTTTTTTTTTGAAAGAGTGTGTACAAGTAGGGGAAGGGCAGGTTCCACACGCAGGGTGGAGGAGGAGGTGGGGTTTGATCTCACAACTGTGAGATCATGACCTGAGCCTAAATCAAGAGTCTGATGCTTAACCAACTAAGCCATCCAGGACCCCCATCTTTGTGTTTTCCTACTTCAAAGGCTCAGTCCTCTTATACTGAGAGATTCCTGTTGGAGACCAGTCCACCAGGGTCCACAGATCTCAGGAGATCTATTTCTTCTCAAGATATGTTGCTTTTAGATTTCAGTTCCAGGTGTTCTCCAACTAGGGATAGCCCTGCATCAGTTCCCTCAGCTGGGACCCCAACACAGTCCAAGATCTTAATCCCAGGTTGCAAAAATTTCCAGTGATTGGTGGCTCAAGAGAAACAAATAGTTTGGAGTTGGGATGGAGGAGAAGGAAGTTGTGTTGAAGGTAACTTTTCCCAGAGTCCTCAGTTTTCAAGTCAATGAGAACACACTCTCTCAATTTCTCCCTCTATCCCCACCCCAACTCTCTCTCTCCACTTTTCTCTTCTTCTCTCAAAAAGATAACAAGTGTCATCATGGATGTAGAAAATTTGGAACCTCATATACTGCAGGTTGAAATGTAAAATGGTACAGTCACTTTGGAAAACAGTCCAACAATTCCATGAAAGATAAATATAAAATTGTCATTTGACTGTGACCCACCACTTATACTCCTAGATACATATGAGAAATGAAATAGAAACGAAAACTCATCCACATAAAAATTTTTACACAAACATTTACAGAAGCATTATTTATAGCAGCCTTAAGGTGTAAATAACTCAGATGTTCAGCAAGTTATGCACTGATAAATAAAATGTGGTGTATCAATACAATTGAATATTATTTGGATAACTGATACATGCTACAACACAGACAAATCTTCTTTTATGATAAATGAAAGAAGCCAGCCACAAAAGACTACCTATTGTATGATTGCCTTTATATGAAATATCCAGAAAAAGCAAATCTATCTAGACAGGAAATAGATTATTGATTACCTAGTACTGTTGCAATGTTGAGGAGAAATGGAAGGAAGCATGATTGCTAAAGGTTACAGCATGTCTTTTGAGGGTGATAAAAATAATCTAAAATTTATTGTGATGGTTACACAACTCTTTGAATATACTAAAAATCATTGAAGTGTATACTTTAAATGAGTGATTTATATGATATATGAACTATATCTTAATAAAACTGTTAATGAAAGAGAAACTATGGATAAAACGAGTTGGTTACAAAATGACTAGGACTTGGTTACAGAATGGCAAGCACTAAATAATTGCTGATTGTAATAGCAATCATGTTGTATATTCCATGTTGTATATTCTCTTTTGTGTATATAATTTATTTATCCATTTTACTGCTGGAGATATTTGGGCTCTTAAAACAAGGCTACTCTGAGCATTCTTATGTATACCCCTGGTTGCATTTTTCTAGAGTAGAAACTTAGAATGAAATTCTTGCATAACAGGTTATGCACATCCTTAATTTTAATAGGTACTATCAACATTTTCTATGTAGTTAATACTTTCATTGAACTTATATTCAAATAATTATATTGAAATCACTTTTTCTTATACTGCTAGAACTTATTTGTCCCTCAATTTGGAGCTATAACCTGACTCAAAATCTGAAAAATTGGCAAATGGTGAAAAATGAGGACTATTGTATACGTTAAGAATATTGAGAAATGTATTGTTGTTGATCATAAGTGTATGCTTAGCTAGGTAATTCTGTAAAGTGAGGAGAGCAAGCATTAGATTTCAAGGGAGCCAGTGAGTAGTTTTGATGAGGGAGTAGATGCTGAGAAAGAAGAATAGTTTTAGAATTTAGATTATAAAGTGAAATAGAGATCAAATAGTATTTTGAGAAGTAAAAAAGTTTGAATTTTTTTTTGTATAAAGATTTGCATAATCTAGAGAAGGAAGAGATGGAGAGAATAAGAGAGAAAGGTGTTAAGTATGAGAAAGGAATAATTAGCAAAGTGAAGTTCTGGAGAAGCACCAAGATAATAGGAATAAGAATGTAGGTAAAAGGAGAATCAGCAAAAAATGATGCCTTCTTCCAAAATAAGAGAACAATAGCAAAGAAGGAGTGGACAAGTGGAGAGATGTTGAAGGAGGAGTTCATGTCTAAGAACCTCCTAACTTAGTGAAAAAAAGAGCTGCGTGTGCGTGTGTTGGTATCATTACGTAAACACCTTCACAGAAAAGCTCTTGCGAATAAACTTGCAGAATATTAGAATTAAGAATTCTTTAAAGATTTTCCTCAATTGATTTCATTTATTTTAATAGTCTATCATCTGTTTCAACTCAGGATTTACTCCTACTATGGTATTTTTGCTCTAAATAGCTCAGCCTGTTTGTAGTGAGGATTTGGAGATTTTAAAATTATGAATTATGTCCAGATCATTACTTACCCTTGTATGGTCTTGGACAAGAGTCTTCACCTCTCTGATAAAATAATTTTCTTTACTTTACATGGAGATAATAATATCTCACCGAAATAGTTGTGGAGTTGATTCATGATATAACATGAAAACATTTTGCAAACGCCATAGCACTAAACATGTGTGATTTCCTTCTTTGTGCTTGTTTATAGCTTATTGCCTAATCCTCTCTTCCACTTTTTAAAAATAAGATCTTGCCTTGCTATCCATTTGTTTCACTCACATAAACACAGTTTTCTGGACAAGAGGGACATCTAACAGGTTCAGTAATTAAGGTAAGACCATTTGACTTGCTAACAGACCGATTGACTTCACAACAAAGGCAAGGGTGGAGCAGAAAATGTGAAAGCACAGATTTCCTGTGTGATACCTAAGGAGGCTGTATGCTATAGCTATCCAAACTGTTGCACTAAGTGCAGGTCTTTAAAATCCACTGTAATGTGCCATTAGCAAATAATACAAGTGACATTAAAAAAAAAAAGCCTTCATTTTAATTGGAGAGAAAACCTATGGAAATGTAGACATATAAATAAAAATACAGGAGCCACATAATTGTAGAAAGTGGTATAAGAACCTGGGGGAAGAAAGTGTCATCGTGGGCTGGATTTAAAATGAGTTTTAAAGCAGTGGTTCTTCAAATTTTACTTAGACTACATTCCTGTTTTCCACCCTAAACAGATCATCTCTTGTTGAAGTAGAGGAAAAGGCCCAGAGCCCAGGGCTTCACTTCCTCCTCCCAAATACTTCTTCCTGTTACCAGCAATCCTACATGAGACTCTGAGGCACCTCTCAAAAGGCCCGGGTTCCACTGATAGATTGAGAAGGATTGGATTGGGGGGTAAAAAGAAGAAAGGTGAGAGAGTTTGGGTAGGTGCAAAAAGAGATAACAGGGGAAAACCCAGTGTGGGTGACATGGGGGGGGGTGTCCTGCCCCTCTGGAAGCTGTGAGGTGACAGAGTATGTATTGGGAGCCATGGGGGTAAATAGCATGGAGACCTATGGAAGAGTTACATTGTGGAGAGCTGTAAATGTTATGCTTAAAAATCCTGCAAGTTGGGAATCCCTGACAAATAGACCAACAGACCTCAAGGCATGATCTTGTTTCATCCCTACAGAACGCCTTATACTTCCTCTTAATTATGTTTTTGTGTTTTACCACATATTTCTGAGGAGATGGGCTCCATATGGATAATGGGTGCATTCGTAACTTATAGACATCACTTTCAGAAATCCTATCCATACGCACGGAGATATTTCAGTGATTCAGTGATATAAAAATTAGCTCCTTGTTGTAAAGACTTCGAGACCCCTTCTATAAGCATTGAAGAGTTATTCAGGCTTGTTGAGTAGGGGAATAATAATGAAAAAATAACTTAATAGAACTTACCTGAGAGCGGGCAGGGGGGAATTCTATAGTCTTTGTATGTAGAAATCGTGTGTATGGCTGTAGGTATTTGCATGTTTGCATGTCTTTGTGATTTATATTTAAAAAGATGTCTAAAGTGGATACTCTGCATGGAGTTTCATCCTCCCAGGTTAACAAGATAATTCACTTGAAGCAAATAGGATAATTTGGAAAGTTTTATTGCCTTTCAAATGAGGTAAGATTGAGTTAATTATGGTATCAGATCATCATAAGATTTCATAGATTATGGAGGAGCTGACACAATGTCTTCAAGCACCTTTGCTACTCCTTAATTTTAGCTGCTGGCTTTTGAAAATTTAGCTCATAATGACCTTAGGGTGTTTGAATATATAAATTTACATACACACTATATGTACCTACCTACCCAAACATACAGTTGCACTCAGATACCTAAACACAAGGCTGGTGATTTGGAGATTTCTGAGATGTAGCAACACATTTGCCCAATACTAGAATAAAACTATACCAGCCCACATCGGAAAGTAAGTGAACTTTGCCTAAAAAGGTATAAAATGTTAGCAGAATAAACATTATACACCTACACACAAAGATAAGGAAAATTAAGCTAGGAGCTCATTATTTCTCAGCCCTGTGATTTTAAAAGAAAATTCTGATATTCTCAGTATAAAACCCCCCATGGGTTTCCCTATTGGAATAAGACAAATGGTAACAGCCTGCATTATTTTTGTCCTTGGAAGATGGAAGTGAGGAAAATCTTAATGAGTCTTAATTTGGGTGATGACGGTGAGAGGTGAGTAGCAGAGACCTTGCTTGTGAAGTCGTTCCTCCGGCTAGAAAACCTATGTGTGAGAGTAAAAATCGAAGAGACTATTTTTGTTTATTCTTGACAGGTAATTAGAACAGGAAGTAAATCTTGCTTTAAAGGCACATAACCAAAAAATTTCCTCTGGTTAGTAGGGGAGTAGAATAATACTATCTAAGGTGAATAGAGACTCATCAGTATCTTTCTCTTTCAAATTTCAGAAGAAGAGGTCAAAATCTTCCAATGTTTCTTTGAAATGTCAAAACTCAACCTTAATAATACTGGCCTCATGCAGGCAGCTCTGCATACAAAAAGAGGCTAGAAAGCTGCCAGTCAGGTTGACTTCTGTCTGACTGAAGGAAGGCACACCAGGGCAGGCAAAGCTTCTTTGTTGGGACTGGAAGATGGAATTTAAAACATCTTCACTTATTTAAACTAACAGAAGAGGGACAGTCATGTGAATTAGTGATTAGTGTAAATTATTGAACAATCTTTTGAAAATTTTATTCCAGAATGTCTATACACACTAAGGGTTAGATGGGCACAAAAGACATGCTCTTTTATAAAGCAGGTTCATGGACTCACTATGGATATTTTTTAAAGAATGTGTTTTATTACATGAAAATAAATACTGGAGCGTGAACTCACTGACCAAATGACTGTCCTTTGGAGACCTAGTTTTTAAATTAATAGATAATAGTCATTTTCTGGGAATGTATCAACTGGGTATTTGTTGATTGGCATAAATCATAAGCTCCTCTAGACATAAAAAGTACTTACCAAATCTTGAGTATTGTGTACATGATGTGTGCTTAATTGTACCCCACCCCCATTCACATGTTGAAGTCCTAACTCCCAGTATATCAGAATGCAACTGTATTTGGAAATAGGGTCTTTAAAGAACTAATTAAGTGAAAATGAGGTCAGTAGGGCTGACCCTAATCCTATGACTAAACCAATATAAATTGTGTCATTATAAAAAAAGAAAAGTAAACACAGGCACATCCAAAAGGGAGACCCCATGTGAAGACACTGGGAGAAGACAGCCATCTGCAAGCCAAGGAGAGAGAGGCCTTAGAAGAAGCCAATCCTATTAATATCTTGACCTCAGAATTTTAGCTTGAAGAATTGTGAGAAATAATTATTTCTGTGAAGACACCCAGTCTCTGGTACTTTGTAATAGCCTGTTATGGACTTAATATTTATGTCTTCCCCAAAATATATACATTTTAGCCTTACTCCCCAGTGTGGCTGTATTTGGTGATGGGTCCTCTGAGAAAGTAATTAGAATAATTAGTAGTTAAGATATCATAGTGATGGAGCTCTGATCTGATAGTATTAGTGTCCTTATAAGAATAGACATCAGAGAGCTCTCTCTTGCTTTGTCTCTCTGAACACACACAAAGAAGAGGCCATGTTGGCACACAGCAAGATGGTGGCCACCTACAAGCCAAAAGAAGAGTCCTCAGAATGAAACCTCCTTTGCCAGTACCTCGGTCTTGGACTTCCTAACCTACAGAAATGTGAGAAATAAATGTCTGTTGTTTAAGCCAACCAGTCCATTGTATTTTGTAATGGCAGCCTGAGCAGACGAATACACATCCCTAGTAAGCTAATACAAAATATATATGCTAAATTCATGCTTTTGTCTTAGGTCCAGTCTTAGTCCTCTCCCAAAAATCAGGAGCTGGATATTATATAAATGTATTAAGATTTTTTATAAAAAGGAAATTAAGAAGATAATTAATCACTGAGAGTACCTATGTTTTGAACAGTCATATATTTTCTGTGACGTTAGATTCCAAAAACTTTTGCTATAAGGTCTTTATCCTCAAGACTTTTACATCGGGGTTGATTTTATTTTATGAATTTTTAATAATTTAATAATTGTTTAAATCATTTTATGTACATTTAACTTTATTTCATATTTGTAATTGCTATTATTAATATTAACTCATATTACAATACATTTATATGTTTGTGAACTTTTCAAAGCATTTGTTTATGTTAGTTACCTCGTTTACATCTCTCAGAAGTCTTGGACACAGGTCAGAACACAGTGTCTGCATTTTTCCTGTAGGAATTTAACTTTGGGGAGGCTAAGTAACCTGCCCAAAGTCTTAGAGGTAGGAAGGACACGAACTGACAACACTAGTTATATTGAAGGAAGATGGCAAACTTGATGGATGATAGTCATGCCCATAAGGTTTAGAATCTTTTCAAGATGATCTTCTTTAGTTATTACTTATATAATTATAACATTAAAAATAATTATTTAAAACAACATAATCAGAAAAGTGATTATTAAAACAAACAGTGAATCCAAATATCATTGAATATCATACAATCATTAGCTCAATCCAAGTCCCCTTTGCTCTCTCCAAGATGGTGCTGGCAACATTTTTAACCTAACTCTGACCTTGGAAGGACCTTCCTTGCAATATCTCCCTTAGGGTAACTATTGAACAGGCATATGGTCATTATGAAGAAACTGCTGACTCCTGGCTCAGCCATTGGTACAAATATTGTTTTAGAAAATAGAATAAGAAGGATACTAGAATAATTGGAATACTCCAACTGGCCACTACTAGGAGATAGCAGATATATCTTTTTTCTATAGCAATGTGATAAGGGGAGAAAATTTACTTAATACACTTCCACACAAATTTTCTGAATTCCCAGGAATTCAGTCTTAATAAACCACAGTACTAGCCACAGTGGGAGGGCACAATATAGTTACAGAGTTTCACAATATAGTTACAGTGACAAGATTAACACATTGTCAGATATAATTTGGAGTTCAAGCAACATTCAACACATGCCTAAGAAAGGTATAGATGTTCATCGGACTTCAATTTTCAGCCTTTAATGAACTACCAATAGCAGCCTACATGAGAAAGAAAGAGGAGAGTAGGCAATTATTCTTAGGTAGGATACTCGCACCTGAGATTTGTAACTGTGCTATGGGTCAGAGGATTTACAACTGGTTCCCAAATGTAGCTGCAAATTAAAATCAATAGGGGAGCTTTGAAGAAATTCAGATTCCAGAATTCTGGACAAAATAAAGGCATTTTTGGACTCAGATTCAATACCATCCACATGGTATCATGAATGAAGAAAATGCTTACAAAAAACTGTGACTAAATAAAAATAAATCAGAATAAAATTCTCAATGTAAGAATGAATATTAAGCAATACATAATAAATCTAAGTGAATATTGATAATATGAAAGGCAATTGTACTAAAAGTTTTAAGGAAGGATTACTGAAGTGACTCAAGAATAGTGTGAAACTAAAAATTCTAAATCATTAAAACAACAATATTGTAAGAGAGGCTTGAAACACCCAAACGCATTTTGAATGTCTCTTTCATGGTGATGGTGTGCAAAAAACGTGCAAACAGAAATTCCAAAATCAACCACACACATATTGCAACAAACTTCTTGCAAAAAGATGCAGGAATCTGAGCTTTAGTTAAGTTTGCCTGGTGATTCTCAAGAGACTAATCAGCAGGTAGACTTTGGGGAACCACTCATTTAGAGGACTCTTCCTGAAACTAGAAATAAGCAGCAAGCTGCATATCAGTACCCTGACTCCTGTTGCTCACATTTTCTAGAGCAACTCTAGACCATTGGATGAAAAGACACTTCTCTGCCTTCATGCCAATTGCATTAGGTGAAACTTCACAGAACACAATAAAAAAGAGTTCGGAGAGATTGACTCTGAAGGTTTTATGTACTTGGACTCTTATTTTCTTATGAAAAATATGAGTTGTATTAGATGAGCTTTAATATTACAGCTTCAGATTTAAATGAATTTATAAAGCATGATACATTATATTTAGGAATGGTATTTAGTAGAATTTCAGAATAATGTTCAAGAAATAATCAGAAGCCCATCATAGACATAATGAGACACAGGCAAACTGGATTGAGGGCAGGAGGCAATGTATTATTTCTCCAAGTCCCTCCTATTCCTATAATGCTTTGTTGGCCCTAGACACACAATAAACACATGTGTTTTTAAATAAGTTAGTGAGTCAATGAAAACAAAGTTCCTTGGGTGCATCTTGGGAAATACAAGATGAAATCAAATCAGAAATGAAATAATTTGGTGCTACTATAAGCTGGTAACCACTGACTGAGAGGTCAAATCTTAAATTTGAATGTCTAGAATAAATGAATCAAAACAGATTTCTCAGAAGGCTTGCTGAAAACAAAATAGAAAGAAAACAGTGACAAGGGGAACAGAGGGCAGAATGAATGAATAAAAAATGGAGGTGAAGTTTTATGATAATTTTGCAGTCATAGAGTCATCAAATCTCAGGTTTGGCAGGAACCCCAAAGGTCATTCCTGCCAATCACACATCTAATGCTTGAAAACCCTAACTTTGCTCCCCCTCCAGTGAGATGACACGGATGATAATTCTCTTTAACAGCAAAACCAAATAGAAGTCGGGAAGTTCTACTTTGTCCCCAATTTACATCCCTATTTCACGATGAAAACTCAGCTTTACATGTATATACGTCTATCTGTATCTGTATCTATATCCATATTCCTGAATAGCATTGCTAGTGCTTGAATTTCTTGATCCAAACAGATTTTGCAGAGTTTGGTTTGCTTTAGTCTTTATAGAAGAATTGTCTCAAGAAGTGGTGAAATAACCGTAGAATTGCTTTTTTGACTACATCCAGTATGAAATGAATTCAGGGCAACATCTAATTCATCACTCAGTCACATCTGACAGATGGATTTCAGTGGTTTACCAGGTCCCTGGAGACTTTAGTTGGTTCAGAACAAGCGCCTCTAAACACCCAAAACGTCTGGGGGTTTCCCTTTTCCCAATCAATGTCTATTTGTTAAAGGTTATCTTGTGGAAAGTTAAGAAGAAGATTCAAGTGTGACACTTCCTCAGAGGAACTTGTTCTTATTTTAATTCAAGAAGCTCTGGGTCTGTAAACTGACTCGGGACTGAATATAAGATAAAGGGCCATTATTCTCAATCATGTGAGCTCAATTAAGGATTCTGTTCACCAGACATAGAAGTTTTTGTTGACACAAATTTTCTTGGTTCTGGCTGCTGTAACAAAATATCATAAACTGAATGGCTAAAACAACAAACATTTATTTCTCACAATTCTGGAGGCCGGAAGTCCCAAATCAAGGTTCTAGCAGATGTGGTGTCTGGTGAGAGCCTGCTTCTTAATTCATTGAATATGATTTCATTGTGTCCTCATGTGGCAGAGAGTAAAGAACAGAAGCAAGCTCTCTTATGTCTCTTATAAGGGCATTAATCCCATTCATGAGGGCTCTATCTTCATGACCCCATCTAATCCTAATCACCTTCCAAAGGCCTCACCTCCTAATATCATTGCATCAAGGGGTAGGGTTTCAACATATGAATTTTGGGTAGAGGCAAATATTCAGTCCATCCAGGCACTAAGTGACACGTCCATTTGTTTTTGCTTTGGGGCTTCATCAATTAGCCATTGTGAAAAGATCAATCTACTCTGATAACCTCTTCCAACCAATGACTTTTTTTATTAACCATGTCCACCTAGTGCTGGCACTTGATCTCAGCCATCCAGGGTTTCCTCAGATTCACTGAAGTGACTGAGCTCAAGTCAATGGCTATATTTATCACATTCACTCCCATTCTCCAACCTGAGGTATTTCCAGGTAAAATCTGAAGCTGGCCCCCATATATGAGGGTGAGGAGAGACTAGAGAAAGAGCCAGATCACTCTAGATTGGCAGGCGGTAGGTTTAATAAGCAAGTTAACTTACACACAAGGTTTATGTTGAGTGGCTTGAAGAAGAGTAGATCTCTGCACCCATCCACTAGAATCTTAAAAGATTATATAATGGGCTTAACTGTGTTCAGTCACATATACAATCTGGTTGGTCTCAACACATTGATCTCTCAAGGTTATGTTTTGTTTTTGCTTTTGTTTTGTTTTTGCTTTTGTTTTTTTTTTTTGTTTGTTTGTTTTAGAGAAAGAGAAAGAGCATGAGTGGGGGAGGGGGCAAAGAGAGAGGGAGAAAAAGAAAGAGAATCCTTAACAAGCTCTACACTCAGTGCAAAGCCCGATGCAGGGCTCAATCATACAACTCAGGATCATAACGTGAGCTGAAATCAAGAGTCAGATGCTCGAGCGACTGAGCCACCTCGGTGCCCTCAAGGTTGTGTTCTTGAAGCTGCTTCTTACTACTGTGGGTGTGGTGGGAAGAACGTACATTCCAAGGACAGGAGAGTGAATGAGGAACTTCTGAGTCCTCAGGTCCAGCACTTGGGTCAACCAGTAGTCACATCATCTCAGTGACCTCTTCCAACACCAGCCCAGCCATTTCACAGATTCTGAGGCTTCCTTCTGAGGTTTTCCCCAATACCATAGTCAAAAGAACATACTCTGGGCTCTCTTGGAGAAGCAATCAGAAGGGTGGTCACGCATTACAAATCCTGTCTTCCCAAATCTTCAGATTTCTTTCTCTGTATTCAATGAAGAAATACATGTGTAGCATATTAATTTAGTTGAGGCCACCAAATTTCAAATCAACAGACTGAGAAAAAAATTTGGGGGAGACCTCATGCAGCTGTTTGCACTCACATATTCCTCAGAATTTCTGCTAAAAATACTTGCATTGGTAAATTTGTCCTGACCATACCCTTCCTTCTAGATGTATACTACGCTTGGCATTTTTTCCCAAACCTTTCTTGATTAATAACAAGTAGCAAAACCAGCATTTATTTTGTGATTAAGCTGTCTCCTCTCAAATTTGACTTTATAATTGGCAGCCTAGGCCATGCAGGGCCTGTTCCCTAGTTATGTGTCTTCTTCACTGGAGGGTGATGGGGGACCTAAAGGAAGTTGGCAGCCCCATGGGAAGTAACTAACAGACAAGGTAGTTACAGGGTCTGTTGTATGAGAAAGGACAGAAGAGACTGATACTGATTCTGCTGTAGTGGAAACTCTGTGGGGTTTGGGGGCTTAGTAATAAAGATAATATAAATCCTTCCAAACAGTCCTCTTCCAGTATTTAGATTTATACTTCTTTTATACTCCATTTCTTAGCTTTCATGTAGGAAACCTGACAAGAATATGAATTCAAACGGATTGCAATTCAGCAACTGAAAATAATGTTTATGTGGGCTTTTGTTTTTTGTTTTTCATTTTTTTGACATATCAGCCAAAATATGAGGCGACAGTTCAGGAGAGAAAAAATTTTAGTTTGTTTTGTTTTAGGATAATAATAGCAACTTGCTTTCAAATCTATTTCAGCCATTCTAGTTCCTTTGCTATTAATAACAATTTTAATATAAATTTGTGAATTTCTCCAACAAAGACTGCTGAGATTACAATTGGGATTGCATTAAGCATAGAGATCAATTTTGGAAGAATTGACATATTTGCCATTGGAAACCTCCACACCATAATCACAGTTATCACTGTGTTTATTTAGGTTTTAGTTTTTCTTATCAGTGTTTTATACTTTTCATTATAGAAATACTGCACATATTTTGCTAAATTCATCCTTAACTAGGTAATGTCTTTGAGGCTATTAACAATAGTACTTTCTAAATTTTTTAAAAATTGTTTTTTGACAGTATGTAGAAGAAAAATTATATATATTATAAAACATATATATATATTAATGCATACACATACACACAAACACATCCCTTCTTGCCTGTAACCTTGCTAAACCTGCTTATTAGATCTAGTAGGTTTTTTTTTTTTTTGGTAGATACTTGAGGATTATCTATGTAGACAATCATGTCTGCAAATAAAGATCATTTTATTTATTTTGTCCAATCAATAAACTTTTTATTCCTTTTTCTTGCCTTTTTTCACTGACTAGAACCTCCACACTTTGAATTAGAATGATGTGAACAGACATTTTGCTTTGTTCCTCATATGAAGAAGAAGGAAACAGTTTTTCAACATTAAGTATGAGGCTAGCAACAGGTTTTTTGGAGATGCCTTGAAAAACTTCTTTACTAATTTCTAATATTTGCTATTGTTTTATCATAAATGTTGTATTTGTGAAATGTTTTTTTCTGCCTCTGAGATAACAATATGTTTTCTTGTTATTATATTGATGATATGGAAAATTGCATTGATTAACTTTGGTCTAACATTGTATTTCCATGTTAAAAAACCACTTAATTATGCTATAGTATTATTTTCACATATTACTGGATTCTATTTGCTAATGTCTTGTTAGTGATTTTGGAGTTACATTTATGAGTGTTCTTTTCTTGTAATATCTTTGACATTAGAAGAAGGCAGACCTCATAAAAGTGAGTTGAGAAGTTCCCTTTTTTGTATTTCTGGAAGAATGTGTATAGAATTGGTTTCTTTTTCCTTAAATGTTTTATAAAATTTTTAGGTAAATCTGCATGAGCTTGGATTTTTCTTTGTGGTTAGATGTTTTATTATAAATTCAAAGTTTAAAATAGATATAGGAATGTAAACTTTATTTCTTCCTGATTGAAACTTAGTATTTTGTTTATTTCAAGGAAATTTATTTCAGTCAAGTTTAAATGTATTGGCTTAAAGTTGATAATGTTTCCTTTTAAATATTTAAGACTAATGACTCCTTATTTATTGCTGATACTGGTCATCTGGGCCTTTTCTTCCTGATTATTTTTATATAACTATCAATTTAATTGATTTTGTTTTGAAAACCAGATTTTGGTTTCATTTCTTTCTTTCCCCCATTTTCTTTTTCTTTCTTGTTTTGGTGTTTAGTAATTTTGAATCTTCTGTTTATTTACCTCCTCTGCTTACTTTTGTTTAATTTGTTCTTTTGTTTGTTTAAGTTGATGCCTAAAACATTGATTTGAGACCTTTACTGCATTTAATATAAATATTTACTAGTATAAATTATCCCATTTTAGCCACACTCAATGCATTTTTGTACATTGTGATTTGACTTATAACCAATAAAAATATTTTCTAGAGTTCCAATTCTGGGTCAGAGAGAATTAGAAAATTCTATTCTCTTTTTCTCACTGAACATGACTATAAAATATATACATAATATAAAAGCAGTTTTTTGAGAATGATGTTAACATTGTTTCTGCTCAAAAAGTACCTCCTATCTCTTTTCACCTTTCCACGTATACAGACTCTGCACTCATGAATATTTGACTTTTTCCTCTCCCTGAAATTGAATGTTGCCCGTACTTATTATTTGTCAGTTAGCATTTACCACCCATACATGTGTGTCTTATTTCTTCATTGGTGACACTGATGTAGACTACATATTCTTTGATAACAGAAATCATTTTTACTTATAATAGCCCTCTCCAGGCCACTTTAAATAAGAGTAGGCTCACAGCATATAGAAACTGTTTTGAATTGATGTAGATTTTTGGACAAAGCTCATCAGAATAGGCATTGTGGCTAATATTTTGCTTTCTTTCTCTTCACTACTATTAGACTTTCTCACAGAATTAAATTTTAAAGGTGACCGAATAACACTTGGGTTTTTTTACTATTTCCCACGTTCTGGGTGCAAGATTTGGGCTATAGTTAGGAGCAGAGGGCTAGTCTGTCTCCATGCTAGTGGAGATGGCACAGAGTAGGGCTCCACTAATAACTTGGCCTGAAGTCAATTTTTGTCTGTTGATAGGATTATTGTCTTTATTGTAAGGATACCTGGGTCAGCGCTGTGATCTGTGGTTGGAGTTGAGACATGACACTTTTTTGGTGCCCACTGAAAAGAGCAAATTCAGATTATTAGCTAAATTGACCTTTTTGTGTGTGAAATTCACTAACCCAGAGCTCTAACCAAAAGAATAGTTTCCCAAATAGATCACCAGATTACCACCAATGTGTCAACTCAGAGAACATAGCAGCACACGAACAGTCGGAGGCCAAATGGGCTCTCCAAGTAAACCTTCCAGTTGAAGAATGCCTTTAGCTTAAACCATCAAATCCAGGTGATTAAAGTGAAATTACGTATGTATTTATAGTTTGACTCTTCACCAGTTTCGTGTGTGTATATAAAAGAAAAAGAGAAAAACGGGACAGCGAAGAGAAAACCTGAAAAAAAATAACACAGCAAATAACCTTTTTTTTATTTGTTTCTCAAATTAGGGCCTCAATTAATACATCTCAAATTGCCTCAGGACAGTGCCAAAAAAGATTAATGCAAAAGTGGTGCGTTCTACCTTTTATCTCAATTGTGTGACAGTCCTCTTGCAAAGTTGAAAAGCTGCTAATTTAGTAGTCAACAGTGTCAAATAAAATTTCTAAACTGTATGTCTATAAAAGAACATCTTAGAAATAAGGCACAGCAAATATGCTTCAAAACAGTGCAGTCAGCAAATCTGTTTCAGGTTTTGAAATATCTAGCAATGACATTTATTAGAGAGAAACTATAATATATCAGTGATATAAAAAGCTGTCTCTTCATCAGCATTGCTTTATTATAGGCACTAATTTTGTGCAAAATCCTTTAGATTCTTTGCAAAACACCTGCTGAACTTAAAGAAATATGGTGAGTGCTTGCACAGAGACAGATGCAGCTTAATCACATAATACTGAATTTGACTTTGTGGTGCTTAACAATAAATGAACTGAGAGCATACTAGTACAGAAGGCTTAAATCTTCCTCAAATTTGTATAAAGTTTTCAATGAATATACTGTTTGTGCTGATTCCTTCTTCATCAAGTTTGAGGATATAAACAAATAGTGATTATAAGGATCCCATTAAGACTGAGTTTTTAAAATTAAAGTAAATCACATTGATGACTATGCTCTGAATTGCACTCCTTTCTCCCACCTCCCATCCTATTTCAATGTTCTTAGCTGGCTGCTTTCTGGCTACTTTTCCCTTTGTAGTTTCCATCCATTCATCCATTCATCATACCCTGTTTATTCTATCAGATTACTTGAAAATTTCATGTTATAGATGAATCTGCTTCAAGGTCAGATATGATGGCATTATGGCTCAGTAAAAGATGGAAATAGAATAAGAAAGACCATTTTCTCATTCTCTCTTCTGCTGCACACGATTAGTTTTATATGTTGATTGATTTTTGGTGGTAGGTTAAGTCGATTTCAATGAATTTCACTCACCCAGGGTTGACCAGATTAAGATCCAAAATTGTTTACCCATATCACTTTTTCTCTTCTTTCTTCCCAGTCTTTTAATTCATATGTTCAAAGGACATTTTGTTTGTACATATATGATACAGCCTCTGTGTGCCTACATGCATTCACATTCCCTAGTGAATTAACTATTCTTTCTTCATTGATTCTTATTTGCATTGTAATGTTAAATAATGGTACTTTAATTTTACTTCTTCAGATAAGCTGTGTGCTTGAGAAAACCATAAAACAATGAAACCTCATGAATATTTATATCAATGACTACACAGCATTATAGTCATAATCTCTGGAACTAGTTCTCACAAGTTCAGAATTAATTATCAAGTTCAGTTTTAATTGCGTTCTTCTAAATTACAACCCCTCCCCCCCTTAAAAAAAAGACATAATGAATTATCTGGTAAGTACTTTACTGGGACTAATGCATCTCAGAGAGCTTCCTAAAATCCCATTCTTAATGTCTAATAACCAAATGAAGGCATACAATCCCAAACCAGGGTTCTAATCCTTGTTATCCAATGTATTAGACATTTGCGGCTGCTTCTAGGGGGTTAATATATTTCATTTTCACTCAAATGAAATTTGCTATTTTCACTCAGTAAGAATTTAATTGAGTTTGGGGAACTTTTTTATTAAAAATTAAACCCTAAACACTCATTGTTTTGCTTTCTTATCCTGTGAGTCTGAAATAGCATACAGAGAGGAGTATTTGATGGGTAACCTCTGGAGAACAGTTGTCCCTTTATTAAAAAAAATTAAAAGGCATGTTTAGCACTAAGACATAAAGATGTGAACAATTAAGAGTAATGATATATTTCATCTTGAAATAAAGGAAATCCACCCCAAAACTTTCTAGCCAAAATGCTGAACTGTAAGAAAAATAAGAAAACGTAACCATATTTGTTCTTAGAATAAAATACGGAAAATTACTCAAAATAATATAAAATTTTAAACACAAAGTCTTATGAAAAACTTTAACGAGTAAAACATTGAGAGATATGTTTATTTCATTAGGTAATATATATTCTATTATGTCTGAAACATTTTTTACTGTATTTTTATTTTTTTATTTTAATTTTTTAATGTTTGTTTATTTATTTATTTTTTTTTTTGAGTGAGGGAGGGACAGAGAGAGAGAGAGAGAGAGATAGACACAGAATCAGAAGCAGGCTCCAGACTCTGAGCTGTCAACACAGAGCCTGACACAGGTCTCAGACTCATGGACTGTGAGATCATGACCTGAGCTGAAGTCGGATGCTTAACTGACTGAGCCGCCCAGGCACCCCTTGACTATATTTTTAAATGAAAACATCTAAAAACCAGTATTGTATCTGTGTGTGTTAGGACAAAGATAAAGTTAAATAAGTGATAACTTGACAGCATTTATTCCCAGAACTTTCCCTCATATGTAGTGATAATAATCTACTTACAGTTGAGAGGGCAGAAGGAAGATGAGAAGTATAATTTCAGTTGGAAACCTAACTAAACTCCTAGGTTGCTTATCACTGCAGCAACTGAGCTCCGTTGATTTACCAGTACAGTTGTTTCATTTAACTTAAAGTTAGTCAAGTTTTAGTAAAGATTTGGTCTTGACCATGTGCAAGATTTGAACCCAGGAATTTCAGGAAAAAGATGTGCAAATAGAAACTTTCATAACATAAATGGGTTAGCAGCAGCAAGGAAGAATGTAATTATCTTCTCCCTCTCAAACAAAAAGGACAAAGAGCACAAGTAGTCACTTAAACTTAAGGGTCAGTATCAAGGAATTAATGTAGAGACTAGAATACAATCTATAGGAAGTCCTAGAAGGGCTTGATAAAAAAAAAATCAGTAACCATGAGTTGAAAACAATATTTGAATGTATGAAAGCACAAATAGATTCATATATTCATATGAAAGAAATGCCTCAGTCTTGATGGCCAAATTCTAAGAACTAAGAGTTTTCCCAGGAATGAAGCCTTTTGGTTAAAAGGACAACTAGTTCACTGGAGTCTTTCCAGGGCCTCGTACCATGCTGAAGCCAGAGAGGGCCCACTGCATATATATTTGGTGAATGAATGAAGAAATGACATTTTGAGAGTTGTTTCAAATCAAAAGATAAAAATGCATTTGTCTAGAAATCAGACAGAAGATAAATATCATCATACAAGTGTATTTAATTTCATCTTTTATTACAGATTTATTCCTAAAATATCCATTATGTTTCTACATCTTAAGAAGAATTTAATGAAGCCACTGACAGTACACATATCATCCCTTGGTTTAATGAGCTTCCCCCATGGCTTCCTTATGGGGTGTTCTGCCCATCCTGCCCAAGAGTTCACGTGCATGGCTACATCAACAGGGCAGGCTCTCCCTTGACATTATTTATGTGGCAACAATTTTTAGTCACAGGTTAGATTTTTTTAAGAAAATCTGCTTCCTGCTCTCTGACCAGCAAATGGTGGCACCAACCTATTCGATCAGTGTAACTCCATTTGAAGTCAGTTTAAGCAGAGTGAGCTACAAAAATGGCAGAGAATCAGATTAACATTTTTTTATTCAGCCTCTTTTTCTAAAGGGAGAAGATGTCCCAATTGCATGATTTTGTATCATCTGCTGCTTGAATGCTGTTGCTGCCCAAATCAGGCACAAACAACAGCATCTGAGCTCTATGATCTGTCTCTTTTAAAATAAAGTTTTAGAGCATACCACTGGTTTTTGACACATTTATTCCATAATATATTAGACACAGTGGAGCTTCAGTCATTATTAAACATCTTACAAATGTCCAATTAGGAATACATCACATATAACATATGACACAGCATGTGTTTTTATCACACTGCATTAGAATCATTACTAAAGGAACAGAGTAGATGTGGCTTGCTGTTTTTATAGTACACTGACAATGTGGCAACAAGGATCCTTGCCATAAAAAGGGCCTAAATGTATATGTGCATTGTCTTCTGTGGACCCTAACACAAACAAGTTATATTGAAAATACATTTTTACAATGATCCCTTTCCACTACCTAGTCCCTTCATTCAGATCCTGATGTGGCCCATATGTGGAAACTATTTCATGAAAAAACTGCCATACCTGTCTTTGAATGACCAAATGAGCAAGGTCGACAATTGTAGAACAATTCTGTACCTCTCAGAAGCGATAGAAATGACAATTAAAAAACAAACAAACAGTTTAAATGCAGAATTAGAATTAAAAGGGGTACAAAAGAATTCAAAATGTAATCTTCAAACTAGATAAGTACAGGAGATGAGGAACAACAAAATAAAGTCAATGGCTTCCCAGACAGTGATTTGTTTTGCTTTCCTCAATTTTAAATGAAAACTCTTAACATATTGGAGAATCTTGAGTATGATTCTTCCCGAAGCATGTTGGCCGGCTATTTAATCTAAAACTCAGTATGTTTTTTATTTATTTGTATAAGTTTACATATAGTAAACGGTACTGACTTCTTTGTATGCTGTTCTATGAGTTTTAACATATGCATAGATTCTTATAACCACCACCACAAACAGGGTACAGAATAGTTCAAACATCCTCCAGAAGTCCCTCTTGCTGAATTTTTGTAGTCACCCCCCATCCCTTCATACCCCTAACAAAATGATATAGCTACTCTGGAAACAATCTGGCGGTTTCTCACGTTTTAATTTGACCCATAAATTATTACCATATTTACAGAATTCTCTAGGATGAAAATGTGACTTTAACATATTGGATATTGATTTACCATAGAGTACACCACAGAAAGAGCCCCAAAAGTCAAAAAGTTAACATTTTTCATGCTGATGAAAACTGGAGTCTATAAAGAAAACCATCCCGCAGGTTATCCACCGTTGACACATACCTATGAGAAAGTGAATGATGAAAAAACTGGAGCTCAGAAGTCCGTGAAATCATCTTCTTTATGTATTCTCTTATAGGGGCTATCTCTCATAACCTGGTGTCTTTAGCTTGAGTTCAATCCACATGTCACCTTACGTGGATATATGATTCCCCCAGCTCTGTGTAATGCTCTTTCCTGATGCACACCAGAGCAATCATTCAGGATGAGTAAACTGGGCATTGATTTGGGAATAATAAACTCCCCTGCCCCATGCACACTCTATAGCTGTCCTCTTGGCTCCAGCCACCAATCCAAACTCTTGTATTCTCACTTTTACTTTTTTATGCTTTCTTTTCCGTTTCTTTATTCTCACCGGAGCTTACTGTTCTGTGTACACTTCTTATACAGACTCGGAAGTTAATTTCTTGAAGTATAAGGACTACACTTGGTCTGTTTCCCTTGCAACTGAAAATTAAGTTTCCAGAAGCTGGAACCAAAGCTGTAACTTTGGTTACATCCACCAGGTTAGAAGAGAATAGAGAAAAAGATCATTACAGGAGTGATGACTACAAAAGATAGCTTCTTCCATTAGATGAAAGGTTGGACCGCATGACCTCTGAGGTATTTTCCAGGTCTTAATGACCATTCCTGGAATCTATGTAATCCATTCTAGGATATGTTAATTTACTGACTGAATTATGCCGTGCCACCTTCCCACATCACTTGGCCTGTGTAGACTGAACCCTAGTGAGTTTAACAAGCATTTAGCTGCTTGTTAAAATCAAGCTTCTGGAACTTTAATTAATGATTGACTTGTCACTAGTTTTATTTTATTTGAGACTCTGACTTTTCATTCGAGGGCAAATTATGCTCATCATTCGGCAAAACCTCAGCTGTGGTTATCTGACAGCGGCCTGTGAGGTAGCACAATTTTATGCCGTGTCACACTGACATGGCATTCACTTCTACATGGCTTTGTACACTTACATCTTAGTATTTCTACTTTCCACTGGATCATCCCCACTTCATATAAAGTGTATAGTAATTTGAGGAAGTATAAACTGAGGAAAAATGCAGAACTTTTAGTTAAATGTGTAAATGTAAAGTTAAGAGTAAGGTGAACACATGATAGAGATGGAGAAAAGTATTATCGTATGGCCTGACTACAGTAAAAATTATGTCACATAGGGGCCCGCAGACAAGCTGCCATTCAAAGACCTGAGACAATACACACACACACACACACACACACACACACACACTTTGTACTAAGTGAAGATTTGATTAAACCATTTCCTTTAAAATCAAGAAAAAAAATAAATTTGTCTTCTCTAACTACCTCTATCTGATATTATCCTAGAAGGACTAATTAGCGCAAATATGCAAGAAAAACATATATGAAGTTTTCAAAGGAGCAAACACACCTAAAATTGTTTGAACAAAATATAACTGAATACCTAGAAAACTAAAACAAAAAATCTTCAATAAATTATTGAGTTCATAAGAAAGTTTATAAGCATTGCTAGAATGAAAATTAATACTCTGTAGTTGGTTGCCCTTCTACATGACAGCAGCAAGCACTTAGAAAAAATATAATTAAAATGTCATTTGTTAAATAAATTTGTTATTTAATAAATTATAAATAAAGTTTAACAAACTGCATGAAAGATCATCATAGATTTCTTTTTTTCTTTTTTAGCATTATGGAAAGACATCAAAAAGGAACTAAATAGGAATAAATGGGATTTATATTTGCATCTAAAACAGAGAAACTAGATTAGGATTGCAATCACTCTTACCTGGAAAACTGATTTCTAAAATCTATCAATTTAGCAATAATATATTTAGTCCAAGGAGAAGGAATAAATAATCAGAAAAAAACATGCAAGTGACTGATAATTATCCAATGTTTTTTCTTTAAAAAGTGAAACAAATAGAGAGATATGAATAATATTCATGGATTGGAATATTTAATATTTCAAATAGTTCACCCACATTGATGTATAGATGTACAGAGACAATGTAATCCCCATCAAAGTATCCTGTATGGAGCTTGATATGCTAGTTCTAAAATTTACATGAAAAAGCAATGATAGAAAGAATAGCTAAATCACACTGGAAGAATAGAAGGTAGAAAAATTTGTTTTTCTAAATATCAAGACAAAGATATGGTAATTAAGACTGTTAGACAGTAATAGAGACAGACAAATATTTCAATAAAACTTTGAGAAAAGTGGAAATTCAAAATAGTGTGAAAAGAAGAAATAGTCAATAAATCATAAATTATCCCTATAGAAAATAATGAAATTTCCTAGCACCAATCCTCAAAATCCATTTTCTGTAGAACAGAGTTCTAATAATGAAATTCAAAACTAGAAATGAATCAGAATATAAGAGAATGCCTTTCATATCATAGAACAGGAAATGATTTCTCATGCAAGACACAAAAATATTAACCAAAAGGGAAAATATTAATATATTCAGTTATAAGTAAGAATTTCCATTAGCCAAAATGTGTCTTAAAGACAATGAGAAAACAATTCAAGTGTTGGAAGAATTCATTTATAACCTATGTAAACTAAAAAAGTTATGATATAGGACAAATAAGGTAGTCATAAACAAAAAACAATAAAATTGGAAAAAAGAAAGCTCTATATAAAAGAGAAACACAGTAAATATATAAAGTTAATTAATCGTATTAGTTACTAGTGAATTCCAAATTAATACCGTGAGATATCATATCATGCCTATCACCTGGGCAAAACATTTAAAAGCCTGAAAATATCAAGCATTTTTAAGAATATATAGCAATTGAATCAAAGTATTCAGCTTAAACTGCAGAGACTCTGGGATATCATATCTACTACTATTGGTTTTATAAATTCCTAACATCACTCTATACAATGACCAGAAATATCTAGCTAGTTTAAGAAGACTTTATCCTACAAGCTTGCAATTTTACTTCTTGGATATACTATTTAAAAACACATCTCCTCAAAAGACATATTGATGAAATTCTTAGCAAAAGATTTCATAATAGGAAAACCAGAAAATCTAAAAGTGTATTCGAAAAGTGTGGTATTTTCCTACAATACGATACTATATCAATACTATACTATATACTATGCAATACTGGTGTAGCACTGAAAAAGAATGACCTCTAGCTACAGACATCACCATAGATAAACTCATGATATAATATTGAATTGAAAGAGAAAATTGGAATTAACTACATAAATATTGTCCATTAAGCATGTTTTAAATAAGAATGACTGACAGATGTATGTGAGTATATGTATGTGAGTATATGTGAGTACACACGCATGTATGTACACACACTTTGAAATAAGTCTTATAGACACATTACAGGGATTAGGGAGAGATTCTCCTCTGACATTATTATAGTTTGATACCCCACCATCTATGTCATGCACACACACACACACACACACATTAATACGGTTAAGGTAAAATTGTGTAATATTTGTTTATAAAAATCTGTTCTTAGGAAAGATATTGCAATATAAGTACTTTGTACATTAATATGAAATTTAGTTTCTGCTATCTTTGTGGTATTTATATTTTGAACTTTATTTCTAAATGCTTAGTGCTTTCCAATTTATACTCACACTTTTCAGTTGATCATTACATTTTCCCCTTGAAATACTAGCATTAGAGAATACAGGAAACTGAAGATCATAAATAGGAAGTGATAGTAAGAGCACACAGCTAGCATGTGGGATGACAGGAAAATCTCAAATATCACTGAATGACACATTTCCAAACTCTTAAACGCCAGCACTACCTTACTTAGATATCTATCTCATTATTCATTCATTTTTCTACCCATAGGTAAACTGTAGGGACACCTCAACTTTCAAAGCATGCACAAGTCAAAGCAATTTTATGGTCCTCTTTCAACTTTACAATGACCTTAGATACTAATACTTCCAGATATCATGATTCCCACTTTCCTGGGAAATTGAGACTGGCTTCAAGGTCGTTGTCCTGTTCAGACCCAAGCAGGGAGTCCAACATACGCACAGCAACAGCCTTTCCCCAGACCTTCTCATGAGACCAGAGGCACACGTACCATCCTGATCCTGAATGACCAGAAGGATGTCACGCAGCACCATCTGCATCTTGTGTGGCTTCCAGAGACACAAGAGAGACCCCGACACTGTATGTTTTAGGACATCATTTACTGGATGTTCCTGATAGCTTTTATACATCTCCAACACGCAGCTTAAATGTTCCTGTTTTATAACTTTATATAAATGGAATCATATCTAATGGACACTGTTCGGTCTTGCTTCTTTTGCACAATAAAGATTTAAAGAAAATGTAAATAAAGATTTAAAGAAAAACAAAACTTTACCTTTACCTCCATCTACCTCAGCTTACCATTGTCACTCTGCCACCAATTCCTCCATGAAGGTAAAACCATGGGCACCAAGACCTCTGACCTTTCATCACCATTCCTGTGCCCCCAAAATCTCCCCAAAAGGAGATTCTTAGTGGTTCCTGGAAACAGCCAAAGGATGTATTTTCTCCAGCCTAGCTGACATATCCATAGGAATAACAGAGGTGTAACCTGAAGAAGAGAAGAAGGAGGCCTAGAGAACTATCATCTATGCCTGGTCGTATACTTCACACTTTCCCCTCCCATTTCAAATGAGACAACTGAAAACCAATGCCATTCAGCAAAGTGTCAGACAGTGAGTAGCGAAGTCATGACTAAGTTCCTTTCTCTTCAGTCTCACGTCAGTATTTCTTAACACTAATACTTACTAAAAGTTTCAGAAAGTCCCCTTATTCAAAAAGTTTGGTACATCCCATTGTTTTCAAAAGAATAGCCAACTCTTTGGGAAGCATGGATGATTACTTCGAGGACCATCATAAGAAATTGGTTAGGAGATTCCTTCTGAGCTGGGAGGTTGGAAATCAACCTAAATAGTATATTGTCTCCCTAGACTCTGGCACAGTAGAATTTGTTCTCACAAGTGTTCTTTATTTGCAAGTGTTGGACAAGGCAACATTCTCAGCAGATAGACAGATTAACTCCCAGTGGTAGATACAATTTTCTTAATGATAAAACCCTTTGGGGGCTAATTTATACATCATCTGCTTTTGGCACTGGAATCCTCTCTAAACATTTCAAAGGGCATGCTCATACTAACACAACACCTGAAGCAATATTTTGCATATATCTGGTATTCAGTAAAATGATCATTATATTGAATTAAATGCAAGTCCTAGCCATATGAATTGAGAAAGGAAGCAACAGATATTTATTATGTACCGTTTGAATGCTCAGGCCGATTTTAGAGACCTTTGTAAAAACTGAAGAAGAAAACATTATAACCCTTCCAATTAGTTCAAAAAAAATGACTAATTTATGAAGAATTGTTTTAAGTTGAGTTCTGGAGTGCTTGACATAGACGGTGTGCACTACAGGGACATGGCTAAGGAACAGTGTGAATAAGAGATACGACAATGAGAAAGTAGGCCCTGAAGGAAACCTTGAATGAACAATTCAATAGATGAAAGATGAAGGGACAGGGACATCATGAGCAATCGTGCTGAGGTAAGGTGACCCTAAATTATCTTGACCTTTTTCTGTTACCTTTATTGAACATCTCCCATATGCAAGGTACTGAAGAATAAAAGAATAAGGCCAATTTCGGTCTTTAAGTATCTATCTCCCTTAATAAGGAGATCACAAAATAAATAATTATTCAAAGTTTTAAAATACAAGATAGGAATAATGGTTTTACTGGCTCCAATTCGCAATCATTGGAGGCTTGTTCATAAAATTAGGTACCTGGGGCTCACCCAGGAGTTTCTACCTCAGTGTCGCTGGGATTGATCCAGAGTCCAGTTAGAAGGCTGGCTCTAGAAATATCCAGCTACAGTAGTAAAGTAACCTATACTGAGTGGAAGGCAGGAAAATGAATGGCAAAAAGAGGGCAGACATAAGAAAAGCATGAAGGGAAAATGGATAGGCTGGATGTCTGATAGAAATCCAAAAAATGTCAATGTCGTTAATACAGATCCTGAGATATAGGGTAACAATGAGGCAGCTATTAGGCAGTTAAGAAGTGGAGCTGATCTCAGAGGGGTGGGGCAATGAGAGATGTACTCTGATATGTTAGAGTTTGAAGAAACTAAGTTTCCAGGGTAATCATCACATGACTCAACTCCTCAATATCTTTGTAGACATAGAATTAGAAAAGAAGAGGCAAAGGTGCAGTATGAAACCCAAGAGGAAGAGAATGAGCAAAAAAATGGAGAATTCTTGCTAAAGTTGGATGGAGACTCTGAAATAAGTTTATTTCAAGCAGGAATCAATAAAGGCAATCATGTACAATCAACACTTATGTGGATTTAAGTCATGTGATTCAAAAGCTCAAAACGGAGTTGAATTAGACCAGATGCCAGCTTTCAGAGCAACAGCCTAGGTGCAAGAATGCTTTACTTCAAAGAGATCTCACTGAGGTGTTACTGACAGAGCATTTTACAGCAAGTGAGGCAGGATTCAGAGTAAATCACATCTGAAGGCAGAAGTGGGCGTGATATAAGCACGGCTTTACAGAGTCCTATAAGTGCTTCTACTTAAGTATATGCAGCACTGAAAAGACAAGAAGAAAAATTGCTTGAAGGTTTTCTGTCAGACTGCACTCCGCATGTTCCCATTCATAGGCAATTTACTTTGAACTGAATCTTGAAAAGAACATCTTGACATCTAGCAAAGGGGTTAACCTTTTAGGAAGCTTTTCAATATTTATACCTGAGACCACTTGATAAGTTTTCCCTGTTCAGGATAAATCCTGTATATGCACCTAGAGGCCTTTTACAACACTGTCCTGTCTCAATCCGTGTGTTGCTTTATAGATTTGCTTCTTTTCACCTTCTTTTCTGTTGTTTGGGGAATTTCACCTGGCTTTGCCCCCATTCCAAGGGTGGGAGACCCAAGACTTTAAGAGACTTTGATTGGAATTTCATTGAATAAACAGATTCGTTTGGGAAGAATTGACATCTTAAGTCCTCTTGAGTCCTCTGACCCCCCCCCCCAAAATAGTGTAACTTTCCATTTGCATGGGTCTTTTTAAGCTTCCCTCAGAAATGTTTTGTAGTTTTCATTGTGTAGGTCCAGGAAACTTCTGTTGTATTCATCATTATTTCACATGTAATGCTTTTTAAAATGGTGCTTTTTATTTCAATTTCTGATTGTGCATTGCTAGTATGCAGAAACACTGTTGATTTTTGTAGAGTGATCTTGTGTACTACAAATTTCCCAAACTCACTTCTTACTAGCTTTTTGTAGATTCCATGACATTTTCTAAATAGGTGATCGTGACATCTGCAAGTCAAGGTTTTCTTCTTTTTCAATTTGGATTTCAATGGCCAATTATGCTGGCTAAAATCTTAAGTGTTATACCAAATAAAAGTAGTAAAAGTGCACATCCTAGCCTTGTTGCTTTTGTTAAGTGGAACGCAATCAGTCTTTCATCAGGTATGAAATTAGCTGTAGAATTTTCATAGATGCCATCTCTCAGGTTGAGGAGACTCTCTTGTCCTCATTTGTAAGAAATTGTGCAGAGTTTGTTTTATTGCTTAATTAAGAGTTTGGTATAATTCACACTAATGTCATCTGGGCCTGAATATATTCATATTATATATTTCTTCCTTAGTATTTGTGGTTCATGTTTTACAAGGAATTTGTCCATTTCTCGTAAATTGGAGAGTTTATTGACATAAAATTGTTAGTATTCCTTCTCTCATTTCTGATATTAATAATTTGCCTCCTCTTTTTAATTTTTTTTTGAGAGAGAGAATGCATGAGCAAGGGAGGTGCAGAAAGAGAGGGAGGGAGGAAGGGAAGGACAGAGAGAGAGAGAGAGAGAGAGAGAGAGAGACAGAGGATCTTAAGCAGGCTTCACACCCAGCACAGAGCCAGAAGCAAGGGCTGCATCTCACCACCTGAGATCATGACCTGAGCCAAAATCAAAATTCAGAAGCTTAACCAACTGAGACACCCAGGTGCCCCATTTCTTCTTTTTAAATGACTGATATGACTAAATATATCTCTTTCTTGATTTTTCGTAAGAACCAGCTTTTGATTACATTTTCTCTCTCTTTTGTTTTGCTTTCCATTTCATTGGTTTTAGTTCTGATATGTATTATTATCCCTTATCTTTTTTTGGCTCTAGTTTACTATTATGTTTCAAAATCTTCAAGCGGAAGTTGTGGTCATTGATTTAAGAATTTATTTATTTTTAGCATTTAAGAACTCATTTATGCATTTTTTAATAAATGCATTTGGTGATCTATACTTTCCTCTAGGTACTGCTTCAGCTGCATTTAAAAAATTAATATGTTTTCACTCAGTTTAAAATACGTCATAATTTTGGAATACTTATTTTCTAAATATTTATATATTTTCTAGACATTTCTTTTATTAACTTGAAATTTAAATCCATTTTGTTCATACAACATAATTTGAATGATTTGTGTCCTTTTGAACTAACTCCATCTTTAAATTTATTGAAACTTCTTTTATGCTCTCTTTTGATAAATGTTCTGTGAGTGCTTGGAAAGGATGTCCATTCTGCTCTTGTTAGATGAATGCCATATAATCAATTATATTGAATCAATCGATAGTATTGTTTAAATTGATAGTATTTTTAGAAAATACTAGTTTTCTATCTAGTGTTCATTCAGTTATTGAAACATGGGTGCCGAAACTTTTTATGATAGTTGTGAATTTGCTAATTTATGTCCTTGCAGTCCTATCCATCTTTGTTACACATATTTTAAGGCTCTTTCATGAGGCTCATAAATGTTTATTTATGATTATTGTGTTTTCTTATTGAACTGATCATTTATTATTGTGAAATGAATCTCTGCATTCCAGGTGAAAATTTTACCCAGATATCAAGTTTACCTACCATTACTATAGTACTCTCATATTTAAAAACACATTAGCATGATATATCCTTTCCCATCTTTTTACTCGTAATCTCTTTGTGTTTTGTTTTTGTTTTTGTTTTTCCATTAAAATAGGTTTCTTGCAAACAGCATATAGTTGGGTCTTGTTTTTAATCCAATCTGATCAACTATGTTTTTATTAGGGTGTTTAGACCATTTATATTTAATGGTATTATTATGTAGTTAAGTTCAAATCTATAATTTTGCTATTGGTTTTCTATTTATCTCATCTGTCTTGTGTTCAGTTTTTCTCCTCTGTATGCATTATTTTGAATTACATGAGTATTATTTATGATTCCATCTTACTTCCTCTCTTTGCGTGTTAGGTATAACTTTTTGTGTTTTTTAAATATTCCCTTTTGGAAGTATAGATTACAATTTTAATTTATTAAAATTTACCTTTAAGGGATATTATTCCACTTCACTTACAGTGTCAAAACCTTATAGAAGTATACTTCTATTTCTTCTCTTCTGGCCTTTATTGTAGTGCTGCTATGTCTTTCATATTTACATAAGTTATAAATCCATGGTGCATTGTTATTATTTTTGCTTTAAAGTGGCAATTATCTTTTCAGGGGTTTTAAACAGCAAAAATAAAGACAATAAATTAAGTACAAATGCAAATATATGGGTAATATAAACAAATATTGGCCAGTCCAAAAATAATTATAATGCTATATATTAAAATCCATTGTATTTAATTATAGTACTTAGATCATATGTGTGTTGAAAGTACAGTGATATGAGATAAAAGGTGCTGAAGTTCTTGTATTTTTAAGAAAGAAGATGATATTATTTGTAAGTTTTAGACTCTGACCTAAAGAACTTCTAATTTTTCCATCAGAATACTTAAAGAATATAATTATAGAACATAATTTCCAAACCCTTGGAGCAAAATAATCAACCTTGAAAAATGCATACTAACAATGAGAGAGACTAATATAGAAATTTTAGGATAAATAGAAAATAAAAGTCTATTTGTCTATTTGTATTTAGTCTATTTGTATTTATGCAAATGAGATGAAAATGTATTTCTATGCAAAACAGATATTCACAAATTATAAGGGGAAAAAGAGAGAAAGTTAAAGGAGGAAAATACAGTGTGTCAATAACAGTATCAGACAATATCCATGTATAGGCAAAGAGGTAAAATGATTCATACATAATCACATAATGGAAATATCATCAATTCGCTAGGGAAGAAAAATTTTCTAAACATCTTTGAATGTCAGAATTCAGAGTAAAAACATATTAATAGAAGAATGAGAAGAAATTTTGAAAGTCTTCCATTATGATAGGAAATTTTAACACAACATTCTCAGTAATTAATAGCTCAATCAGGAAGGATATAGAGTATTTGAACTAGGCTTTGGCAAAATTTGTCTAATGGGTATATATAGATCAGCACACCCAGCAACCACAGAAAACACAAACACATACTTCTCAAGCATCTATGGAACATTTATAAACATTAACCACATACTTGGCTGTGAAGCAAGTTGCACCAAATTTAGAATGATTGATATAATAAAAATTGCTTTTGTTGCCAAAAGCAATTGACTTGGAAATCAATAACAAAAAACTAAACAGAAAAATCACATATTTAGAAATTAAGAAACATACTTGAAATAATGCAGAGTTCAAAAAAGGAATAATAATGGAGACTGGAAAATGTTTATAGCTTATCCATATCCTAAAATTGTGGGATACAATTACTAAAACAAATTAGGACTTGTACGGAAATGTGCAGCCTTAAATGGTTATTTTGAAAGGAAGAAGGATCAAAACAGGAAGACAAGCATGCGTGTTAAAAGGAAAAATTCTAAAGAGAGTAAAGAGATGTAATTTTTAAAAATAGGGGCTCTTGGGTGGCTCAGTCAGTCAAGTGTTCAGCTCTTGGTTTCAGCTCAGGTCATGATCTCGCAGTTGGTGAGTGAGTTCAAGCTCTGTATAGGTCTTAGCACTGACAGTGCGTGCAGAACCTGCTTGGAATATCTCTCACACTCTCTCTACCCCTCCCCCACTCACTCTCTCTATCTCCCTTGAAATAAACAAACTTAAAAAAACTTAAAAATAAATAAAAAGAGGCCAATTAAATGGAAAACCATGATGCAGTAGGGAGGACCCAAAGAGCTAGATAACTGTGTATGGATATGTGTGTGTGTGTTTGTGTGTTTTAGAAGACAACAGAACAGACACGTCTCATGGCACTGATCAAGAAAAAAGAGCAAAAACACAGTAACAATATTATTATAAATAATAAATATAATAAATAATATTCCATCTTTTAAATGGTTTGAATGTGCTGGTAAGATGAAAAAGTAAGAGAATATAATGAATAGTTTTATGTTTATAAACTTGAAGATGGACAAATTTTCAGAAAAATAAAACATCAAAACTGACCAAAAAAAAAAAAAATGGACGGGCACCTGGATGACTCAGTCAGTTAAGCAGCTAATTCTTGATTTCCATTCAGGTCATGACCTCACGGTTCATGAGTTCTAGCCCTGCATGGGCCTCTGCACTGACAGCACAGAACCTGCTTGGGATTCTCTCTCCCTCTCTGCCCCATCCAGTTCATTCTCTCTCTCTCTCTCTCTCTCTCTCTCTCAAAAAGAAATAAACATTAAAAAATAGGAAACTACCATCCTATAACCACTGAAAATAAATCAGTAGATAAAAATCTTCCTACAAAGAAAAATTACACCAAGATTGCTTACTAATAAAAACTATTTCAGAGTAGGAAGAAACAGGGAAAGAATACAAATTTATAATTTTTATTTTGAAATAATTTTATATTTACAGAAGTTTTATAAAGATAGTCCAGGAAATTCCTATATGCCCCTTACCCAACTCGCACAAATGTTAATAGTTTATGTAACCACAGTATATTTATTAAATCTAAGAAATTGACATTTGTGAAGTTGTATTAACTAAATCACAGACTTTATTCAGATTGCATCAGTTTATATAGTAATATCTGTTTTCTAGTCTACAATCCAATTAAGATACCACATTGCATTTAGTGACTATGTCACTTTAATAACCTCTTGTTTGACAGTTTCTCAGTTTTCCTTGGTTTTCATGATCTTTACAGACTTGGAGCATCTCTCACATTTAGAGTGTATGATGTTTCTCATAGGTTGTGGATATTTAGGAAGAACACAATGGAGGTGAAATGCCCTCCCCATCTCATCAAGGGGACGTGATATCATTCATGACGTTAAACTTGATCTCTTGACTAAGGTGATGTCTGGCGCTGTGAAATTTTCCACTGTAAAGTTACAGTTTTTCTCCTTCCAAACACCATTCATTTAAAACAAGTCACTTAGTCCAGCCAACACAAAGCAGAGGAAAATTAAACTCTATCTCCTAGAGGGAGGAGTATCAAATAATCTGTGGACATTTGTTTAAGCCAATCAGCAAAAAAAAAAAATTTGGGGGGGAGGGAGATTTTTAAGGCTATACAGTTCTCCTGTTCTTCCTTAAAATTTCACTCCTTAATTTTACCAGTGGATTTTGCCTGCAGCAATTGTTACCGTGGTACTGAAATGGTGATGTTTTAGTGTCCTCACTCTTGTAAGGAGTTCTCCAAGAATGATTTGTGCATTCTACTCCCTACATGTCTGCATCCTATTTTGTGTGTGTATGTGTGTGTGTGTGTGTGTGTGTGTGTGTGTGCATGTAAAATCATATATATAATTGTTTAATTCATACTGCAGGTTGTATATAATGCTACTGTCATTGTTTCTCAAATGATTTGTCTGCTTTGGCCTTTGGCAGCTCTTTCAGGTTAACACCTGTGTCCTTTTGATATGCCTCCACCGCCCCCCACCCCCGCCTCTTATTTTCTTACTTTCTGTCATTAGAAGTTTCTTCAGGCACATCCATAACTTCCCATAGTCTAGACCTAGAAGCAGTTATTTCTCCAAGAAATCCTAGATTTTTTTTTTATAGAGGAAGTTATTTAAAAGGAGTGCTAAGTGTACTTGCTGTTGCTGTGTCACTGTTTCTGGGGCTGGGGGTGTGTGTGGAAATACACACACACAGACACACACACACACACACACACACACACCCCTAATATCTCCAACTGATTGAGCAGATCAGAGCTCAGGCTAGTATTCTTCCTTGCTTATTTGTAGCTCCTAACTCTAGCAGTGAGAAAGTTGGCCCTCATTAGCTACACTTTAGTTGGTGGTACCCATGTAAAGTAGTTTAAGAATTGCTAAGCTCTGCTCCCATACTCCCGTGAGAAATGAAGTTAGCAACTAAGATACAAAGTTTATGAAGAGTTTTTCTTTCTAGCCTTATAATATTTATCAAATCATTGTTTTTTCAAAGTTACTTAGGTCAGTTCTCCAACGACCCCTTTCAGTTCTGTTATGCTATACACTTATAATATAGCTAGACCCATCTGTCACAGTCTACATTTCACCCCAGGATCACTGGATAACCTAGATAATTTTTTTTCAATTTTCATGAAGTTCAACCTTTGATATGTACAGTTCTATGGATTTTGACAAATGTTTACAGTCATATATCTGCCACCACAGTGGTGGATATATTTTTTAGAAACATTCCATCACCTTAAAATGTCTTATACAGTCCTTTTTTTAAAAAAAGTCAGTCTCCCCTCTGCCAACCACTGGCTACAACTTATCATTTTCTGGTCCTAAAGTTTTGCATTGTTTCAGAATGTCATATAAATTGAATTATGAAATATGGATTCTATGCATTTGTCCTATTTCACCTAACAAAACACATTTAAGATTCATCCATGTTGTTACAAAAATCAATAATTGGCCCTATTTAATTGCTGACTTGTATTCAATTTTATAGATGTAACACGTTTGTTTAAATCTTAATCTGTTGAAGGACATCTGGATTGTTTCCAGTTTGGGCTAATTATGAAAAAAGTTGTTACACACATTAACATACAGGGCTTTGTATGAATGTAAGCTTTCAATTCACTTCAGTAAATACCTCCAAATGTGATTATTGGGTCACATGATAAGTGTACTTTTAACTACCCAACTGTCCCCAGCAATTAAGAGTGCTATTGCCAAGCATTTGGGTGTACCTGTATTTTCTTTAGAATTATTCTTTAGAATTATTTTTTTATTTATTTTTTAGAATTATCTTTCAGAATCATTACAATCATTCTAAAGGTGTGGAGTATTATCTCCTTGTGTTTGTAAATTTTGTTTCCTTGATGACTAATGATGTTGAGCACTTTTTAATAAGTGTCTTTGCCATACGCGTCCGTTCTTTGGTGAAATGTCTGGTCAGATCTTTTGCCCAATTTTTTATTAGATTATTTATATTCTCATTCTTGAGTTTCAACAGTTCTTTATATGTTCTTGATATAAGTGCTTTTTCATATATGTGCTTTAAAAATATAATCTCCCAGTCTTTGGCTTACTTTTTCTTCCCTGTTTAGCAATATCTTTCTAAAGCAACATCTTTAGTTTATATGTCTTGGTGTCATTATATCTATAAACTCACCATGAAACCCAGCATTACATAAATTCTTCTGTTTCATCTGGAATTATTAGCGCTATACAATTTATATTTATGTCTCTGATATGTTGGAATTTTTGTGTAAGATATGTGGCAAGGTTCCTTTTTTTCTGTGAATGTTCTATTGTTAACAACACCATTTATTGAAAGGACTATATTTTCTTCATTAAAATGTCTTTGAACATCTTTCCAAAAATGGTCTCTTGTGGTTTTGCATTGATTTTTGTCTTTTTAACAAAACCAGAAAGTCTTAATAATTGTGTCTTGAAATCATATAATGTGGGTCCTCCAACTTTGTTCTCTTTTTCTAAATTATTTTTGACTATTTTAGCTATTTCTTTGTCTTTCCACATAAATACACAAAAGAATCTTGATACTATTTAGAGAAAATTGAAGACAACTAACATCTTCACAATTATCTTCCAATTAATCAACATGATTGATATACCTCTCCACCTTTTAGATCATTTTAAACTTTTCTTTTCAACAGAATTTGTAGTTTTCAACATATTTATAGCCTGCATGTATTTTGTTAGGCTTATATATTAATGCTTCATTTTGGGGAATGATACCCTATTGCAATGTTTTAAATTTCAAATTCCAAATATTCATTATTGGCATAAAGGAAGATGATTGACTTTTGGATATTGACCTTATATTAGGCAAACTTACTAATATCATTTAGTTATGTGGTTGTCATTATTATAACATGTAAATCCTTTAGGATTTTGTATTCTAGAAAACTGTACCATCTGTGAATATGAAATATTTTTTTCTTTCTTTCCAACTTTATGACTTTCACTTATTTTGCTCTTTTACTTATTATCCTTTTTTCTTAAGTTTATTTTGAGAGACAGCACACATGAGTGGACGAGGGGCAGAGAGAGAGAGAAATCTCAAGCAGGCTGCACACTGTCAGCTTGGAACCCCACACAGTGCTTGAACCCACAAACCATGAAATCATGACCTAAGCCAAAACCAGAGGTCTGACGCTCAACCAACTGAGCCACCCAGGTACCCCATTTACTATCCTTTATTTTTGGTCTTAGATGAAAGCAGTCTGTCTCTCATCATTAAGTATGATGTTAGCTAAAGGCTTTTGTAGATTCCCTTTATAAGGTACAGAAAGTTCCAATCCATTTCTAATTTGCTGATGTTTTAGATATAAATGGATACTAAATTTTATTGAATTTTTTTTTTTCAGCATCTACTGGGATCGTATTTGTTCTTTCTTAGTCTATTTATGTGACAAACCAAATTGATTGCTTTTCAAATGTTGAACCAACTGTGCATTCTGGGATGAAACTTGCTGGATCATTCTATATTATCCATGTTATGATAGATTTTATTTGCAAATATTTTGTTGACAATTTTGTGCCAATGTTTACCATGAACATTGTTCTGTGTTCCTTTTTTTGGAATTTCCTCGTTTAATTTTAAAGATAGGCTAATAATAGCCTGAAAATATAAGTTGGGAATTGTTCTCTCACTTTGTATTATCTGGAAGACTATGTGCTAAATAGATTTTATTACCTGTTTAAATATCTAGAAGAATTTACCATTAAAATTATCTTGGCTTGGGGTTATCTTTTCTGGAAAGTTTTAACTATGAATTAAATTTCTTTCATAAATACAGCACTCAGATCCCTTAATTCTTTTATAGTTATGGTTTATGCCACTCAAGGAACTCATCTACTTAAGTGTTCAATATCACGGGCATAGTGTCGCTCATATTTTCTTCTTATTTTAATGTTTGTGGGATCAGTAGTGATGTCTCCTCTTTCATTCTTGATATTGGAAATTTGTGTCTTGTCTTTCCTTTCCCAGTTATCTATCTTAAAATATGTTGATAATCTCTTAAAAATGTCTTGGTCACTTTGCTTTTCTCTATTGTTTTTCTCTATTTTATTTATCCTCACTCCACTCATTATTATTTTCTTCCTTCTTCTTTGGTTACTGATTTTAGATCTTTAATCTTTTCTAATATAAGCATTTAGTGGTGTAAATATCCCTATGTGCACTACTTTACTGGATCCCACACATTTTGATATGTTGTATTTTTATTTTGATTTCAGTAGAAATATTTTTTTAATTCCTTCCAGTCTTTGACCTATAGATTACTTACAAAACTGCTGTTAATTTCCAAATATTTGGAAATTATCTAAATTTATTCACCATTTTATTTTATTAGTTTAATTCTATTTGGTACACTAACATATTTTTAATTTTTTCTTTTTTTTCATTTTGATTGCTTTCTATTTCTTTATGTTTCTTTATTTTTGTGAGAGAGACACACACAGAGAGAGAGAGAGAGAACAAGGGAGGGAGAGGCAGAGAGAGAGGGAGACGTAGAATCGGAAGCAGGCTCCAGGCTCTGAGCTGTCAGCACAGAGCCCAATGCAAGGTTTGAACCCACAGACTGTGAGATCATGACCTGAGCCAAAGTGGGACGCCTGTCTGAACCACCCAAGCACCCCCTGATTGCTTTCTATTCGTTTAAATCTGTTAAGGTTTGTTTTATGGTGCAAACTATGGTCTTTCCTGGTCAATGTTCCATTTGAAGTCTAGAAGAATGTGTATGTTACTTTGTTCTGTGAGTATTCTATAAATGTCAATTAGATTAATTAGGTGTATAGTTTTGTTCTAGTCTACTATGTACTTACTGATTTTCTACCTACTGTTCTATGAATTACCAAGAGCCTCAAACTAAAATTGTGGATATCTTTACGTCTCTTTTCAGATCTTCTTTTGTTTCATTTAGTTTCAAGCAAAACTGAGTATAGGTTTATTATATGTCTTTGGAGAAATTTACCTCACTCTTATTACAGAATATCATACTTTATCTCTGATAATATTCCTTGTTCTGAAGTTTACATTGTGTGAAATCAATAAAAAAATTTTAGTGTTTTTATGGTATAGTTATCTCCATATTTTAAACTATAAATGTATTTATATTTAAAGTTGATATCTTATGTACAGCATATTAATAAATATTTCTTTTTTATCTAATCTGAAATTCTGATTTTGACAAGTGTGTTTAAAATATTTGAAGTGTTATTGATATGGTTGGATTACCATTTGTCATTTTTCCTGCTATCTCTTTTAAAGGGTATAATTTGTTTTTCTTAATAATTATTATGTTTCCTCTGGGCTTAATTAAAAATTTTAAAACAATCGTTCCATTTTATCTCCTCTATTGGAATATTATTTTCTTATCTTATTTTAAAGACTTTTAGTGGTCACACTAGGTTTTAAAATATACATTTTAAAATTATCTGCATCTATCGGCGCCTGGATGGCTCAGTCCGTTAAGCATTTCACTCTTGATCTTGGCTCAGATCATGATCTCACGGTTTCTAAGTTCAAGCCCTGAGTTGAGCTCTGCACTGTTAGCACAGAACCTGTTTAGTATTCTCTCTCCTTCTTTCTCTGTCCCTACCCCACTCATGTTCTCTCTTTCATCAAATGAATAAATAAACTTAATTTTTGTAATTATCTGAGTCGTCTTTCAATCAGTAATAAGATGTTTCACATGTCTTGTAAAAGAACGTATAACCTTATATTCCCAGTTCCTCCTTCCCGACCCTTATGTCACTCACATGACTTTGAAGTATGCTGTGAACACGCAATAAACTTAATACTCTTTAATTAAGTGTTCAGTCCACATTCCAAGCAATAAAAATAACAAAATGGTTTACTTTATCTTCTTTGATTCCATGTTGACATCTTCATTTCTTTATTTGGATACAAGTTTCTAACACATGACACATTTCTTCTCACTAAAGAACTTCTCACTAAAGAACATTAATATTTTTCATAGGGTAGGCCTAATGGCTGTGGATTCCCACAGTGCCCTCTCTTCAACGAACATTTATTTCTTTTTTTACTTTTGAGGGACATTTTCATTAGGTACAGCATTTGGGGTACAGAAATATTTATTTATTTATTTATTTATTTATTTATTTTTGCCTTGCCTTCTTGCTTACATGGTTTCTGCTGAGAAATCTACTATTATTTGCCCCCTTGTTTCTCTCTAGGTAATTTGTTTTCTTGTTTGCTTTTTGTTTTTCAATCAAGAGCCATCAAGATTCTCTCTTTTTACTTTCCCACAGTTTGAATATAATATACCTAGGAAAATGGGAGTTTTTCTTTTCTGGCATTTATCCTGCTTGATATCTTCTGAGCTTCTTGGATCTGTAATTTTGTACCTACCATTAATTTTGCACAATTTTCAGCCATAGTTTCTTCAAATATTTCTTCTGCTCTCTTTTTCTGTTCTTTGAATGGATTCCAGTTATGTATAATTTAGATTGGTTAATATTGTCCCACAGCTCTTGGATGCTCTGTTCTTTCTAAAAATCACTTAGGGGCACCTGAGTGGCTCAATCGGTTGAGCAACTGACTTCAGCTCAGGTCACGATCTCACAGTTTGTGAGTTCGAGCCCAGTGTCAGGCTCTGTGCTGACAGCTCGGAGCTTGGAGCCTGCTTCAGATTCTGTGTCTCCCTCTCTCTCTGCTCCTCTCCCACTCGCACTTCGTCTCTCTCTCTCAAAAATAAATAAAGATTTTAAAAAAATGAGTAGGTTGCAAATTGGTGAGCAAAAAAAGTGACAAAAGCCAACAGAATAAAGATTCTTTAAAAAATTTAATAAAAAATAAAAAACAAAAATCACTTATAATTTTTATTACAGCTAAATATTTATAATATCTGTTGATCTATTTTCAAGTTCACTGAATCTTTTTCAACTTTATTTAATGTGCCAACAAGCTCATCAGTGGTGTCCTTCACTTTTTACTATTTCTTTAACATTTGTCATTTTTATATATTTATTATAGTTTCCATTTCTTTTGCTGAAATTACCTCTCTGAATTGGTAGATTGTATATTTTTTTAACCAGATCCTTTAACACAAAAAAATTTGCTATTTTAAATTTCCTGTCTGGTCACTCCAAAATCTGTATCATATCTGAATCTTGTTCTAGTGACTGCTTTGTCTCTTCAGGCTGTGTTTATTTTTTACATGTCTCTTAATTTTTTGTTGATAAATAGACCTATTGTATAGGACAGTGGATGCTGAACTAATGATTTTTAATGCTTTGATATGAACTCTTCTTTTCTTCTACTAGACCTATTTGTGTTAATATAATCAGGGATTAGGCTAGGGTTTATGTTAGCTGTTACTATGGTTACCCACAATTCACCAGAGACTTCCATATTTTTTTAAAAAGTGTTCATTTATTTATTTTGAGAGAGAGAGAGAGAGAGCACTGGAGAGGGGCAGAAAGAGAGGGAGAGAGAGAAAGAGGATCCCAAGCAGACTCCATGCTGATGGTGTGGAGCACCATGTGGGGCTTGATCTCAAGAACTGAACCATGAGATCATGACCTGAACTGAAATCAAGAGATGCTTAACCAACTGCACCACCCAGACACCCCTCTATTGCCATTCCATATTAATTTGAGCTTTCTCTGTGGGAATTCTTTAAGATCTTGGTTGCTATTTTGTTCCTCTAGATAGGAATATTTTTTATTCTGTAAGAAACCTGGAGTCTCTATCAAAACAGAACCTCTTTATATTCTCAGCCTGAGTTTTTATTTGTTATTTTACAGATACAAAGGTGCTTTGCATTTTGACTGAAAACTTGCATAAAGATTAGATGTTAGTTAATAATTCTCTTAAAAACTACTACCTAACTCAATGATTACCTAAACTAGTAATTTTCTTTTCCTGAAGCAATCATATAAATTAATAGTTGTGTAATTTTTGATACACTCTTTCCAATTTTATATATTTTTTGTTTTTCTAATGCTTTTATAAATTTGTTGACATCAAGTATAATGTTGAATAAAAGTATTTCTTGCCTTGTTCCTGAATTTAATAAGAACACTTTTAAAGTCTTACATAAGTAAAACTTTAAAATTTATAATATTCTGTTTTATTTCAGAGAAATACTGTGTACCTGATTTGAAAGATCTATTCTATTTCTACTTTACTGAGCCTTTTTATTAAGTAAATTTTTTAATTTGTTTTACTGGATTGTTTGCCTTTCCATTTCTGATAACAGTATTATTAAAGTTCAAAGTAAACAATGTAGATTTTCCTAATTATAAATCTCTGAACTATTATGTATAAGGTAGCAATAATTTGTTCCTTCAAGGCTGGTAAAATTTGCTTTTAAAATTATCTAAGGTTTTTGTTTTGAAGAAAAAGTATTTAGATTGTATGCAAAATATCTCTGAAAGTTTTCATTTTATTCAATTTTATACACCTTTTAGTTGTTTTTATTTGGGGGGAAAGCATTCATTTCATCTAAGTTGTTACACAAAATGTTTAAAAATTTATCATCTGCATATCTTCAGTTGTGTCTCATTTTAACATTTAAAATTACATTCATGATTTTTGTATGATTTTTCTTAGTCTGGAGAGGTATTTTTATGTATTATTTTTTCACAACAGAATTTTTTAAATTGACAGACTTTGTATTTTAGATCAATTTTAGGTTTACAGAACAATTAAGCAGAAAGTACAAAGTGCTCTCCCTCTACCACCACACAATCTCCCCTGTTATTGGCATTTTGTATTAATATGGTACATTTGTTATAACTGATAAAAAGATATTGATATATATTATTATTACCTAAAAACCATAGGTTCACTGTTTTGCTGTACAATATTATAGGTTTCAACCAATATTTAATGTTGTATATATGACAATGAATATGTACTAAGTCAATACACATGATAATATAATGTCATTTCCATCATCACAGTATTAAAGAGAAAAATTTCACTAACCCCCAAATCCCTTGTCCTCTACCTGTTCATCCCTCCTTCTGTCCCTCAAATCATGGGCAGCAATAATCTTTTTTACTGTCTCTGTAGATTTGTTTTTCCTCAATGTCAAGAGCTGGAATCATGCAGTATGTAGCCTTTTCCAACTGACTTTTTAAACTTAGTAATACATGGTTAAGGTTTTTCATTTTTTTTTTCAGCTTGATAGTTCATTTTTTAAAGCACAGAATGATATTTTAGTGTAACTTGATTATTTTCAATTTTTCCCAATTATGGATAAAGCTACTATAAAAATTCGTGTGCAGATTTTTCTGTGGACATATTTTCAACTTATTTAGGTAAATATAAAGAAGCACACCTGCTGGGTCCTATAGTAAGACTATACTTATCTTTGTAAGAAATCACCAAATTGTATTTCAAAGTAGGTGCTCCATTTTGCATTCCCACCAGTAATTATGAGAGGTCCTAGCGAGAATTTGGTGTTGTCAGTGTTACGGATTTTAGCCATTCTAGTAGATGTGTAATCATATGTCATTGTTTTGATTTGAATTCCCTGATGACATATGTTGAGCATCTTTCTTTCATATGACTGCTTGTCAAGACAGAATTTTCAGTTTTGCTTATTGTTACTATTTTCTTGTATTTCATTTTTGAATGATTTTTTCCCTTTAATTGATTTTTTGATCTTTGGGTTTTTTTGTATTTATTTCAAGTATGCCTTTTCCCTTCCTTGGCTTCTTGAGCTGGATTCTTAACTCACTTTCTATTTGATTTGTTTAACGGTGGAATATATTTAAAATTTTTTTTAATGTTTATTTATTTTTGTCAGAGAGAGGGAGACAGAGCATGAGCGGGGGAGGGGCAGAGAGAGAGGGAGACACAGAATCTGAAGCAGGCTCCAGGCTCTGAGCTATCAGCACAGAGCCCGACGTGGGGCTCGAACTCACAGACCGTGAGATCATGACCTGAGCTGAAGTTGGTCGCTCAACCAACTGAGCCACCCAGACTCCCCTATGGTGGAATATGTTTTAATATCCAGTAGTTTTATTGTGAGACTTTGACTAAGCTCTTAACAGGTTTGATGAAGGGGAGCCAGAGGAGTCAGAATAGATATACTAGAGACACATGAGGGATTCCATGAGTACTGTGGTAGGTGTTAGATGTATCTATTTACCCAGTAGAGAGAACCAGATAGAAAGTTATAGTAATGTCAAGCACAAAATGAGACAGAGGTCTTAGCTAAATATCTGACACCCCCATAAAACTCTGATCAGAGGGCAGAAATATAAAAAGATAAGTCATGAACAAAAAAAATTCTTAAAGAATATTGCATATGCCATAAAATAGAAAATTTATTTTTATTACAAATAAGATCTTACCTCATTGTTATATTGCTTTTTGTCTATATGCTGAATTTTGCCTCATCCAAGAGATCTGTAATTAATATTTACAGCTAAAAGAATAAAATGTGTTAGACCAAACAGAAAAAAGTTAGGGGAAACATGATAGTTGTTTTTCAAAAAAATTAAATAGGAACATCAAATGAGAGGAAGAACCAAGTGTTTTTTTATGTCAACTGGAAATAATTAGTAGAAGTCATAAAGAAAGAGATTAAAGAATTGGAGGGTGTTATAACAATTTCTTTTTCCGACAAAATAAAAAGTAATTGCTTATGATGAAATACAGTCCTGTCACGAATCTTGCCAAACAAAGATTAATGAGCACTGCCCAGTCCTCTGACAGTTCATCCTAAATCTGAGCGTCTGTTTTCCTGTGTGTGCATATGTCTCTGTATATGTATTGTGTGTTTTTGTGTAAGTGTGTATATATGAAAAATTATATGTGGGGCTTGTATATGTGTGTAGTTGCCCACAAGAATATTTTTGACTGAATTTTCTCTAAAGTATATTTCAGTTTCATTATATGTAAGAACACTGTGGTTTTCAAGACCTGTGCTTAGCAAATCTGTGAAGTAGAACAAGATTTTCTCTTACAAAATTTGAGGCATTTTTTTTTTCTTTCACCAAATCCATTCTCCCTCCTTTTTCCTTAAGGTACCATTCTCTACAATTTTTATCCCTAATCTTTCAAAATTTTCTTAGAGAGAATTTAAATGCAAGACATTGGTTTTATACTATGGTTTTAGGACAATGTCTTTGCTCCTCCAGGCATAGTTGCTAAAATCTCCTCTCTAATTGGGGAATTAAAGTCTGTCCTATCCTAAAAAGTTCCAGCCATTGAGGATTAAATAGAGAACAAAGTTATACAATGAGGATAGTTTTATCATAGCATCCCTAAAATCCTAAGAATAAACTGATACTTCAACTAAAAATTAAACCAGAAATGTAGAGGCAGAATTTAAAAAGAAGTGTTGTGGGTTTCCCTGTCCAAATGCTGTGCACCTACAGAAGCAACATCTGAAATGTCGAATGAGTCTCTTCAATCCCCTTGTCTCAGTCATATCCCAATGCAGGTGGGAAGGAGTGGTATTGATGGGAAATGGCTCATTTTCCCTCTTACATGTTATCTCCCCTGAGTCACAAGACTGCCAAAGGATGCAACTTTCTGAGGTAAGTGGGGACATTGGGAGGCAGCACAATTTCTTTATTTTAGCACAATTAGATGGGATTTTTTTTTCTGCCCCAGCCCCAATATTCATATATGAATTATTAGGGGATGAATGAGTTTCAGAAAATGAAAATTAAACTCAGAAAGTCAAAGGAAATCAGAGTCAGGCAGAAGGGTCCTCAGAGAAAGAGAACAAAGGCAAAATAGACAAAGAGAAAAGAAAGGCAAAGTGAAGAAAAGGCAGAGAAATAGGAGAAAACATAGAAGGCCCCAGAAGGGCATGAGCGAGAATGGAAATGCCATTCTGCATGGGCTTCTCATCTTGAGAGACCCCAGAGATAGGGGAGAGTGTATGGGAAGACTCCCTGCCAAGAAGCTATTTTGTGATATGAGATTCCACTGAGGTTCAATATCTAAATGAAATTACAGCACATGATCATTTTTTATCACATACTGACCAAAGGCTGGACACATCCACTTCTGGAAAGCCAGAATCAATTCTAAAAATTGGAAGATGATGAAACCCAAATATATATTGTCTAGGAGTCCCTTTAAGTCACCTAGACTTTCATAATCCATTTTAGTTCCTATTCTTAACTTCCCACCTATACTGTGAATGCCCGATGGACAAAGATTATATTATGTTGCCTTTCCCTTATGTTCTCTCCTTGCATAAGGATAGGAAATATCTTTCTGCTATTTACATTCAAAGTCAATGAAAGACAGATCTTCCCAGTACAAAGAAACACCATGGAAGAAGTATGATGAGTTTGTTGCAAATAATTGGCAATATGTGAATAAGCACGGAAGAAAAGAGGAGGGCTTACTGATGGGAGGACATGTCCTTCAATGAGCTGATAGTACGAATTTTCCAGATATAGCATAGAAAAAAATAAGTGAACAAAAAAATCAACAAAATTAATCAATAACAGAGAATTATATTAATCTAAATAGAAGCTTTAAAGTATTCAATTTTGGGCATATGATGAAGACAAGTAGGCCACCTTAATGCAATTCCTATGGAGCTTATGTTGTCAACAGCTCACTGGGCTGAAAGGGGCTTTTTTTTTCTTTAATGTTTATTTAATTATTGGGAGAGAGAGAGAGAGAGAGAGAGAGAGAGAGAGTTGGGGGAGGGGCAGAGAGACAGAGAGGGAGACACAGAACCTGAAGTAGGCTCCAGGCTCAGAGCTGTCAGCCCAGATCCCGATGCTGGGCTGGAACTCAGGAACCACAAGATCATGACCTGAACTGAAGTCGGATACTTAACCAACTGAGCCACCCAGGTGCCCCAAGAGGGATAACTTTTGGAAGGTTTTTCTGTATCTCTCCATTAGAGAAAGAAAGTCAAAGACAGAGATGATGCTGGTATAAGTATAATGTGTATGAGAGTAAAGACAAAGAGAGAGAGAGAGAGAGAGAGAGAGAATGTGTGTGTGTGTGTGTGTGTGTGTGTGTGTAGCAGGGCGTGGTGGCTGGGAGGTAGACATAACTCATTTCTCCTAGTCTAAGCCTTTTGCGGGATATGCTACTGGAACTTTGCTGTTTCCAAACTTTCCTTTTGATCACCCTCTTTCAAAGGCACCGGATCTTTATATATAGCCAAGTCAAGTCAGTTAATATTTTACCAAGGGGCTCTACCTGTGGTTATCAGTCCATCTGCTACATGTTTTGGAATTGATTTCCTTTGCTAGAGCCTGGTTGGTATTTCTTTAAATACACTGAGATCTACAGCTTGATCTTCTGATCCTTATCAGTCATGTTAGCAAATCCTATGATTTTCCCATCATGATGTCCCCTGTGGCAGGAGAACCAGCAGGGATGAAACAGCAGTGATGTCAGTAGTCACCTTGAGGTCCCCAAAAGCTGGTGTGCATTTCATGAGGCCGGGATATGCTTCTTAAGTGGAAGATTCGAGTGATATTAACCGTCCAGCTATCCAGAGCTGAATCACAGCAACATTGCCATACAAAGATGAAGTTGTTAATGCTTTCCAATTATGTTCTACAGTGGACCAGATACAGTTTTTGGTATGAGAAATTTCCACATTTTTATTTCTAGTTTCAGCCTTGTTTTATAAGATTTCAAGATTCTTTTGACGGTGGAAAACCAAACAAAAACACTTGGATAGATGAAAGGCGTAATTCTTTGTTACTTAGATCCAAATGAGAAAATGTTGCCATGTGGAGCCACACAGGGCCTTGCAACTGAGGACAGAGTAACAGCAAACTGAAACTGTAGGAAGCTAATTTATGTCAAGTATGATGGGATTAGTTAGGTTTCCCCAGCTTCCTGGTGACTGGGTATTTTGAATGATGCTATGGGCCTAAGAAAGAGGGGACTGTCCAAGGGTATTACATTCCTGGGGACATCCTCAAGTTGGAAATGTGTGTGTTGTCTCCCAGAAGTGCTATAATTTGATAAGAGAAGTAGTCGGGGTGGAGGCTTAATAAACTGCCTCCCAAGGGGATTTGAGAATTTTTATCCAGGACTTTAAAAACTGGGTGAAGACAGCACTTGGAAAGTATCACATTACAGATCTCCCTTCTAAACTCTCATGTCAAATATTTACCTGTCCTCCAGGCATTTCCACATGGATGTCTAAAAGGCATCTCAAATTCAAAATATCCAAAAGGAAATTTTTCATCTTCCTTACCCACACTTCCTCTTTCCAAATCCTCCCCCCTCTCAGTTGCTAAAGGGTAGACTTTCACCTTGCGAAGTATGAAGACTTTCACCCATCTTCACGTGTAATCCCTAACTTCCTCACTCTGTGTCATGCAGTGAGATGACACGGCTGGCAGCTTGGCCTTTTCTAAAATGATGTAGACAAGTGTTGAAGCAACAGAAAACAGGTCTCAAACAGGTGGACCAGCTGTGACTTTTGATTTACTGTGAGCACCATCATAAGTTTTTATAACATGTCACCAGCTTAGTCTTAGTCAATGGTGTTAATCTTGGGTGACAAGTCATGAATGATAAGCAGCTGTAACTCTGAAGTTTCCCCATCACACATTTGACAGGGCCAGAAATCTTGACCTGTGGTAAAACATGAGCTGCCTGTTCACTGGCTACTTTAAGACAAAACCTTGCAATGTGGAGGACCAAAGAAATATCAAAAGTTTCTCAATACATATCCCATTAGCACATAATAAAAATTGTCTACTTGTCATCTTGGAATGGACAAAAGTTTACCATGAATTACTTTTTCCTCACAGTTGTTTTTGGTTTTTTTGTTTTTTTGTTTTTGATGGGAAACTTTCTAGTCTGAACTATTGAGAGCTGTAGCACACAATAGCTCTCTACTGATCTTGTTAATTAACATTAAATACATGGCTAATAAACTTAAACATTACGATAATAAGATTTTTGACTTGTTCTCTCTTACAGAAGGACTAAAAGGAAGCTTAGAGTTAATCTAGCCTAAAACCTTATTTAAACATGAGGCAACTGAAGCTCAGTAACTTATAAGAATTTTCTCAATGGCCACATTGTTATAAGTGAAAAAGGTGGAAATTTTTTTTTAAATTTAAATCCAAGTTAGTTAACGTATAGTGTAATAATGGTTTCAGGAGTAGAATTTAATAGCTCATCACTTACATAAAATACCCAGTGCTCATCCCAGCAAGTGTCCTCCTTAATGCCCATCACCCATTTAACCCAACCCCCACCCAGCATCCCTCCAGCAAACCTCAGTTTGTTCTATGTGTTCAAGAGTCTCTTATGGTTTGCCTCCCTCTCTGTTTTTATCTTATTTTTCCTTTCCTCCCCCTATGTTCATCTGTTTTGTTTCTTAAATTCCACATATGAAAGAGGTGGAATTTTAAGTCCAGTCTTCCAACTGTGAGTCAGGGTTCTTTCCATTCATCACACTATCCTACCTTTTTATGATGATTCAGAAAATTAAGTGAAATTGTTTTCTTTGTATTATCTTTGGCTACACTTATAAATAAATGGGTGACTTTATGGTGAAAATGAGGATACAATTTGATGAAAAATTATAAACAATTAGATTCAAAAAATTATATTCTTATATAGACCCAAAAAGTCAATAATAAGTTTAAGAAAATGCAAAATGGTTAACTGAAACACAGAACATTCCACAAAACTCTGGTAAACACAGGACACTTTAGAAAATTTCCTTAGGGCCGGGAGACTATATACAGTGCGAAGTATTTCAAAAGCATCTATAAAGATTGAAACCTAGAAAGTAACTTTTTGAAGAAAGGAGAGGGGTGTCCAGAAAAGGCTTTGTTATAATCTTAATTGTCTATAAAAATGAAGCTTCAAATGAACTCTGTAGTTGCTCACAAGTCTTAAGTTCCTTTAAAGCTACCTATTTGTCAATACAAGTCCTGAATCCAGCCCTAGTTAGGAGACCCTTTTCACACATAATCTCACTGTCTATTTAAAACAATTTTCATTCATTTCTGTTGTGGGGAGATGAGCTGCTGATGCCTGCTCTGGGCCTGGCTGGTCCCCTTGTGGCCATCCTGCTGACACACTTCCTTGACCAACGGCTGAGGGAAAGCACAGCGGATATCCACAAATACAGAAGGGCGAGTCTATAAAAAGGACAGAGACCAATTATTCTCATTAGTCAACAAGGACAGAGTAGGAGCTAATGGGGCTTCTGTTTCAACAGAGGGAGAATTTAGGTTAATTATTAGGAAAAACTTTATAACTATTAGAACAGTTAGGGCTCTGGAAACAAGGTACCCTGGGAGGAAGCAAAATCACCTTCACTTAAAGGTACTCAAGGTAAGATTAGCTCATCATTTATCAAGGAAGATTAAAAGATTATTAAATCAGGACCACTGAGAAGTGTGAAAGAAATATCCTGGCCTAGGAAGATTATTATCTGGCCCTCAAGTTGTGTCATTAGCAAAATGTCAAGCATTATAGTTTAGGCACTGGGGATAGAACATTAAGCAAACCAACACCAACCTCTGCTCTCACAAAGCCTGCAATCTAGTGGGGGTAGAGAAAGGGAACGAGGTGCACAATAAACAAATAAATAAGTAAAATAAGTATCATGTTAAATAGTTGTAAGTGCTGAGGAGAAAACTAAAGACAGAAGGAAGAATGGGAGATGATTAAGAGAAGCGGCAAGTTTAGACAGAGTTATCAGAGAAAAACTCACAAAGATGAGATTTTAGTACAAATCTGAAGAAGCCAATGTATCTACAAGAATCCAGGTGTGTTCTAGGCAGAGGAAATAATAAACAACAAACCCTGAAGTAAGAGCATAACTGATATGTTAAAGAGGAAGCAAGGATCCCTTTATTCCTATGAAAATGAGTAACAATTAGGTGATGAAGATGAGCACCAAAGGGGTAACTGGATGAAGATGGAGCAGACCGCTCCAGCTTTGGACACCTTGACGGGATGTTGGCTTTTATGCCAAGTAGAAGGGGAGACAGAAAAGGGATGTGACCCCACTTGCAGTTGTGCAACATCTGGCTCTGGCTGTTGTGTTTGGAAGACTAAAAAGGATTAAGACTGGAGACAAATGAATTATCTTGAGGGTTCTTATAATAACTAAGGTGAAGTAACATGATGACATAAATTGAGGTGGCTGCAGTAGAGATGGTTTGATGAAGTAAAAATCTGTGTTTACTCTGAAATTGGATAGATCTTGTACTCCCTCAATTTATATATTAATGGGCCACATCAGGATCTGAATGAAGGGACTAGGTAGTGGAAAAGGATCATTGTAAACATGTATTTTCAATATAACTTGCTTGTGTTAAGGTCCATAGAAGACAATGGATTTGGTGAAGAGTCAAGAAAACATGTTGAGTTAGGAAAGAAAGAGTGTGAAGAACAATGCCATCAGAGCATAATCCCAAGTGATACACGTAAAACTCAGTGCAAAATGTTATACATAAAAGGCCTATAGAAGAATTAAATGAAAGACTAAAAATTATAGGAAGAAATTCAAAGATCCATAATTGTAGCTGAAATTTTTAATATCCATGACTTAGTAAATAATAGAACTAGAGAAGGTAACGGGGAAGTTTCATAGGATCCAAATATTATGAAGGATCTTAATACCATAGATATTTATAAAGCACTAAGCCAGACAAGTAAAGAATAAACATTCTTTTCAAGGTCATACAAAATATTCAACAAGTTACATCACATATTGAGCAATAAAACAGGTTCCAATAAGTGGAAAATGCTGAAATAGTACAGAATATGTTCTTTGAAAGAAATAGAATTTAGAAATCAAAAAGAATATAAATAAAAAGCTACACATATGTCACTTCAAAATTTAATCACTTCAAAATAATCTATGAGAAAAAAAGAGAAATAAGAAGGAATATTGGAAAATTTTTCAAAACGAACTGCAGTGAAAATACAATATATCAAAATTTATAGGATGCAACTGCTTTCCTGTTGGAGAAATGAGAAATAGTTAAAATCAATTATCTAAATTTAAAACTTAATAAAGGAGTATACGAAAAAGAAGTAAATAAAAACTAGCTTAATTTCGAAGTCAATATAAGAAAGAAAATAAGAAGAAAAAATAGGAATCTAAAGAGTAAAACACCAACAAAAATAGATAAAATTAGCAAAATAAAGCTATTTATTTGAAAGGATCAATAAAATCAATAAACTCCTGGAAAAATAGATTAGGGGGAAAAAGCAAATATAACTTGCTAGTATCAGATGTTATCACTAAAAATTCTTAGAGATATCAAAATGAAAATAGCAAAATATTTGGTGGTTTGGATGACATAAAAAAAAAACACTAAAAACAACCTACCAAAACTGACATAAGATAGACAATTTGAATTTCCCTTATTTATCAAAGAAAACGAATTTTTTAACAAAAAATTTACACACACACACACACACACACACACACACAGTACACATCCAAGTCCTATCATTTCACTAGAGAATTCTACCAAACATTCATTTTAAGAGAACCTTCTTTTATTTTTTAAAAAATTGTTTTGCTTTTATTATTTATTTTTGAAAGAAAGAGTGAGACAGAGTGGGGGGGGGGGGGCGAGGGGCGGGGCACAGAGAGGGAGACACAGAATCCAAAGCAAGCTCCAGACTCCCAGCTATCAGCACAGAGCTTGACGCAGGGCTTGAACTCATGAACCATGAGATTATGACCTGAGTCGAAGCCGGATATTCAACCGACTGAGCTACCCAGGTTCCCCAAGAGAAACTTCTTTTAGAGTGGAATTTATTGTGAAAGGACATGAGGGAAATGTCTCTGTTGATAAACTGTTATTAATTTGGGGGTGGGGCGGTGTAGAGCACAACCAGGGGAAGGGCAGAGAGGGGAACACAGGATCTGCAACGGGCTCCACTCTGACAGTCTGACAGCAGTGAGCCCGATGTGGGGCTAGAACTTCTGAACCAGGAGATCATGACCTGAGCAGAAGTCGGATGCTCAACAGACTGAGCCACCCAGGTACCCCAAAATTATTAATCTTAATTGGATTGTTGTTTACACTGACATCTATTCATTGAAAAGTGTATACTTATAATATTTGCCTTCCAATGTACATCAATTTTACCTAGAAAATAATACTATAAAAACAATCAGGTGAGGAAAAGTCATATATGAAATAAGAAGGACAGAACTTTGATAGTCTTTGAAACTGGGTGATGATTGTAAGGGGCTTCACTGTATTATTCTTTTTACTTTACATATGTTTGAAATCTCTCATAATAAAACATTTATTTTTTAAATGACTTTAGTGCTTTTCGTATCAAAGCAATAAGTCTGAGACTGGGAAGGGTAAAAAGAAGCAGGTTATGCAAGTGATTGAATTAGAATCAATTTTGAATGTGCTAAATTGTATGTGTTTACTCAGTATCCATTTGCAGATGTATAGTTCTTAAATTTCACAGGTGAAATCTGTTTTTGAGATATACAGCTGAAAACAAGTATTGAATGGATTGTATTTAAAGATATGAGGCTCATTTAAATTACCTTGGGAATTAGTATAGGTAGAGAATAATGGAGGTCCAAGATATAGAAATAAGGAGAAAAAAAAAGTTTGAAACACAGTAGTCAAAGAGTAGGAAGGAAATCAGGTGAGTATACAATCCTGTAAGACAAAAAAACTTGCATAGATTCCAGAAAAATCACATCCATAGTAGTCTAGGCTTATCTAAAAGAAGCAGGAAATATAAAATTCATTTTTGTTTACCAAGGAAATTCTTTACTTTAGCAAAAGATTTGCTTGCCTGTGAGTTTCTTAGACTATTATTAATTCAATAGAGACTGATGGAGCAAAGTAATATGTTTACATAGGATAAAAATAAATGCTCCATACATAAAAATTTGTGTTCTATTAAGAGAAACTAGGTTAACACAAGTAGAAGAATATTCATACACAGACAATTAAATCTGAGTGCAAGCCACAAAATGAGAAATTCCAGAAGGTACTAGATAAGTACAAAAGAAATGGTTCAGAAAGTCTGGAATGCAGAATTTCAGAGAAATTAGAGTTCACTGTGCATGGGAGTTGCCAGCAAAGTCCTGGTAGAGCAAGGTTAGGTTAAACCGGGCTATGATAAAAAGGGTAGGTATAACGATGGAAACACACACACACACATTTAGAAAGAGCGTTCAAGGTAGGGAAACGGTGAGCAAATAAAGCCTCTGGTATACACAAAAGATATTTTGACCATGACTATGTCAGTAGTAGAAGATGTGAATAGAAAAGGGAAAGAAGATAATATTGGAGAAATAAGAGTATGGCCCAGATTGTTGAGAGTTTTCAATGAGCAACTATTTTGATATTGTCCCAGACATCTTCTCAGGGTCTCAGAACTTGAAGGCATCAGTCCTGACTCTCAAAAGGAGGTTTGGCAGTCACGATGCTAGAACTGTTTTCCTAGGAGGGTGAAGAAGAGCAGCTAGATTGCTAAAATCTCTGCCCTTTGATTCTTTACACCAATGCAGGAGAGATTCCATTTTAGAACATCATCAGCCAGGTGGAAGAGGAGCACATTTCTTTTACTCTGTTTTTCCTAAGAAAAGGAAACATCTATGAGAGATATTTTTTACCACTTTCTCCTTTCTCCTTCACTACAAGGAATTGAAGCACCCTCAAGTAGATATAGAGTTGCTCCAGAAGAGTTTTTATGTTGTTCCTGTGCTGAGTCTTGATAGAAAGGAGCTGGAAATTCAATGCAATGAGCAGTGCTGTAATTTGTATCATAGGCCCACGTAATAATAACTCTGTGATCCACAGGCTATTACTTCAACATAGAAGACACTACCTCTCCTCTCCACTTCCTTAAATCTTTCTCCCAGCAGCACCAGCGTAAATATCCCTCTTCAAACCACCTTCCAAATTTACATTTTGTTTTCCAAATCACCTTGACCCTACAACAATGCTTGGCAATTTCTCTTTCCAATGGGATGCTTATTACCTTGAGGGAAAGGACCCACCCTATCCTATGTTTCACTTTTCCAAGATTTTGCCCAGGCCTGGATACAAAACATCTGCTCAAAACATCTTTGTCAAATTGACAGAATTAAACTTGAGTCAAGAAAGTTCCACACAGGAGGAGGTCTTAACAAATAAAGGAGCTGAGCAGCAGCTGTTAGAAGTTATAACGTTAGCATCGATCTGAAGGTTGTTTGGAAGCTTCTTTCATTTTCTTGCTAATGGCATTAGGGGCCCTGCAGCAGATAACAGGCTCTGACATGGAGACCTTCATCCAGGCAGTCTGCAGAAGCCCTGACCTTCAAGGAGCACAGACATTGATCAGCACAGAGAGGGTGGAGGGTCAGAGATTGAGAGTCATCAAGCTATACAGAATGGCAAAAAAAGCAAAGTTGCTCATCTTGTACCTTGGAAAAGGCCAGTGTTCAGTCCAACCCAGAAAGGAGCACATCTGTGGGGAGTTCCTTAGAAAAATGTACACCACTGTTTTGTTACTACCCGAGATAATCTCTTGAAATTTATCTGGAGACCTACAGTATGTTAAAATATCAGGCCAGGTCAACCAGGACGAAAGTGGAGTGGGCATTCTGAGACTATATCAAATCCTTCCGTTCTCACCCAATTCCTGTTTCTATAGACATCAGGTGGAAGCTAAACAATTAAAATTTAGTTATTTCTATGAGAACTTGTCTTTAGCTAAGTTTCCTGTTTTAGGTTTTCATCACACAGGCCACTCTCTGATTTTAATGATCTGGTTTTCATGCTACCCATCCTGCATGACACTAGCTCAGAACAGAAGGAAGGAAAGTCTATACACACAATTTTATTTGAGGCTCCATCTACTACCAAGGTTAGATTTCTTTGTCTTCATCCCTGATTCCTAAAAGGCTTGAAATATCTTCTTTTTGAGTCACTGACAAGCTAGACTACAAAGACTGAGAGATTACTCCAGGAGAATACCATTAATATATATGATTTCTGAAAAATAAAGAGGGTGGGAAAAATAGAAACCTAATATTATTGAGTGGCTATTACAGTCAAAGATTGGGTATTTATATATTTGCATTTATTTAAATTGGTTCAAGAAGAGGTCTACATCAAACTTAACTTTTTTCCACCAAGCAGTGTGTCCATAAGTCAAGTTTTGTAAAAGAGTCACAAAGGCCCATTTATATTCTATGAATTCTCTCTCTCTCTCTCTCTCTTTCACACACACACACACACACACACACATACATACACATACATTCATATGTATGCAAACAATTTGCATCACTTTGGAGTGTTAAGTTTTTAATCAGGCTTCTAATGAAGGGAAAAAAATGAAGCAGTTTCAGTTATAGACTCAATAGACTAGCTCATAAAAAGATGTGTGGACAAGTTTTATTATATATGTACATAAGTGTATGTATGCATATAATTCTATAAGAAATAAATGAAAACACTTTTTGTAAAATGTGCAAACCATACTTAGTACACAGTGAAAACAAAAATGTGAAAGCCTCACTTTTATTTATAACCGCATTACTCCCACTCCATTTCCATCCTTGTGCGCGGGTTAGGCTGGTGGTATACACACCACAGGCTTGTTTGCAGAGCTTAGGCCTACACAAGAGGTTGCTCAAGGTGTGTGAAAGGAAAGGAAGAAGGAGCAAGATCGGATGGAAATTCAAGGCATCTGAAATTCCAAGTTTGAAACTGACCTTTCAGACTTCTATTTAGCTACTTTTGCTAAGTACGTAGAATATATCTTATTTAACATCTTGTCAGCTTGACTTATAACTTTTAAATATTTTGATAAATGAATCTCCATTTGTGCTTTTGATTCTGACTCTTTTCTGGAAGGAACATTCCACACTGGTATGGGGGATAACTTCTAAGCAGAACATGGCTGTGTCACTGAGTTGAGGGGCAAAAACTGAAGTTCAAGAAGTCTGAGGTCACCAAAAGTTGCAAGCAGGATTCCTAAAAGGAGGGAACTATGGAGAAAAATAACTTCAGAAATCCACATGTTTTTTCATAAGCTACTGCTGAGTAATAAGATATGCTGCATATTGCGAGCAGCAAGTCAGGTAAGTTAACTGGATCCTGGAAGTCACACAGACCAGGAAGTGAGTTGCCCCACAAATTATTCAACCAGAGAAGACAACCATCACTTGTTGCATTTAGTAGAGGGCCATACCTCAGTAGTGGGGTGGAACTCAGTTAAAGGCTACTCTAGACCTAGCCTAACAAATCAGGATTCAAAAAAAAAAAAGGCAAACTGAAAGACTAGTTCCTTAACTATCTACTAAAAGAAAAATAAAAAACCAAGTTCTTTATAGAAAGAGAACAAATTCCATACAGTTAATAATCTAACATTTTTAACAATCTAAAAATCATAATGGAAATATTCAAACAAAATTATTAGGCATGCCAAAGATATATGTGACATATTACCAGGAAGAAAAAAAACTACAGAAGCAGGAAATTTCATAAATATTTTTTAAGGTGGAATTAATGTCTAAGGACTTTAAAACAGTATGATATCTGTGTTCAAGTATTTCAAAGAAAATCTGAATGGATTCGGGAAGGGAAAAAAAAGGAAGGCTGCCTGGGTGGCTCAGTGGGTTAAGCCTTGTACTTCAGCTCAGGTCATGATCTCGCAGTTCATGGGTTCAAGCCCTGCATTGGGCTCTGGGCTGACAGCTCAGAGCCTGGAGCCTGCTTCAAATTCTGTGTCTCCCTCTCTCTCTGCCCCTCCCCCACTCATGCTCTCTCTCTCTCTCTCTCTCTCTCTCTTTCTCTAGCTCTCAAAATAAATAAACATTTAAAGAAATAAAAAAATAGGATGAAATACGCAAAAATAATAAAGATGGTACATGAGGAGATGTAAAATATACTATCTGAGATGAAAGTTTCACTAGGCAGGATGTACATATGCAGAAGAAAGAACAGTGAACTTGAAGGCATGGCAGTAAAAATTAACCAAAATGCAATGCACAGAAGATAATTGAAAAAATAAACATAAGCAATCTTTGGCCTCTGTGACATGAATAGTTCTAGTATAGTAGTAATTGGAATTTGAGGAGGAATGAGAAAAATGGAACTTATGTGAAGAAATAATGGCCAATTTTTTCAAAATTTTATAAAAAAACATAAAAGTTATAAATTCACCCAATAACCTCATCAACATCTAATCAGGATAAACACAATGGAGAACACACCAAGGCACATTATAATTAAATCTCTGAAAATGAAGAACAAAAATAAAAGCATCCAAAGCAAAAAAAAAAAAAAAGTCACATTATATACAAAGAGAAGAGCAAAGAATACATAATCGGAGAGTTCACATAAGAAATCAGGCAAGTCACAAGCCAAGGGAACAATGTGTTCAAAGTGTTGAAAACTATCAAGCTAAAATTCTTTGAATACCAAGGCAAAATGAAGACTTTTTCAGGAAAAAAAAAAAAAGATGAGAAAATTAAGGTCTAAGATTTGTGTAACTGAAGTTCCAAAATGAGAAGAAATAAAATAATAATGTAAAATATATTTGAAGTAATTATGGTTGAAAGTTACAAAACGTGTCAAAAGACATAAAACTATAGATTCATGTAGTTTAGACACCTCCAAGCAGGCACCTATAACACAGTGAGAGTAATGCAAAGGGACCTCTACATTGGTATGATTGGCTGAGATTTCTATATTGCATTTGAATTGGTAAAATATTAACTCTGTTAGAATTAAGTATGTATATTGTAACATCTAGAGCGTTCACTAAAAATCTCTGCCCAGAGATAAAATGAGAGACACGACAAATAAATTAGAGTAGAATTTTAACTAATGTTCAAATAATCTCAAAGAAAGAAGGGTCATGTCTGTAGAGGAACAGAACGCAAAGATAACAAATGAGGGGCGTCTGAATGGCTCAGTCAGTTGGCTGTCTGACTCTTGAGCTCAGCTTGGGCCTTGGTCTCAGGGTTGTCAGTTCAAGCCCCATAGTGGGCTCCATGCTGGGCATGAAGTCTCCTTTAAAAAAAAAAGGTAACAAACAAAAGAACAAAATAAATAATAAAATCGTAGATCTAAATCCAAACATTTCAGTAATTACATTAAATACAAGTGATCTAAACACACCAAAACATTTTTTTTGAAAGACAGCAATTGTCAGAATGGATTAGTAATGCACAGACACACACACACATACACACACACACACACACACACACACTATCCAACTACATGCTGTGCCAGGAAAACTGCAAGAAACTCACTCAAAATAAAATGGCACAGGTACACTAAAAATAAAATAACGGAGGGGCATATGGGTGGCTCAGTTGGCTTTGGCTCAGGTCATGATCTCACAGTACATGAATTTGAGCCCCAAGTCAGACTCTGTGCTGATGGCACGGAGCCTGGAGCCCACTTCAGATTCTGTGTCTCCCTCTCTGCCCCTCCCCCACTCAGGCTCTGTCTGTCTCTCTCCCTCAAAAATAAATAAACATTAAAATTTTTTAAAAATAAATAATATGATGGGAAAAAATGTAAATGCCATGCACACACTGCATACTCGTACGCAAAGCTGGAGTGATTTTGTAATATCAGGCAAAGTATACATGAGAGCAAAAGAAAGAGACAGATATTACTTAATAATGGAAAAGTTAATTCCCCAAGAATACATAACAACCCTAAATGTATATGCACCTATCTCATGGAGAGATCTCAATATCATTAGCCAACTGGGAAATTGATATCATGATGAAACACAAAATGTCCCATTTCATATTCACCATTATAGCTATTAAAAAAAACAGACAATAACAAGTGTTGGTGAGAATGTGGGGGAAATGGAATGCTTAGATACTGAGAATGTAAAATGGTGCAATCACTTTTGAAAAACTTTGACGTTTTCTTAAAATGCTAAACATAGAATTTCTATATAAATTTATATAGAGGGAGTTTAGATATATAACCCAGCAATTCTTCTCCTAGGTACATACCTGAAAGAAACAAAAATATACACCTACACAAAAACAGAAACACAAATATTCAGAGCAGCAGTATTCATTATATCCAGAATGTAGCCAAAAAATGGAAACAGCAAAAATGACTATTAACTGATTATTGGAGAATTAAAGTCATCACTCCTCTCCCAGCAATAGATAGAACCAGTAGACAACATTTAGCAAGGATGTGGGATAGCTGAACAACACCATCAACTGACTGATTGACATGTGCAGACCACTCCACCAAACAATATTACAAGAGTGGAACATTCATCACGACTGACTGTACTTTGTGTAATAAAACAAACCTTAACAAGTTTAAACAAATTAAAATCATACATAAGTATATTTTCCAACTACAATGGAATTAAATTAGAAGTCAGTGACAGAAAGCATGAAAGTTTCCAAAGAATTGGAAATTAAACAACATAATTATAAATAATCTAGGTGTCAAGGAAAACTACAAAATCTTTTGACCAACACTGAAAATACAACATATCAGCATGAGTGTGATGCAGCTTAAGCAGGGCTTAGAGGAAATTTTATAACATCAAATACTTAGAAAAGAAGAAATGCCTCAAATCAACCATCCAAATGTCTATGTAAAGTATAAAAAGAAGAGTAAAATAGCATCTCTCATCATTACAGAAATACAAATCAAAACCACAATGAGATACCACCTCACACCTGTCAGAATGGCTAAAATTAGCAACACAGGAAACAATAGATGTTGGGGAGGATGCAGAGAAAGGGGAACCCTCCTACACTGTTAGTAGGAATGCAAATTGGTGCAGCCACTCTGGAAAACAGTACAGAGGTTCCTCCAAAAATTAAAAATAGAACCATTCTATGTCCTAGCAATTGCACTGCTATGTATTTACCCCAAGGATTCAAAAATACTGATTCAAAGAGATACATGCACCCTGATGTTTATGACAGCATTATCAATAATAGCCAAATTATGGGAAGAGCCCAAATGTCCATCCGCTGACAAATGGATAAAGAATGTGTGGTATATACATATAATGGAATATTACTCAGCCATAAAAAAGAATGAAATCTTGTCATTTGCAGTGATGTGGATGAAGCTAAAGTGTATTATGCTAAGTGATGTAAGTCAGTCAGAGAAAGACAAATACCATATGATTTCACTCATATATAGAATTTAAGAAACAAAGCAGATGAACATAGAGGAAAGAAAACAAAGGGAGGCAAAACGTAAGAGAGACTCTATAGAAAACAAATTGAGGGTTGCTGGAGGGAAGGTAGGTGGGGAAGGGGGCATGATGAGTATTAAGGAGGTCACTTGTGATGAGCACTAGGTGTTATATATAGGTGATTAATCACTAAATTCTACTCCTGAAACTAATATTACACTATATGTTAGCTAATTAGAATTTAAATAAAACCTTGAAACATTAAAAAAATAAATAAATAAAATGAATTGAGGGGGGGAAAAGGAGCAAAATAAACCCAAAACTAGCAGAAGTAAAGATAATAAACTAGAACAATTACATGGAAAACAGAAAAACAATACAGAAAATCAATGAAACTAAAAGCTGGTTCTTTAGAGAGATCAATAAAATTAATGACCCTCAAGCAAGATCGAGTAAAGGGAGAAGAAAGAAATTGACAACATTAGGAAAGAATGGGGGAAATCATTAGAGATGTCCTTGACCGAGAGTATTAGCCAATCTGTACGTCCATACAATGTTATAGTACACAGCAATAGAATAGAAAAAATCTATTTGTGTTAAAAGTCATTGAAATGCACACTAGAAAAAAGAAGTCAATTATGCTGAGTTAATTTTTAAAAGTAATTAAAATTCTCACAAAAATATTTTACCATATTCGACTGTCAGCAAAGATAAATTGTTTATTTCCTAAAATTCTCACTCATGAGATTGCAATGTTACCTGTTCAATGATTATTTATTTTTTAATTTTTGTTTTTGTATTCAATGTAAAATCAAGAATTTTACATATTTCATTTTTATTTGTACTTCTTCTTTGTGAACTTGCTGTTTAAATAATTGGCCCCTGGGGCTCCTGGGTGGCTCAGACAGTTGAGCTCTTGATTTTGGCTCAGGTCATGATCCCAGTGTCGTGGGATTGAGCCCTGCATAGGGCTTCATGCTGAGAATGGAGCTGCTTAAGATTTTCTCTCTCTCTCTCTCTCTGCCCCTCTCCCCTGCTTTCGTGCACTCACTGTCTCTCTCACTCTCTCAAAATAAATGAATAAATAAATAAACACCCCTGTTTTTTCTTTCCAAATTTTCCTTTTTTCTTCTCTTCATATATTTTGAATATTCTTTTTTATATATAATACAAATAATTTTGTCATTCCTCATTTTATTCTTAATTTTATTAATTATGTTTTTACTCCTGTAAAGATTTTGATGTGTCAAATACCTCAATATATTTTTACATCTGGATTTTCCACATGCTTAAGATAGCCTTCCCCCTTCAATGTTTAAAAACTTTTTTTCTACTACATGATTAAACAATTATAAATGTTACTGTAATAGAGTTATTTTTTACATTTTGGATTATGTATAAGCTATGCATAAATGGTGTAAGTGTGAGGCTCAATTTTATTTTTCCCCCAAGTGACTATCTAAACATCCCCAAACAATTCCTTCAACAGTCTATTAAGTTCTATACTTGAAATATTAGCTATAGCTAGATAAATTCCCACAGTCCTATAGGTAGGCTTCTTTCTTTTTTTTTCCCTCCATTTATCTATCTTACATTACTATCAATTTTTTTAGTCATAGCTTTCTGGTATGTTAAATATTCAGAAGGGTGCTTTACTGCTCATGTTACACTTTTTTAGAAATGTGTTATATATACTTTCACATTTTCTCTATCATATGTACTTGAGAGTTTACTTGTCAAATTCAGTAAAAATATTAATAAACATTAAAAATGTTGGTTTGTTTGGAAGTATCAAATCCATAAATTACTTTGGGAAAATAGATATTTATACCGTACTATATCTTTTCATCCCAGAACACAAAATGACTATTTGGATTTTTAAAAGTCCTTCAGTGAATATTTATAATATTTGTCGTGTGCGTTTTATAATTGCTTAAACAGAATTAGTTATTTCTTTAGTTGTTTTATGGTTTCACAATTGGGGTTTCAAACATAATCCTTCCCTTGGGGTGAAGGTGGGTAAGGATGTATGGAAGTCCAATTCTGATTGCTCCCCACGCCATCCTGACCAAGAGGGAAGTCCCCACCTCCACCGCATCCCTTGCCCCTTGGAGTCCTGGCAGTTTTCAGAGTCCTGATATTTTCAGAGGATGCGATGTTTGAGTGGAGCTCTCTCTCTCTCTCTCTACTTCTTCTTTTTTTTTTTTTAACTTTTACTTGCCCAGATAGCTAACAACTTCCCACATTCATACATCTTCTCAGACACTTTTAAGTTTTTCTTTCTTGGCTGATCTATTATCAGAAATGCCTTCCATCTCCCCATTACAGAAGCTATCATTGTGACAATTGCTATTTCTTTCATGCCCCCTCACACTGTTACAAAGATGTACTGATGACATTATCTCGTTCTTTCTAATGTCATTAATAGCTCAGAGCTATCATAGTCATCATTAATTACTACAAATTTCATAGTGTTTCACACCTGGCTAGGACACCTAGTTCTCTAACCCCAGCCCTAATTGGGAACTGCAACAAAAAGTAGATAGGAATGGGATTCAAAAACTGAATGGCAGAAATGGAAAGAGCAAAGCTCTAGCTGTTATCTGGGTATGTGAATAGAGAGGGCCCTGAGGGAGGAGATACCTATTTATAGTCTTGTGCCCAGATCACTTCCTCAGACTGGACTCGATTTTCTCAGAGCAATCAGAAATCTGTTGCCTGATACAGTCGGCCTGGCTCCTGCCTTCAGGGAAAACACTTGAAATGGCCTTACAACAACCAACACATTTCATGATGACACTCTTCCTTAAAATCCCCCAGAAACTTCTGGTATGTCATCCCCACAAGTAAGGCTCAGCTGCTGTCTCCCATCTTACTCTTCCATGTCTTACTTTTGGCTTCTTCAATGCCTCTATCCCTTACAGCATCTCATTTTCCCCCAAAAGTCCATGTTCATTCGCACAGATAAACCTTCACTCATGCTGCCTCCAAGTTCCCTATCTTCACTTTCTGAATCTTTCCAGGACATTATAGGGTCCACGTCCTCTGTGAATGAACTTTCTGCCATCATTCAAAACTGGACCCCTTATTAGGTTATACGCAGAGCTGTCCATTGAATCCAATGATTCCACAAGGAGCAAACACTTCTTATCTTTTCAAGTACATATTTATTGTCACTTCTGTGCCATTTACACCCCCTGAGGTCAGGGATAGCACATCAGTTTTGCACTATATATGAGAAGTATGGTAAATTGTAAGAGTCATATAAAACAGCATGTGTAAAAGAGGGAGGAAAAGAAAATTGACACAAATATCATGGACAGCATTTTCTATTAAAAAATGAGTGACTTCCATGTATTGAACACTTACTAAGTTATAGACTATGTCAAGTGGTTTTATAAGTAATTAATTCAATCATCCTCTCCACAAATAACTACTGAGCATCTACTGTTTGCCAGATATATCTAAATAGTTTTAAACCAGAGACAATTCTTACCCTTATGGAGCTCACATTATTCTTCTATTAATAGTCATAATGCTATAAAAGAATAATAAATAACTAGATTTATTGAATGCCACATATATTTTTAAGCTTCTGTTCACATGTGTGTCACAAAAACCCTAACAAATGATTACTATTATGATTTTATAGATGAGGAATTGGAGACTTAGTGTGAGCAAATCACTTTTCTAAGGTCACACCTTACTATGTCTGTGATAACAAATACTATTGTGATAGTTCTGAAACAATAATAGCCATATCAGTCAGCTGTGGTCCTTGCTAAAAATGCCAAAGTTTGAGCTGTACCCTTCAAGATTCTCTTTTAGTTGGTCTAGAGTGAAGCTGAGAGGAGACACGAATGTTAATGGATCTCAATGTTTTGATCAAAAAGCATTTGTGTTGGGGCTCCTGCGTGGCTCAGTAGGTTAGGCATCCGACTTCAGCTCAGGTCATGATGTCAAGGCTGGTGGGTTCGGGCCCCACATGGAGCTCTGTGCTGACAGCTCAGAGCCTGGAGCTTGCTTCAGATTCTGTGTCTCCCTCTCTCTCTGCCCCTCCCTTACACTCTATCTCTCTCTCTCAAAAATAAATAAATATTAATTAAAAAAAAATTTGTGTTGGTGATGTCAAGATTGTAAGAAACAAGCCACACAAAGAAAGACAAATATTGCATGGTATCACTTATGTGAAAAATTTTTTAAAAAATCAGACTTGTAGAAACCGAGAATAGAAAGTAGAATGGTGGTTGCATGGTAGCTGGGGAGTGGGGAAAATGGAGAGAGGTTAGTAAAAGGGCACAAACTTTCCATTTGAAGATGAATAAGGTCTGAGGGCCTAATGTATAACATGGTGACCAGAAATCATAATCCTGTATTACATAATTGAAATGTGCTGAGTAGAACTTAAGTGTTCTCACAGAAAAAAAAAAAAAAAGAAAGTTACTGCATGAGGTGATGGATGTGATAATTTTATTTGTCATATACCTCAATAAAGCTGGAAAAGAACGGGGCAAAGCCATAGACTCTCGAGAAAGAGAGTGCTTGTGCTTCGTGGACCATTCACCTGTCATGTGGTCCTGAGTGAGTTTGAGATCCTCAATCTCTATTGCCTCAGAAGTAAATAAAGAATTAACCTTCAATTTTTTTTTCATTTTGGAAATAGAAGACACATTAGGCATCATCAGTTTCAATATTTGTATTTTAAAAATATAACAGTTTAGGTGTTTAGGTGACAATTGTGGTAGATTGGAAATCCTGACCATAGTGTTTTGTAACTCTTGCCATTAGATGTAGAGTCTGTTTACCCAGCCATCATCCTGGCCTAGCCCTGTAACTTGTTTTGTCCAGTCAAATGGGATGGAATGAGTTTATGTGAGTTGGGGAATCTGGAATGTAAGCAGCTACAGCTTCCACTCTTGGAATGGTGTTGTCATCTTGTAGTGAGGGCAGACCTGGATCACTGAGAGATTAGACCCACGCATGGAGATAAAATCCTAGTGCCAAGGTCCCACAAATGTGAGAGAAGTCATCTTGGATCTTTCTACTGCCCTAGCAGGCATCTAATTTCAACCGCAGGAGTGACTCCACACTTTTTAAGCCATGAAGTTTTGGAGTAACTTCTTATGCAGAAATGGATAATTGAAACAAAAATTCCACAGCAGAGTCAGTCATGCACCCATCTGACACACAGTTTGGTCCACATTTTTTTCTCTTCTCCAGGACCCCTCACTTCTCTCACTAAAGTGCCAGTTCCACTGATCGAAAAGAGCTGAAAATGCTTTGAATAAAAACTAAATGATAAAATGAAATAGGAACATGGTATATTCTAATATAATTGATCTTCCTTTCTCATTATTGTTATAATCTAAACCTTGCATCAAGTTTTTGAGAATAAGCATGCAGAGAGTCTTAGAGTTAACCCTGCACCCTGACTTCCACATCCACGTGACCTACAAACAGACCATCTTGTGACTACTCATTCATTTGGACATTCATTGGGCACCTACAATGTTAGAAATTCAACTTGAGAGAATGAGATAAAGGCATATATAGGTGTATATTCCCCCCAGGATTATTTATGAGATCTATATCTCATTCCTGATGTCAAGACCCAGGTGTATGTCTCCAGGTCCCAGAGGAGTGGTTTTTTAAATCACTCTGGTTTTAACTCACTTCCATACTGTGACTCTTACCACAGCTCTGCCTCCTTTTCATGTTCCCCACGTGCTCCCCCTCCCCTGACACATGCTGTCTCTTCCCTCAATTTCCTCTCCTGGACCTCATTTTCTGCTGTTTTAACTTCCAGATTTAGTTCTACACATGCTTCATCAATAAATCTCTCCCACTAATTTATCTCCCTGAATATCTCCGATTCTGTTTCCGTCACTCTTAATCTCTAGAAAACCCTTGTAGAGTGCACTTTAGTGTCTGGAGGAAACTGGATTAAACCTTTCTGGTTCTCTTCAATGGCATGATTCTGTCTGCCTCACTTGCTGGTCATAGCCCTCTTTAGTTTCCAAATTACTGTTTTCCAACCCCTGCAACTCAATCCTAGCAAGGAACCTTAGAGATGCAATGTAGTAGCTGGGTGCAGCTCATTCTTTTCAGCCTGGGGCTGTAACTACCTCTTCTCCAGAGGAAAAGCTTAAATAAAATACAAAACGTTGGTACCTCTACACTCTGGTAAACAATCGCTTATATTTTTAAATTCTTTTACCCATCAGTAATCAATCAAGCATCAAGTATTGATTATCTTACTGTAGAACAACACTGCAGTGTGCTAGGGAAGATACAAGTATTCATGCCCTCCAGGCACTAGCAAACACAGCCAAGGAGGACAATATAGTTGACAAAGGGGACTTGTATTGGGAGCACCTGGGTGGCTCAGTGGGTTAAGCATCTGACTCTTCATTTCGGCTCAGGTCATGATCTCATGATTTGTGAGTTTGAACCCAGAGTCGGGCTCTGTGCTGACAGCTCAGAGCCTGGATCCTACTTCAGATTCTGTGTTTCCCTCTCATTTTGCCCCTCCCCCTGTTCATGCTCTCTCTCTCTCTCTCTCTCTCTCTGTCTCTCTCTGTGTCTCTCTCTCTCTCAAAATAAACATTTTTAAAGGGGGGGCTTGTATTTGTTAACTTTTTTAAAATTTATTTTTGAGATGGAGTGCTCACTCCCAAGCAGGGGAGAGGCAGTGGGAGAGGGAGGGGTTCGATCTCACAACCTTGAGATCACTACCTGAACCAAAATCAAGAGTTGGCACTTAACCGACTGAGCCACCCAGGCACCCCTGTATCTGTTCATTTTGTAATGAGGAACTTATTGAAAAGGAAGCTAATGTGGAATGATTCAGTTAACTACTGAGACCATCTATAATAAGATATCTAACCTGGGTTTGCCCCCAAGCACATATTTTTGAGAATTACAAAACAAGTATCTTCTTCAGGCTCCTTTCTCCATCTTTGAACACAGTTGCTCATCAGCACGCAGCTTGGTGAGTGGGAGAGTCAACAAGACTTCTGTTTCTCCTTTCTCCCCAGCCTGGGTCCTCCCTACAGTACAGAACTTACATAGCTCCCTATGTGGTGCCTTTGCCCTGAGCCCAGATGAGATGCCAAGATGGAGCTCCTGAGACTCTGGGGCTTCCTGAAATGGCATGTAAATTGGAGAATTTATGGAAGATTATGCCTTGTTCTCAAGAGACAGACTGCAGAGGAACACAAAACAATGAAATTCTGAAACTTCCCCCCAAAAGCCTATCCAAAAATGCTTAAGAGTCACAACTCCAGGCATACAACTTCATAGGACCCTTTGTAGTAGAGCTGATGGGCCCGATTTTGCATTTTGATTTATCAGTCTGGGAGCTGACTGACTTTCCTCAATCTACTTAAACACTCTGTTTTTGTTTCTGTTTTGATGTTGTTGTTGTTCTGTTTTGATGTTGTTTCACGTACATAGTTATGTATTCTTAATGGGTTTATACTCATAATGACACCCCTCCCCCCTACACATACACACACTGTGGTCTAGAACCATTCAAATACACTTGAATGCCAAAGTTTAATCATTAGATTTCACTGTTTTTGTACTTCTTCAAAGCAGTTTTTGATGAAAGAGTAAAAATATGTATCTGAACAGATCCAAGGAGTTTTTTTCTCACTCTTCCCAATGCTATCCACAAACCCTGTTCTCCCTTTGTCTGAAGGCTTTTATGATTTGTATTTGGCTCTCTGTGCAAGGGTAGAAGTACCCTAGACCACCTGCTTCTCTAGTGCAGCTGAAGAGACCTGTAATTCATGGATTCCATATCGTTTCTATCTTACACATCTTGCACTCAGATCTTTACTTTATACTCTATCCAGCTTAGCTTCCATGGAACTTTATTGTGATCACTCCTTTAATAAAATCTTAATTCCCTTTCCCCTGTTATCATATTCATTGGGCAAATGCTCAATCTGGCTAAACCTATACTTCTGCCTTTTTAGTGCCTATATCTAAGCAACTGAAATTGTTCTAGAAAACTATTGCTAGAGGGAGTATAAATTTCTACTACCAATTTGGGAAACAACTTGGCATTATCTTTAAAGTTGTGTCTACTCTATGAGCAAACAATTTCCTTCTTAGGTGAGTAACTCAGAGAAATTACACACATACACCAAGAGATATGCATGAGAATGGCCATACAGAATTTTTGTAATAGCAAAACCAAAAGCTATACAGTAAGTGGAAATAAATGCATTACATCTCTAAACAATACCATGGATATAGCTAATAAATATAATATAGAACAAAATTAAGTCACAGAAGAACTCATTCAATATGTTTTAAAACTCAAAGCCGAGCAAATTAAGCAATATTTAGTTTAGGGCTACATATGTATGTAGTGACAACATATATACACAAAACACATGTATACCCCACAGGTAGAAGTTAAAAGTAGAATTCAGAAGACTGGTTATAGCTTCAAGAAAGAGAAAGGGAACAGAGGAAAGTGCATTGTAATTACTAGCAAGGTTCATATCAACTTCTTAATAACTGGCTTCCCTTTAAATATAAGATACACACTTCTGATAGGCCTTCAACACTACCCAGAGACCCTATTGCATTTCATTAGTCAATTTACTCTCCCAATTTTTAAGGTGAATACAGAATTTTCTTTCTTTTGTTTTACCATCAAACCACTGACACCCCTCCTTGATCTCAGCTCAGAGAGAGAAGAAATTAAACTAAATACAGAGTATTTTTTTAATTTTAACAAATCTGCCTTTCAGGTTTTCTGGGGTAAATTATGTCCCTTTAAAAGCCAAGTACAAAAAAAAAAGGCGTTAACTTAAGGTAATGGTTATTTCAGATTTGACTGTATCTGAGAGTTAGAACTTAGAGGTAACAACTACACCACCCTCCCTCAAGTTTTAATCTACTGGAGAATAAACACAAGAATCAGCCAAAACAAGACTAAAATCATCAGCATCATTAGTCGTTTGGAAACAGTGATTAATAAACAGTTTCTGGTAAACTGTGTTGAAAGAAATGGCAATAGCTTGAGGACCCAAATGGAAATTAGTATTCCAATCACCATTAATTGGAGTCAGCTGTGTCCATAGGCATGCCTAGACCTCATTAGCCATCTATTATGAATGGAGTGGCCAAAGCGGGGTTCTTCCCTCTATAGGGAAAAGAACATCCTATAGGGGAAAAGAAATCAGATGGAAGCCCATTGCCCTGATGACCAATCCAAGAGACCAGCAGGTCCCAGACAAAGTCAGGAGGCCTGAAGCATATAACTGGTTGCAAGTCTTTCCATGGAGAGGAGTCTGTGAGAAGAAAAAGAGAAGGGCAGTAGTTATTTTTCCAGTCTCGTAAGAAGGTAGAAAAGTTGTCAGAAAGCTTCATTGTTGGGGTGCCTGGGTGGCTCAGTCGATTAACCATCCAACTTCAGCTCAGGTCATGATCACATGGCTCGTGGGTTCGAGCCTGACATCAGGCTCTACGCTGACAGCTCAGAACCTGGAGCCTGCTTTGGATTCTGTGTCTCCATCTTTCTCTGCCCTCCCCCCATCTCAAAAAATAAATAAACATTTAAAAAGTTAAAAATGAAAGCTTAATTGTTGACTTATTTGTGTCCAATTAGAATTGAAAAATTAGGATGTATAAGGGTGATAATACTGTTTGAAAAAAATCAGTATAAACTTTGCTCAGACTTCATTTTATTTTAGTTGTAAAAATTAGCAAGCTAAGAAAAAAAATCACAAAACTTAAACCTTGCTATGTCTCTCTTAAGCATTTCTGGAACTATTTATGATAATAGGAGATGAAAATGATGAAAATACAGGTTCCCATTGGTTCCTGAGAAACTATTCATGACTACCAGACCCAAGAACAGGATCAGGAACTACCCAAATGTGCACTTCTTGGTGTCTGTACTTGACCTGAGAGATTCTATATATGTTTTATTTTAGGGGTGGAGGGGAGGACGTGGTATGTGGTAAAGGAGGAGATAAGGAAAATTGCTAACTCAAGTTAAAATTTAAGTAAAACCTGGCCTGATGGAAGTTAGGGCCTCCTGGGCAAGTGACATAGGCCAGGCCTTTTGTTGTAAAATGTCTGAAAGTAGTTTATGAAGACTGTAGGGTCTCTTCAGTGCTGCCTTTGACTTGGTTCCTATCATTCAAAACATTTTATGCATATAAGTACTTTGTCTTTAATGGGTGTTTAATTCATGTTCTTTGAGTGATTGCATGAATGAATGCAATAAAAAGCAAAGAACTGGGGCCTAATAAGGTAATATGGGGCCTACTAAGGTAATAAAGTCATATGGAAATTCTGCCTTTGGTTTATGATCTATATCATGTGGAAGAATCTCTTCACCCTTGGGAGATTTGGAACTGTCTAAGGGAAATAATATGAATTCATCTGTTCCTATGCCCTTTCCCCCAAAAGTAGCTTGTCAGTAAATGCAGGTGATCAGGAGATTGTGAAAAAAAAAAAAAGTTAAAAGTTAAAAAAAGGCATCAAATTCAGTGGCAATAATCTACTTCTATTTCTGCTTTCCTGATATTTTGGAATTTCCTGTGAAAATTTCTCAGCAAGGTGCCAGTAAGCTATAGGCAGAATTTCAGTAGTGGAATGAGAAGGAAGTGAACTCGATGGTAAGCTCTATGAGGGCAGAATGATGTGTGTTTTGTCCAGGGCAATAATCTTAGTATCTAACAGTGTTCTGTGTTCATTGGATGGTTTTTAAAAATGAAAGGTAGGTAGAAAGGAAGAGATCTCAGTCCAATATGAAACAAAGGAAGTGGTTTCAAACATCAAAATCCATGTCTTCCTCTCTTTTTCTCCCTCCCCACCCTTTCTTTTTGAAAATTTGTGATGACTTGTGGAGTATGGGTGGTTATCAGCAAGAGTAAGTGAGATATTATCCAGAATTAGCTCTAACTCAAAAGCTGAACTTTCTCATGGACTAAAGTCTCTATGTACTAGTGAACTCAAGTATAGTAATCTTGTACTCCGAAAGTTCATTAATGGGAGAACAAGATGTTTCTGTACCTGCTTATGTTGAGCTCAAACTAGCTCCAGATTTGCCCCAAATGAATTATACTCTAATACCTTTACAACCAAATACAGATTTAGATCACCTTCTCTTGCTTGGCATTTCTTCTGTTGAAACAATCATTTTCAGAACCTTGGAAAAGATAAACACAGCCCAAATGGCCCCACTGTCAAAACTAAATTTGCTCATCAGTCCACAAGGCTCAGAATGGAAGATGGATAGTTATTTGAAAAAGCAACTTAAGGGGTACCTGAGTGGCTCAGTCAGTTAAGCAACCAACTGTTGATTTTGGCTCAGGTCATGATCTCACGGTTTATGAATTTGAGCCCCACGTCAAGTGCTGTGCTGACAGAGTGGAGCCTGCTTGGGATTCTCTCTCTCTCCCTCTCTCTCTGCCCCTCCCTTGCTCACACTGCCTCTATCACTCTCAAAAATAAATAGATTTTTTTTAAAGGCAACTTAGAGTTTTATTCTCTATACATTTCACACAACCCTGTCACTAAATCACTGTTGGCTTCTGTTTCATTTTCATTTTTTGTGCTGGGGATAATTGAACTCTAAGAAGATGGGTGACTCGTTTAAGATTTGCGTCCCTTTTGGTGGTGCCTGGTTGGCTCAGTCGGTTGAGCGTCAGACTTTGGCTCAGGTCATGATCTCACAGTTTGTGGGTTTGAGCCCCGTGTCAGGCTCTGTACTGACAGCTCAGAGACTGGAGCCTGCTTCATTTTCTGTGTCTCCCTCTCTCTGCACCTCCCCCACTCACACTCCATCTCTCTATTGCTCTCAAAAATAAATGAAACATTAAAAAATTAAAAAAAAAAGATTTAGGTCCCTTTTGGCTCCAGATTTTATAACTTTGTATCTCTTTTAAATCTATACATCTTCATGTTATAACATTGAAAATAGTAATGACCCATTGTTCTGATGTCAATCTTCTGGCCCCCTAGAACTTTAAAACAGAAATAAAAATCCATTATTAAACAGGTGGCTTATTGGCTTAAATAGAAATTTCTGGAATCAGGTATCAAATCTTAGCTCCTAAACATGGTCATCATGACCCACTGACACTTACAAATAGCAACATTTAACTCTCCAAGTCCAAAGCAGATTAAGATCATCGTACTGAAGGGAAAAGACAGCTCAGTGAAATCACACCCAAAGCAGAAAGCGCTGCCAATAACCTCAGAGAAAAAAAAAAAAAAAAAAAAAAAAATTAAAAATTTGCACAAGAACTCCAAAGGCACAGCTATTGGGTCATTAATTTCAGAAGCAAATTGCAAACTGTATGAAATAGAGCACAATCATTGCTTTGATAAATATTTTGTATATTCTGTTTAAGAAATCAAAGAAATAAAACATGTTTTAGGGGCACCTGGGTGGCTCAGTCGGCTAAGCCTCTGACTTCGGCTTAGGTCATGATTTCACGGTTCATGGGTTGGAGTTCCACATTGGGCTCTGTGCTGACAGCTCAGAGTCTGGAGCCTGCTTCAGATTCTGTCTCTGTCTCTCTGCCCCTCCCCCACTCACACTCTGTCTCTCTCTCTCTCAAAAAAATAAAAATAAAAATAAAAAATTGAAAAAAAAGAAACAAAACATGTTTTAACAGAATCATCAAAATCATTAAACTGTTTTTGAAAATATGTTTAAGTATTTATTTTTAACACATTTCAGGGAAATGTTCTTTATGTATGATAGATATTTCCACAATGGCGACTAGTCAACAGGACTTAATATATGATTTGTAATATATCATGTATATATATACATATATATGCACACAGTTTTTAAAAAATTACCATTCTCTTCTCAAAATTTTTGGCTAAATTTCACTTGAATGCTTTCCATAGATCCATTCTTTTCTTCATCATGAGCTTCCTATCATCCAGTGTGGTTTAATCTCTTTGGGTGTCAGTAAATACTAAAAACCTTAAGGAAAAAAAAACCCTCTAAAACATGCTGCTTCACCAATTAATTCTTCACTTTTCGAGTCATTAATGATGGCCATTCCAAACACCGGAAGTTATCAGATATGAAGAAAGCACTGCAGGATGGCATTGCTAGTCCAGAGGACAGCATAAGATTCCAGGTGAGCAAACTTTGGTCAGAACCGAGTTTTGGGTGCTTAAGTAAGTCAGTAGAAGAAACAAGTCCTAGCCTTGGGGAAGCCAGACATGTTGGTGCAGAGTAGAGCTGGAGGAGGTTGGAGCTGGAGGAAGGATAAGGGCCATGAGTTGGTTCTTTAGAGGAAGCAGAATTTAAAAGGCAATGGTGGGGTTGGAGAGTATTATGCTAAGTGAAATAAATCAAAGACAGGTATCATACGTTTTCACCATTATGTGGAACTTGAGAAACTTAACAGAAGACCATGAGGGGAGGGAAGCAGAAAATATAGTTACCCACAGAGAGGGAGGGAGTCAAACCAGAAGAGACTCTTAAATACAGAGAACAAACTGAGGGTTGATGGGGGGTGGGGGAGAGGGTTTAAAAAAAAAAAAAAGAATAAATAAATAAATAAATAAAAGGCAATGCTGGTACCTCCCAGATTGGGGAAAACTGAGCTGGAGATGATGAGGAGGGTGGGAGCATGTCTTAGGGCAATGCCCAAAGGGCAATTCTGCAACAGTTTATACCTTAGTTTGTTCTCTTCCACTGCTATCTAAAATCCATGACTGGGAAATAGGGTCACCTGGGTGCCTCAGTCAGTTAAGTGTCTGACTCTTGGTTTGGGCTCAGGTCATGGAGTTTGAGCCCATGTCAGGCTCCCCTCTGACAGTGCAGAGCCTGCTTGGGATCCTCTCTCCCCTTCTCTCTGTCCCTCCTCTCTCTCTCTCTTTCTTCCTCTCTCTCAAAATAAATAAACTTTAAAATAAAAATAAAATAAAATCCATGACTGGGAAATATGCTGTCCACATATTTCCCTCATTCCGCTTATGTCCAAGGACAGATTTTTGAGTTAATTGGCCATAACTGACATCAATCTTTAGGTGAAGAAAAATAGTGGGGGGGGGAACCAGGCTTAGAGGGCAATCTTTTCTTAGGGTTAAGAACCTCCACCCTCTCTCTTTCTCTCTCTCTTTTTCCCCCCTGGGGAACAGTGTAAAAGTGTCCAGCCATAATTCTATCCAATGATTTTGATATTCTGAGTTAGTTGTCCCTGAGCTGGCTGAGGATTTTTTTCTCTAATGACTTGAAAATCTATTGTTGTATGACAATAGCATGTTGCTCTTGAATACAATAGGTCAACCGCTCTTTTTGGTTTGACTGATTCTAGACCTGGTCATGACCTGCTGCCATTTTGAAGAGAGTCATTTTAGAAGAGGAGCTTCCTAAGAACAGTGTATGCAAGACAAAGTGTGTAATTGCAGAATTGGGGGTTTTGGCCTCTAGATGCCAGAAGTATTGAATCAGTGTAGCTTTTCTTCCTATTCCCCACACTCGCAGCTCAGATATTAACTCCTGAGGAAATCCTTCCCTATTGTCCAACTCCAAGTTAGATGTCCCTCCTTTGTGCCCCCATGACATTATAGTTTTCATGATCTCTTATAATTGCCTAAGTGATTATCACTATCTGTATTCTCCTCTAAGATGTCAGCTTCTTTTGGATAGAAACTAGATCCTTTATAATATTGGGTCCCTAGTTCCCAGGTTATGAAATAAATATTTGCTGAGTGTGTGGGTACCCAAATTTCCGTGTTTGCCTACTCTCTCTATGCCTCCAGCCATCTGGCCCTGGCACTGATTCTGTCAGTCTACTGAAATGGAAGATGATGACACAGTTACCATCCATGTGTAACCATGTGACTGACCACAATCTGCTCCCAATTTACCCCTTCCTCAAGTACCAACTCAGTCATCACCTCTTCTATTGAGCTGTGCCAGAATGCTTTAAGCTAAAATAATGTCTCTGTTCTCTGACCTCCAACATTCAGTGTTTAGAATTTATGCAACTGGGATGCCTGGGTGGTTCTGTCGGTTGAGTGTCTGACTTTGGTTCAGGTCATGATCTCATGGTTTGTGGGTTTGAGACCCACATCGGGCTCTGTGCTGACAGCTCAGACCCTGCAGCCTGCTTCAGATTCTGTCTCCAGCTCTCTCTGCCTCTCCCCTGCTTGTGCTCTATCTCTCTGTCTCTAAAATAAATAAACATAAAAAATCTTTTTTAGAATTTATGCAACTAACTTTTGATCACTCACTTTCTTTTGTGTGATGTCTGTGGTTCTGATCTCTGTGAACACCTCACATGTCAAGTTCAGTCTACTCATTCTCTTATTCCTTCTGTGCATCTAAGCACTGAGCTGGGCACAGAGAGCATCTCCAAATAGTGATGACTGGCTTGAAGTGATCATATATAAGTCCTGAGAGCAAACTTTTTGTCCAGAGCTTTACCTGGATTTGTGCGGAAGAGGCTGATGGGTGGTATGAATAAAACCGCTGTGGCGATGGATACAGGAAGAGATGGAAAGGAATTGGCAGAGGCAGAACTGTCCTTTTGTTATTTTGTTATAAATAAACTCCCTCAGTGGAAACTTGTTAACCTCAGTCCTTGCCTTCACATCTACTTATATGCAAGACCTCCCTCGACAAATCAATCTTTACACTGCAGTGGCACTCTCTTGACAAGATATGTTTGGCTTTGCCACTGTTGATATTTGTTCTTGAAATCTCGGTTGTATGGCATGGTACACTTTGAGAGCAGAAATGGAGATGCTTAGTTTATATGCACAGAGGATGGGCAAGATGCAAACAGAAAGAGACGGTCCACAGCAGGGCAGCAGAAATGGCAGGAGCTGAGCAGCACTTAATATGTTGTGATGTATTGAATCTATGAAATGCCTGTTCAATAGCTAGTCAAAGTAAATTTAGAAGGACACAGGAAAGGGATTTATTTTTTCATCATTGTAAAAATGTTCATTATTTCTTATTGTTGGTCATGGTCTACTGGTGTCCTTTTGAGATCCCAGTGCCCTCAGAATCCCAAATAGCACCATTGACAGGATTAGGTGAGGTTTGTTCAATATATTCAGGTCCCTAGAGAACTATGGTTTTATTGGTACTTTGGAATTGGGCTCTCCTGCTGGATTTTATTCTGAAAAGAAGGAGCTAGAGAGCTTGACACTCCCTCAAGGTAAATTAGTTGACGCCTTCTCCTCTAGTGAATAACTTTATTGGAGCATTTCCCACCTTTGACTGAGATAATTTACATACATGTCTGTTTTGCTCATCAGACAGTGAGTGTTTGCAACAGAGACTGTATTTTCTTCATTTATTTTTCCCAAAGGGGTGGCATAGTGCCCAGCATATAGGAAACCCTCATGAAATGTTTGCTGAACAAGACATCTTAATATCCATGAAGAACTGCCTATGTAAGGGAGGAAACAAAAAAGGTAAACGAAAGCTATTTTGTGCCTGCTTAAAAGAAATGCAGATACTATTAGATAATTAATTAAATTTTAATTTTCCTGTAAGTAGTCTCCTGAGAAATGTGCTATTTTAGCATTGTACCTAGACTAGGCTACTTATAAACACTTCCTGTGAACCTAGTTTTATGCTAAATGGCATGGGAGAAGAAGTGGATAAAACACGGTCTTTGCCAACAAGAATGTTGGGTGCCATTTGGGAACCAAGGTCCAAGAAAGAACCCAAAGCAAACAGTGAAGTGTAATGAAGGGTAAAAACAATATGGATAAAAAGAGGTCAGAATAGGAGAAACTTACATGAGGTAGTATAATTAAGGAAGGCATTAGGAGGAGGTAAACATCCACTGCAATGAAGTTTCAGTTGATAAATGACATGTGGGAAATCATTAATTGAATCATGCTGCTATTTTATATAAGATTCAGGACGGGAATGTTATATGTTATTTTCTTCCAAAGTAAATGCTCTTCAGTGCTGTTGGGAAATCCTCAGATCATCAGATTTCCTTAGAATTATCAGTGAACAAACTTGTCGGAAGAAAGACAGCATGGTGTTCTACTAAGGAAGAGTGTGCTGAGACTAAAGACCTGATGTTCTCCCTCAATTCTACCGTTAGTTGTGTGACCTTGATGATGTTAGGTGACCTCTCTGGACCCCACTTTTCCCTTTTAAAATGTTGACATCAGGGAAAACCTGCCCAGACTTCACCTCAGGGCATGGCAAGCTTTAAATTGTGAAAGAAAAATCACCTGTATAAAGACAGGAAGTCACCTCATCCTTCAGCCTTTATAGGGCCAAGACTCTGATGAAAAGAGAGAGAACTGCATAATTGTTGCTTTTCAGCATAGGTCCTGATTTTTCAGGCATTCAAGACACTGCCTCCCACCCCTCAATTTTTATTTCCACTTGGCAGTCAGAAATTCTTAGACCACATTTAAGCATTTATGTGTGCACATTTTAGCATGAGGAATAATGTTCTCCATAAGTAGAAAATCACATGTCACAGGGGACTGAGTCAGGGGAAATGTCAGAAGAACCTGGATTAATGCGTACATTTCCAATCCCATTTTTTAAAATCAGCCTTCCAATTTGGAATATCACTAAACCATCATGGGTGGGAGCACATTCAGATTCTGTAGCAGAAATGTGCAGTAAAGTGCCTGATCGAAAGTAGAAACTGGGGTAGGAAATGTTCAGAGTAAGCCAAGAGAAATCTGAAACAATGTATATTTATAGCCACCTCTAAAATATGTGGCTACGCCCCAACTGTTCAAAGATGAGCAAACAGGAAAAAAAAATAGAAAAAGGGAAAGGGACGTAGATGCAAAACCTCTGGAAATGATCTCTTATGGAATCCAGATATTGGCTTTCTCAATCAGATTTAAAAACGCGTCTTAGGCAGAGGTTCATCCAGGGAAGCCTACCAGGCTAAGGTACAAATTCTAGAAAACAAAATGAAAGAAACATTGATAAGATAATTAAGACACATAAGGAAAACAATAAAATTCAAAAGCTTGGTGGATCATGTAAATAAAAGAATTTATTTTATTTATTTTTTTTTTAATTTTTTTAACGTTTATTTTTGAGACAGAGAGAGACAGAGCATGAACGGGGGACGGTCAGAGAGAGGGAGATACAGAATCTGAAACAGGCTCCAGGCTCTGAGCTGTCAGCACAGAGCCCGACGCGGGGCTCGAACTCACGGACCGTGAGATCATGACCCGAGCCGAAGTCGGCCGCTTAACCGACTGAGCCACCCAGGCGTCCCTAAAAGAATTTATTTTAAATGACAAGAAATCCAATCATTGACTTGGAAGAAAAACTTGAGAAACTATCACAGATGTCAAAGACCAAAGCCCTAAAATAGATTATAACTCTAGAGAATCCAAAATGGGTGAGATATATGCAGGTAGAAAGTGTTTCTAAAGAAGAGAAAAGAACAATGAAAGCAGAGGAAAGTATCAAAGATGTACTGGAAGATGAGTCTTTCTTTAGTTCCAGAAAGTATGTGCAAAGTGAAAGATCCATTGATTTTAGGGCAAAATCAATGAAAGGGAAACCACATTTAGATCCACATCTGACAATTTTAACGGGAATTACAAAACTGAAAGTATGAAACTGAAAAATATCAGGCAATTTTCAAAGGAATGAAATTTATGTTGCCTCCCAAACTCACATTTGCAAAGCAGAATGCTGAGGGGTCAGGGGTATAAATGTGCAACATAGGTTTGATGAGAAAATTTGAAAAACAAGAATTTTATACTTGCCCAAGTTGTCTTTCACTTATGAGGATCTTCTCAGATATTCATATACCCTCCCAAAGGAGAAAAAAATAACTTGGAGATATAATACAACTTACAATGATAATTGAAAAAAGAGAAAGGAAAAAAAAAGAGGAAATAATGCTGTGATGGCTAATTTTATGTGTCAGCTTGACTGGGCTGAAGGATTTCCAGATATTATTTCTGGGTGTGTCTGTGAGGTTGTTTCCAGAAAAGATTAACATTTGAATCTGCAGACTGAGTGAAGGTCACTGTCATCCATGTAAGTGCACAACATCCACTCCATTGAAGGCCTGAATAGAATAAAAAGGCAGGAAGGTGGATTTTCTCTCTGCTTGAGCTGGAACATTTATCTTCTCCTGCCCTTAGACATTGGTGCTATTCGTTCTCAGGCTTTCAGGTTTGATTGGAACAACACCACTGGCTTTCTTGGGACTGTAGCTTGCAGACAACAGATCATGGGACTTCTCAGCCCCCATAACCACATGAGCCAACTCCTCATATTAAATCTGTTTTTATATTTCTACATATCTATGTTAATGTGTATATCTGCATCTGTAGGCTACCCTATTGGCTGTATTTCTCTACAGAACCCTAATACTAATGATAAAGCCATTGAAATGAAATTAAGTCAAGGATTATAAACAATTATAAAACAGAGTCCAAATATCAACAACTTCCCTAGAAACAAGGTACACAATACACAAAAGATAATTAATAATGATTGGTGTATCTATTCATCTTCTCAGGCTGCCATAACAAAATACCATAGATGTGGTGGCTTAAACAACAGATATGTGTCTTCTCACAGATCTGGAAGGTGAAAGTCTGTGATGAGGGTGTCAGCCAGGTCTTTTCTAGTGATGGCTCTCTTCCTGGCTTGCAGCTGGCTGCACTCTCACTGTGTGCTCCCATGGCTTTCCTTTGGTGCATGCACATGGAGACAGGGATCTCTCGTTCTCTTCCTCTTATAAGGCCACCAATCCTATTGGATTGGGACCCTGTCCTATGACCTCATTGAAACTTAATTGTGTTTTTTTTTAATTTTTTAAAGTTTATTTATTTATTTTGAGAGAAAGAGAGAGAGCACAAGCAGGGGAGGGGCAGAGACAGAGGGAGAGAGAGAGAATCCTAAGCAGGCTCCACACCATCAGTGCAGAGCCCAATGTGAGTTTTGAACTTACAAACCATGAGATCATGACCTGAGATGAAACCAAGAGTTGGAAGCTTAACTGACTGGGCCACCCAGCCTTCCCTAACCTTAATTATTTCTTAAATGTCTTATCTCCAAATATAGTCACATTAAGGGTTAGGGCCTTAATGTATAAATTGAGGGAGTACAAGATTTATCCAATAGCAGTGTAAAAATTATATACTAAATATGACGGCATGAGAACATTAAAAATATTTTTTCAGGGGCGCCTGGGTGGCTCAATCGATTAAGTGTCTGTCTTCTGCTCAGGTCATGATCTTGGGGTCTGTGAGTTCCAGCCCCACATTAGGCTCTGATCTGATGGCTCAGAGCCTGGAGCTGGTTTCCAATTCTGTGTCTCCCTCTCTCCCCGCCCCTTCCCCGCTCACAGTCTCAAAAATAAACATTTAAAAATATATATGGATATCCATATATATATTTGTATATATCCATATATATATTTATATAAATATATATTCATATGAATACGTAAATGAATATATATTTATATTCATATATATATTTATATGAATATATATATTCATAACCTCTAAATGGGAGGTCACCATAAAGGTAATTTCTTTAATAATGTTGAAAAACTAATAGTTTTGAAAAGTGTAAAAGTAACCACTAGTCATGAATAAAACCAACCAAAATATGCACATATGAAAAGAGAAAGCATAATGACTATAGCAAAAGTTAAAAAAAATACAAGGGCAGGTGATGATAATAGATAGATCACCTGGTAAACATAAACAACTATATGATGCTTATAAAATACACTTCAGTGTTAAAAATATAAGAAAATACTTGAAATTAAACGAACAGGTGAACATACATTAAGTAAATTAAAACAGAGTTAACACAAGGGCAATGATATTAAATGAAACCCCAAAACCAAAGGATTATTTCATAATAATAAAAATTCAATTCACAATAAAGATAAACTAAGAGGCATTTATGTGCAGTATCATAGGGCATTAATGTGGATCAATCAAATCTTCAAACTGCAAGAAATATTTTATACAAATGCAACCGTTTGAGGAAAGTTTAACAAAATGTATAGACCCAATGGGCAAAATAACTAATAAATAGAAATCAGTGTACAAAAGATCTAAAAATTATAACATCTGTTTTGATAAAGACAGCAAAGATTTCATAAACAAAGAAAGGAAAACATAATCACTTTTACAGCTAACATTGAATGTTTGCCAAAAGTGTTCATGACAGAGAAAATTTCAGATTTGTATTGCATAGAAATATGATTACGATAATATAGTAAATGATGATCACTATTAATCAATTCTGCTTTCACAACATGCCAGGACGTATGTTCAATGTTTCATATGTATTAGTTCATTTATTCCTAGTCACCGTGCTATAAAGTTAATGCAGTTATATCTTGACTTTACACACGAAGGTATTTTGACTTAAGCTAAGTATTTCTCTCAAGGTTGCATAACGAGTCAGATGTTAAGCTCAGTGGTTCTCAAACTTCAGCATGCACCAGAGTCTATCTGGGTTTGGATTTGCTGAGCCCCACACCCAGATTTTCTGATTCGGTAGGTCTGGGTTGTTAACCTTTAATTTGTATTTCCAGTGGCTCCCACTTTATGCTGATGCTGTTGGTCCAGGACCCTGTATGTTGAGAAGCATTAGGCCAGGTATTGCCAAGGACAATACATTTACTACTACACTGCTTTGCAAAAGAAGAAATTGCGGAGACCAGGTTCTGACAAAAATGCGATAAATTTAGAAATTTATAATTAGCAAAGCTAAAAAACAGTGCTTGGAAATTTAATTAAAAATAAAAAGCAATCATTCCCAAGTTAATCAATTTAATACATTTCCAATTAAAATTCCAATTGGATTTTTTTTCTTTGAACTTGACAAAATGATTCTAAACTCCATGTGGATGAATAATAGGAAATAATAGCCAAGACAAATTAGAAAAGGAAGAGTATTTTGAGGGGAATTGCCTCACCATATAATAAAACATTATAGATTTCCAGTACAAGATTGCATACCCAGCAAGTTCTTACTTAATGTTCTCTAAAATCTCCACTGAAATACTGAAATGTAAGCTTTGAGGTATGTATGACAAGGAGTAAACCAATAATAGTGATGAGAAAGGGCAGCATCAAACACGAAAGAATACAGGGATTTGAGGAAGATAAAAGCGGATAGAAACATGTGAGCAAATAGTATCAGAGCGATATGAAGTTTATGTGAACTGGCAGAATACACACGGAGTTGGGGCATACACGGCACATGGTGGGCCTTTCGGAATCCTGCATGGAGGGCCTTTGGGCTCAGTGGAGGCACAGATGCTAGGCAGCGGGTATGACATGGGGTTCCAACAAAGGGACTGATGAAAGTTCTGTGAATAAAGCAACTGAACCAAGTGACACCTCCACCCCATCACCATCTACTCTAACCTGTTCTCCCTCCTTGAGTTAAAGGCAGCCCAACATTTATCCCCAGGCACAACAACAGAACATTGTTCTCAACAGAAATGAAGTGAATCAGGGAAGATGTTTAGAATGATGATGTCAGGAGGCGTCTAGGTAGCTCAGTCAGTTAAGCGTCCTATTCTTGGTTTCAGCTCAGTGCAGAGCCTGCTTGGGATTCTCTTTCTCCCCCCCCCCCCCCCCCCCCGCTCTCTCTCTCTGCCTCTCTCTCTCAAAATAAATAAATAAACTTTAAAAAATAAATAGAATGATGATGTTGGAACCTTAGATCAAGTCCTTTCTTATTCTGGCGTCTGGGGGACTCTCAACCTCACGATCAGTATGATCTCATTCAGGAAAATTAGAAGGATGTTACCAGGAGAAATTGAATAGTACAAGACAAAACATCTAATACTGGTATGTGAAATCTGGCTAACATAACAAAAACCCTAAAGCAAAATCTTCACTCCAGTAAAATGATGGCACAAAGCAGGAAATTGTGGACTCCACCAGGAGACCTTTCAAAACATATCCTAGGCTGACAGCCTCCCCGGCAGGCCTAGAGAAGATCCAGGTCAGGACAGCACAAGAGGACAAGGGTCTTCAGAAGCAAAAGCAGTTGGGAAAAATGGTAATTGATAGAATAACTGATGTGGTAGTGTCTCAGTCTATTGGGGCTACTACAACAAAACACCATAGAATGGGTGGCTTATAAACAATAAAAATTTATTTCTCACAGTTATGCAGGCTAGAAAATACAAGATCAAGTCACTGTAGGATTCAATGTCTTGTTAGAGCCCACCTCCCAGTTCATAGATGGCTGTCTTTTTCTTAGGAGGACGGAGATACTAGAGAAAGGTAGTATAAGCTAACTAAATTCATACTTGTAAGAGCAGGAAATTATTTAATAATGGTTAAAGATGATACACTAAAAATTATAAATAAATATCATTTTTGAAATACAGAGCACATGAGCAGGGGAGAGGGGCAATGGGAAAGAGAGACAGAGAGAGAGAGAGAGAGGACTGGGGGGGAAATCTTAAGAAGTGTCCATGTTCAGCATGGAGCTCAATGCAGGGCTCAATCTCACAACCATGAGATCATGACCTGAGCTGAAATCAAAAGTCAGACACTTGACCAACTGAGCCACCCAGGTGCCCCAGTAAATGTTCTTTGAGACTGGAAGCTTATTAGAGATATAACACACACACACCTTAAATTGGTTGCCTCTAGAGAGCAGAACTAGGGGATTGAGAAAGATGGTCTAGGGCAAAATACATGCCTTTCAAGTATTACTCTTATTTCATGGGAGATCTTTTCAGATATTTCCGTGGTTTTTTCATGTTTCCATATGAACTAAAACTCTATTTTATTAAAAAAAATCACCTTTTATTTTTATTAGGATTCTGTTAGTTTTTAATTGAACTTCAAAGAATTTCCATGCTTATGACCATGAGAAATTCTACTCAGTAGTGCCTTTGTTTCTTTTCAAGTCACCCTTTGTGTCCCTCAGAAGAACGTTGCCATTTCCATGAGGGCACACACACCAAAGAATAAATGAAAACAGAATTAAAAATGTTGAAATAGATTTTGCAAGTGACAGATCGATGGTCAAACAGATCAGTCATCCTCACTAAAAGTAAACAGCTAAGGGGGTTAAATATATTGATTGATAGAAACTGTTGGTTTGGGTCATAGAATACAACATAAACCACTACTGAATGAAAAAGAAACACCTACAACAAAGTGGTTTGAAACTGATAACAAAATATTAGCCAAGGCAAACCAGACCAATACAAAGAAAGAGACAACAAGGGGGCGCCTGGGTGACTCAGTCAGTTTAGCATCTGCCTCTTGATTTCAGCTCAGGTCATGATGTCACTGGCATGAGATGGAGTCCCTCATTGGGCTTCATGCTGAGCTTGGAGTCTGCTTAAGATTCTCTCTCTCCCTTTTTTCCTGCCCCTCCCCCACTCATGGGTATGTGTGTCCTCTCTCTTTTGTTCTTAAAATAAAATAAAATAAAATAAAATAAAATAAAATAAAATAATAAAATAAAATAAATGTTTAAAAAGAAAAAGAGAGTAGGTATAATGTTCCTAACATTAGACAGGTTTGAATTCAAGGCAAAAGCTTTAAAGGGAACCAAAAAGGCCCTTGTTAAATTATTGAATGATAGAGTGAAAATGTACAGAAACTTTAATGGTTTTTAATTTCCTCATGCTTGACACAGACCAAATACCCTGATAATATACTTGGGAATATATGAGAAATCATATTCTTAGCGGGATACTGTTATTTACCTCTCTCGGTCTATAAATTGCCATACAGACCAGCAATTCCTCTCCAGCTTGGTTGCGCTATTCTACTTGTACTTTCCAACCAAATGTACAGAAAGGATCCTGCGTGCCATCACTAATACTTAGGATTACTCAGTATCTCTAATTTCTGCTGGCTCTAGTAGGTGCAAAATGATACCTCATAGTCTGTGTGTTATTATACACTTCACTGTTTTCTAATGAATTTGAGTATGTTTGCATATGTATTTCAGTTTTTTTGGTTACTTCATCTAAATTTCCTGTTCGTATTCTTTGATCTTTTTTTCTTTGTTTTTGGGGGTTATTTTTTGTTTTGTATTTTTGTTTTTGTTTTTGTTTTTGTTTTTAGTTGCTAACTTTTTCTAATTGATTTGTAGGAGCTACTTGTATGTTCTAGATACGTGATCCTAATCGATGGCCAATTTCATATATTGTAAATATCTCCCCATTGTGTTACTTGCCCTCTATGTTTTGTCTATTGTGTTCTTCACTGAATGGGAAAACAATTTTAATTTCATCAAATTACTCATTTATTCTTTATGGTTTTTTATTTTATAACTAAGTTATTCAGGTATAACTTGTATACAATAAAACACATCCATTCTGTTGCATAGAGTGATGAGTTTTGACAAAAATGTACACAAGACATAGACTATGTCCATAAACTCAAAAGTTCCCCTCATACTCATTTTCAGTCACTCCTCACCATTCCCAGTTCCAGGTGACCTACCGATGTGCGTTTTATCACCTCAAATATTTCTGCCTGTCCTAGACTTACTTCATTTAGCATAAGAGGTTCAACTATGTTGTTTTAATAATCAGTGGTTTGTTTCTTTTTCATGAGTATACCATAATTTATTTATCCATCCACCTGATGGTGGACATTTAGGTTGTCTCCAGTTTTCAGTTATCATTATGAAAAGGACCTTAAACATGTTTGTACAAGTCTTTATGTGAAAAAAACTTTTCATTTCTCTTTTCATAAAGACCTTTTTTACATGAAAAATGGATGTTTACCGTTATAAAAAACTACCAAGATGTTTTCCAATGTGGTTGTACTATTTTATACTCCTGCTGACATATAGTGTATTAGATTCCCTATATCCTTGCCAAGACTTGGTATGATTAGATTTTTAAATTTCATTACATATAGTAGGTATGTATATACTGGCATCTCATGGTGATTTTAATTTTAATTACCCTGAAGACTAATGATTCTGAGCATCTTTCCATGTATTTATGACTATCTGTTTACCTTCTTTTGTGTGATATTTATACAAATCAATCAATCCTTCTTTTGCTGGATTGTTTGACTTTTTACTATTGAATCATTAGAGTTCTTTATATATTCTACACAAAAGTTCTTTGACAGATATGTTTTGCAAACATTGTTTCCCAATCTGCAGGTTGCCTTTAAATATTTTAATGCTACCTTTAGAAAACAGATTTTAAATTTTTGATTGTCAAATTTATCATTTTCTTTTCTTTTATAGTTCTATGAAATTATTGTCCTACTATAACTTCATAAATACTTTCCTTATGTTTTCTTCTTGGAGTTCTATAGTTTTAGCTTTCAGATTTCAATTGATGAAAAACAGTTCAATCAAATTCTTATAAATAGTGTGAAGTAAAGGTTTATTTTTTTCCCCAGAGGGATATCCAGGCATCTCAGGACCATTTGTTCAACAGCTTCACTTCTCAACATTGGGAATATCTGTCATATACTCATTTTTTTCCTGACTCTATATGTTAGTCCTTAAGCAAAAAGCAAACCCTTGATTAAGGTAGCTCTATAATAAACTTGAAATCAAGTAGTGTAAGTCTTCTGATTTTGTTCTATTTTTTTTATGTTGTTTTGGCTATTAGAGGCCATTTGGTGTGCACATAAATTATAGAATCAGCTTGTCAGTTTATACAAAATCTTGCTGAGATTTTGATTAGAATTGTGTTGAATATATACACAAATCTGGAGGAAATTTACCTCTTAACAATATTAAATCTTCTGATTTAAGAACATGAATATCTCTCCATTTTTTAGTCTTCTTTAATATCTTTTTTGCAATGTCGGACCATTCTCAGTGTACTGGCTTTGCACATATTTTATTAAATTTATCCTTAATTACTTGTTAATTTTAATGCTATGGTAAATCATGTTTATTAATTTTATTTTCTATTTGTTCATTGGAATAACATAGAAATCCAACTGGTTTTTATTTTGACTTTATATCCAGAGACCTGGCTAAATTTTTTTTTATTAGATTTTGGCATATCCCCTAGGATTTTCTGCATAAACTCTCAAATCATCTACAAATAAAGACAGCTTTACTTTCTCATTTCTAATCTGCATGCCTTTTATATCTTTGGCATGCTTGTTTCACTGATTAGCACTTTCTGTACAATGGAAAATTCAAGTGGTGAGAGGAGACAACTTTGCTCTGTTCCCTAATTTTAGGAAGTGAACCATTCATTTTCACCACAGAATATGTTACCTGTAGATTTTTCAGATCGAGGAAGTCCCTTGTAATCCTAGTTGACTGAGAGTTTTTCATATGAATATGTGTTGGAAGTTTGTCAAATGTTTTTCTGTGTCTATTAAAAAGATCATATATTTTTATCTCTTTTGTTCCATTAATGTTGAATTATGTTGTTTGATTTTTGAAAGTTAAACCAACACTGTATTCCTAGAGTAAACTTCACTTTGTCAGATGCATTCTCCTTTATCTATATTGCTGTATCTTTCTATCCCTTATGGCTTCTGCTTTTAAATTTTTATATTTGAAGGCTGTATCAACCGTACATCACAGAGACATTGTACTCTTACACATTTGTAATGCCTTAAAACTTTTATAGAATTCTAATTTTAGAAATTTAATCTGGAATCCATCTCTGTATGTGGTATTAGGTAGTGATCCAGTGTCGTTATTCTCCATATAGTAACCAGATTTCCGAAACTGTTTAAGATTTTGTGGTTTTTCTCCCGTCGATTTCTGCTACCACCTTATTATATGTTATGCTTCCAAATATGTAAGTCAGTGTCTCTGCTACTGACAATGTTTCATTGATCTACTTTTCAGATCTTCTAAGAAAACCATACTATTTTGTTTCATTATTTTATGCCAACTTTGTATCACATCTTACTTTCTCTTATGATTATGCACATCCTCCCACAAACTTTAATTTTCTTTTATAAATTTACTCAGTTCTTCCTGGACTTTTATTCTTTGATATAAATTTTATATTAAGTGTACTGAGTTAAATAATAAATCTAACTGGATATTTTAGTGGCATCACATTGTAATTACAGACTAAATTGAGAGATAATTTACATACAAATAATATTTAATCATCCTATCCAAGAACATGGGCTTTTCATTTATTCAAATTATCTTCTGTGTACTTTCTTAGCATTCCAAACTTTTCTTATAAGAGGTCTTATTATTTTTATTAAGTTAATTCTTGCAGACATTATAGTTTTTGTTGCTGATGTGAATCATATTTTGCTTTATACGTATAATTTCAAGTTCATTATTACTGGTATTGTTAAAGTTTTACCCGTATTTAAAGTTTATCACATATATACACCATTGCATGCAGACTTTAAGTAACCAACTAAGTAGCAGTTAACGCCACTCCCAGGTACTTCAGATGATATAGCAAAGATGGAATCTTAAGGATATGCCCCCATTTGTGTATGTTTGCTGTGAGCCATGCCTTTGAGATCTGATTGGACAAGATCCTGAAGCTCTTCTAGTGCATATGTTGTCTCTTCCCAGAGCATTCTTTTGCTTCTTTGTTTGAAATTTACCTTCCTATAGGACTACAGGTTATGGAAGGTGGTGCCAGAGAGCTGCGAGAAGGCATTCATGTATGAGTTAAGTGCTGTAAATGCTCTCGCCATTTTTTTTTTCAATTTTCTTTTTTTCTCAAAGGAAGGCTAGATCACTCAGATTATGGGAAGACCTGCTTCTGGAGGGATACAAGGATTCAAAATTCTCAGATTCATTTTTGTGTGCCCAATGTCTTCATCCAACATTCCAAATTATATTTTTTCCCCAGCCAACACTTTTAATTTGGCATATGAGCTCATTGTGTGTCTGTTGCAACCCAGAAATGCATACATTCAGACCTTGAATCTTTTTTCCTAGCCTTCTCTGTAACTAAAAAGGAAGGGTTTCCCTTAAGGCCACCTTAGAAGCTCTCTGATTCTTTGTCCATGGCTTGAGTTAAGAGGTTAAATCCATAAGCTTCTTTTTTTTTTCTTTTGTAAGCTCTTTACTACAGTTAGAAGCAGTTGCCCCTCCATCACATCCTATGTAATCACCATTATCACCATAGCAATTAAGTACCTCAACCACTTGATCTCCTTTTACTTTGTCCTCCACCTGTAATTCACTCTATATCATTACTGGAGATAATTTTAATAACTATAATCATGGATTATCAGTGTCTTCACAGAGATTATGTATGTGCTATTCAAAAATATGAGCAATTCTATTCCAGAATTCCATCTTTTAAGGTATAGGGGAATGATAATTCTCAGTACCAATAATTCTATGAACTAGGCTCCCTTCAGAAAAAAAGATGATGTATTTTATTTTATTTTATTTTATTTTATTTTATTTTATTTTACTATTTTATTTTATTTTACTCTTTATTTTAAGAGGGAGGGAGGGGCAGAGAAAGAGGTAGAGAGAGAGAATCCCAAGCAGATTCCACACTGGCAGCGTAGAGCCCAATGTGGGACTCAAATTGATAAACCGTGAGATCATGACCTGAGCCAAAACCAAGAGCTGGATGCTTAACCAACTAAGCCACCCAGGTGCCCCCAAGAGATGATATATTTTAAAAGGACAATTTACAGAAGTGTGGGCAACATTAGGTACCACCAAGTGATGATTTGACAATTAAGTAGCAGAGAGTAGAAATCTGTTATCTAGGTCTGAATGATCAAGGAGAGAAACTGGAGTTACTAGATGCTTGTGAAATATAAAGGCACCATCCACAGGAGCTATATATAGCCTCAGAGAAGTATAGTCCCTGAGTCTCATCAAAGTAGGAGGCAGTAGGGAGAAATAAATACCCAAACTTCTCACTCTTCCAACCCTCTGTTCCTTTGCTAATTTCTTCCAATGGCTTAACCCAACAAAAATCCAGAGGACAAGGAAGCCTGGGTGATACAGTCTATTTTGGTCAGCTTCTAGGAACATTGGGGAGGATAGAGAAAGGCATAAAATAGATCTGGGTGGAAGTGTGCAATCTGCTTGGTAGAAGTTGGTTGCTGTTGACACTGCTATATGAGAAAATAGGATGGTGAATAAATATTAGACACCGTGGTATACCAGTTGTAGTAGTGAAATAGTCTGACCAGTAAAGTCCTTCATCAGTGGGTATTTCAAGCATGGATGCTTTCCACCCCACCCAGGCATCACCAGTCACTCAGGGAATTGTTTTCTCTTCCACTCAAGGTCTTGTACTTGCTGGTTCCGCCTTGAGGCTTCCTTGCCCCAGGTGAGGTAAATACTTAGAATTCAACCAGTCAGGTTGTTTCACTGAGATATCCCAATTGATCAACCTGTCAGGTGCCTCAATCTGCCTTCCTATTCTTAGCCATTACCACCCCTGGGTAGAAGATATCTTATATGCAACTCCTAACCTTTATGGCAGCATTTCCTATGAATGTCCTTTGCTCTGGTTTCCGTCCAAAAATGTGATCTCATGACTCTCTTTCGCCAGTATATATTGTCTCTTCCACAGAGAGCCTTTCCTTCTGACTTTTCCTCCATGGATAAATATGCACGTATTCATTTATATCTTTTCTATCATTTTTAGGAAGTCATTATTTAACAGACATTCTTCAGTGGATTTTCAATCTGCCTCTTAGACAAAGATGTTCTCAATTCTACTACTAACTTAATAACTTGCCATAAATAAAAAACCCTTGATTAGAAAATAATAATAAATATGATGGAGAGAACTAAACTGTTCAACTTCCCCATTGTCTTCACTCATGTGCTAATGTATTAAACCCATGTATATGGGGGAATGCATCAATTTAGAAGAAAAGCATTGGTTCAAAATGTAGATGCATATTTGTTTGGCCACTATTTTGTAAGGTTCTGTGCTGATTGAATTCAAAAAGTTGATTGTTGTACCCCAAAAACTCCAGAGTGAAAAGGTGATAGTATTTACTTTTTTCTAATCAGACCACTTGGAAGACAAATTATTTTATAGCCTGAAAAAGCAAGCAAGGTTAGGGTAACCCGTTTACCCTATGTTTAGGGTAATATGCTTGCTAATACAGCTTGAAAACACATTTATTCACTTCCAATCTGCAATACCAATGGTCCATTTTTGGGTGAGAGAGTACTCCCTATATTCACACCACTAGTTATAACATATCTAAGTTCTAACATGTCTAGAAGCTCAGTAAAGTGACCCGAAGGTAGGTGTTATAACAGGCATTTGAGAATATCACATCAGTAGGAATCATATTTTCTGAATAGCTTCAAATAACTCTGTATTGCAATAGAAAACTTCATATTGTGACACTTAGTAATATTTAGTATAAGAGAAATGCAGAGCTGAATTCCTGTGCTATGGAATCTCTCAAGTGGCCAATGCAAAGTACCTTCCCAGTGAGCACATGCCCTTGAGTTGCCCTAATACTAACTATCCTTCAAGACTCAACTCAAAACTCTTGTTCATCATGAATTCCTGTCTGGAAAACGAGGTGCACAGCAATCATCTTGTCCTTCTCCTGGTGCCCAACCTTTCTGTTAGTTTCACTCATTTGGTATGCTAACTTGATAAAATTCTACCGTTTTTTCTGACATGATAATGTGTACATTGCACACACACGAAGGTGCGGTTAAAACAAAACTAATTAACTATTTGCCTCTCCCACCTTTCTATTTATAATAGACAACAGCTGCAATTCACATTTTCTTGGACATTACGTCATTTTCTCCAAAATATTCCCATAAAACAAGTTTACATTTATTTTTACATACCTGCAATACAATACCTACAATACCTACCACTTAATTGCCAGTTATGAATTTGATCTTCCTTAGTTCATATCTGGGAAGATGTTTTGAAAAAGTGTAAACTCTCATTCTGTCTCCTACTTTATGCTTTCGAGTTGAACTCAGATGAATTGCACCATCTCTTGCTCATAGAAATACAATTTCTACCACATATTTTCACTTCTGAATATATGGGAAACAAAATATTATTAAAAATACTTAATTCTATTCTCTAATATTTCTGTGTAATTAATTTTTCTCTACCCTTATATTATGAGTTCTGAATTTAAGAACTGGGCCATCTTTTATATTGCCCCTTCTTCTACTTACATACTACATGCTTAAATATACTGGTGAGTGAAAAGATACTTTTTGTAAATACATGGAAAACATTCAGTCACATCAAGTGAGATGCAGAATAGTTCTAAGGAGGAATTCTGGGTTTATTTTTAGCCCAGGATAAATTCTGAAGGTACCATGTTTACAGTTATCACAGTTACCAATCTGGCCCAGTGGTTAGTAACTCAATAGTCTACTTTTCTGTCTTCATCTCTTTTGTCTTTCCTACTCTCCATCAGCCCTTTCTTGTCATTAGACAGTCAACATAAAGGAGATATGCCTATGGCTGAAGTTTCTGCTTTGGGGATCGTAAAGTTGTCATCCAAATAATTTAAGGACTTCTTAGAAGCTATTTGGCTATAAGATATAGCTTGATAATTACAGTCATCTAAGGCAGCTAAATGTTGAGGGTACCTTGAAAGTTGGTCTCAAATCTATTATTTCATTTCCTTCCAGTCATATCCATTAGGATGCTCCCAAGACCTGGCTCACATTTTCTTTATGTATTGCCCTTTAATTATACTGGTATTTCATCTCCCATATTTCTTTTTACTATTGATACTAATAGCCATGTCTGAATTGTTCTTTCTAAAACTGTAGGTAGATACTACATGAAAAAGGAGGCCCATATAATGTTCCTCATTGGAAAAAAAAGAATACTCTCCTTTTTCTTCCCTGATTTACTCCACAGCATGAGCCATTAACTATATTTTTTTTGTCATCTTCCCACTTCCAACGTCTTGCGTCCATCTTTCATTCTCTATATTTTCAGACTTCATTGCCCCATACTATTTCCTTTTCCTATAAAACTTTGTTATAAAATAAACACAACTCAGAATGTTGTGTTGCCTTTCCAGGGACATTTGCTATATCAGCCTCCAACAAACTGAAATTACTTAAGACAAAAGGATCTATTTCCAGTAGAAGAGATGTGCAGCTCTGAAACAGTGGAAGAGGGAAACCTCTTGGTCTGAGAGAGTATGTTAGATGTTTAAGTATGATCCGAACAGCAGAACCCTGGTCACGGTAGGATTTAAGGAATAGTGTTTTGAGGCAAGAAATCCATAAGAAGGAAACCTGTGCATCCAGAAAAACAAGCTCCCACAGAACCTGTCTTCTCAGACCCAGTCATAGGAATGGAAGAAACTGTCCCTTTCACCCACAAAATCGAGCATACCCAGCAAAATGATTACACATTGTATCTTAAAATACAGGCTTCTGACTTGCCATCAAGAATGTTATAACCACGTTGTTTGTGATTTTAATTAGTTTTCCAAACATATGACAAACTAAATTGAATAAATCAAACTGACCTTTAAATTTCTAGAGTTATAGCCTATTTAAATGTCCATAATGCTACAATAATAACCCAAGTTAATAACCATTTCACTCTCCTCCCCGAGAGGCTCTGGGTGATACACAATGTTATTAATTTTGGCGTGATTACAAATTATTCCCATAGTTCAGGTTTAATACAGTATTGATGTTGTTATTAATATGGATTTGTCAGTAAAAATACAAAACTGAGTCAGTCCCAGCTAATGTCAGTTTTAAGGTTAAAAAATTAAAAAAAATAAAAATAAAAAAGCACTAGCTTATATTGAGGAAAGTAAGGAACACCCTTAAGACCTAAGTTTCATTGTAAGGATATTTGGCTTGGTATGAAAATGGACTCAAAATGATAAAATAGGAAAGAAAAGCACTGTGAATCTACCCCTTAGCAACTTAAAATTTTAAGATATTGTAAATTGACCATTTCTGTGGCTTTCAGAATTTCTTGGGGGGTTGATTAGATCATGTGACAATTCCACAAGAATTGTCAAAAAGTAAGTCTAGAGGTTAATCCTTAAGGTTGAGTGAAGAGTATAATAATTATACTCACAGTATACTACTTTGTAAAGCATATGGGACAACAAAACAAAGCAAACTAGCTATAAATGTATGACTTGGAGTGAAAGAGAGAAAATTATGCTGTGTGAAAACTGGTATGGCAAGGCAGTCTAGCACAGAGGTAAAGAGTTCTAGCTGAACACTTTTAAACTTGGATTTAAACTTTGGCTTTGCTTTTGCTAGCTCTGTTCATCACTAAGCATCTTTATGCCAGATACTTCATCTGAAATGTTACCTGTAAAATATTACTTATCTTGGGGCACCTGGGTGGCTCAGTCAGTTAAGCGTCTGACTCTTGGTTTTGGCTCAGGTCATGATCTCACAGTTTGTGAGTTCCGGACTCTGAGCTGCCAGTGCTGAGTCTGCTTGGGATTCTCTCTCTCTCTCCCTCTCTGTCTGCCTGTCCCCTGTTAGTGTGCACACCTCTTTCTCTCAGAATATATAAACTTTTAAAAAATATTACTTATCTTAGAAAGTTTGCCAAAAGTATGAAAGTGTTTAATGATATGTAACCTATGGTAAATGTTCAAAACATGGTAAGTTCCTGTTAACAGATTACCACAATGTGCAAGAGTGGACATCACTTCCATCATTATATTTTCATACTTGGAGAAATAAAGTCATCTCCACAAGGACTCACAGTTATTAAAAATTTGTGATGGGCTTAAAACCATGTCATTTCCAATTACTAAATCAGTTACCATACTGTCCCATCTGCTTTGATTGTTTTCTGAGATATGATCCCAGGTAAAGTGTATATGGAATTTGATTTTTTCACATAAATTTAAGACTCCTAACTTCTGCTTTTAGTAATTCAAAGCAACCCTTAGAGTAGAGCAATTAGAAAAGCTGGACAAAAAATTTTCTGCCTAGAGATATCAGACAGTTACAATGAAGAAGAAATGTATGGGCCAAATATGGGAAAATAGAATTATCTGGAGAGGTTACACCAGCATTTGGCTCTGCTTTTTTCCTTATGATTGTCTACTGATGTTAAAAGAGGCAATTGAGAAGCTACCTGATACTATTCTTTCTACCTTTGCATAATTGGAATTTTCTACATTATATAAATTAAAAACAAAAACAAAACAAAAACATTCTATGAATACTCCCTAACCTACTTTTCAACTCTATATCCTACTGCTCATTTATCATTGAATATTATTTACTATTTCCTTTGCCTGGGATGTCCAATGTTCCAAAGTTGATTACTCTACCTAATAAAATATTTTCATTCTTCAAACTCCAAAGCTGTTTCCCCCTTGAAGTCAAGATAGCACCCCAATGAAAGTAGCCTCACTATGTTAATTTGCCACTGCCTTTGACCTTCCCATAGCAATGAGCAGACTGGGTTATGTGTGCATAGTTGAATATGCACCTGTCACTTCCAACCATTGTAGATTTTTAGGAAAAGGACTATGACTGTCATATTTTTATCCCTACGCTATGACAAATATAGAAATGAATTAAGTTTTGTGGGGCCTAAAGTGTACGAAATTGCTTTAAATTGTAAAGAATGCAAAATTCCAAATACAAATTAGGTAAAGTAACTTGGAAGACTCTTCTGCAAGTTAGGGCCCTAAAGCCTCAGCTTCAGTAGCTGTGTACACTAAATCCATTTGTGGCAAAATGCAATATGTGAAGTATTCAGTTTGTGCAAGTAAAGCCTCAGGAACAGGGATGTTCATCAATGGTTCAAGTTGTTTTCTCATGATACTTGAGACTTTCTTCTATTTCTCTATATTGGACTTCAAAATAATATGAAACATATGAAGTAGTACCAGTGGTCTCTACATCTTATATTCTGTGCTCCTTCATTACTCCTGTAATTTTTTTTTCTTAATGGTATTTAAGTCTTGGATAGATAGCCAGAAAGATATCTGCTAATAAGGTCTTCCTAAGAAAAGTTAACCTATAAATACAAGATAAAGCAGTGTATCAAAAAGATTCTTACTCCATATTTTATTGTTGACAACTTTCTTTCATAATGGGGATGGACACAAGGAAGATTATGGGGACTCTGGCAACACAGAGTCTGGAGGAAAAAAACCCGTAGGATTAGGGGAACCTCCAAGTAGCAGGTGCAGGCTCCAACAAGGGCAAGAGGTGGGTCAATGCACAATGTTCAAAAGGCATGTAAGCTCAAGCTGAGCTAATGCAATCATGTGGGTGGGACCAGGATGTTACAACCAGGGGCACAAGTAGTTATCCAATATAAGTGTTCAGTGGGACAAGACTTACCTATGCATGACAAGTTTTATAACAGTGACCTGAGGTATAGTGACGAATATCCAGACCTGAGAAAGTTAATTTTCCACAAACCAGACTGGGTTCCAAATCCCCTAACTCTGGGCTCCTATCTATACAGTGTCTAGGGATCTAGGCAGACCAAGCAGTATGACTGTGAGTGGTGCATCTAAGTAGAATCCTGATGTGAAGGACTGGGCCAAAATAACAAAGCCACAGAGAGGGATATAATCTGGGGCCACTTAGGAAACTGGAGATCCCCTTAGCCAATTTGAGGTATGACCTCATATTTCTGAAAATATAAGAAGCATCAGAAAAAAGAGATGTGAAAGACTCTGGAGGGGAAAGGACTGGAGTTCTAAGACTTGTTTAGACCACAGAGCTATGGATTTGGAGACCATGGCTGTATTTTAGGTATTCATTATGGCAAAACTAAGATTAACTGAGGTCCAAATCTTAAAATTCTATTTTGTGCAACATTTTCTAAGGGGAATATTCATCTATAGATAGCTATCTCTCTGCCTACTTATCTACCAAATTCATCTAAGTCCAAAGAACTTCCATTTGGGAAAAAAATCCTTGAACATGCCTTGTATATTTATATCTTAATTATTTACACATAGGAAAAGATAATTAATAATACAAAGAATGATAAGGTATTGCCAACTAAGGGAGACCACAAATGTGAGGGCCATCAAAGGAGAGAGGAATCTTTCAAACTCACTCACTCCTGCTTTCAGTTGGAGATAGATTCAAGGAGTAGTAATTTTTAAGATATTAGAAGTCAGTTTTAATAGTGCGTTTATCAATTAAGACGTCTCATCCAATAGTGTACTATCAGCAGCTTTAACAAATGCAGATTTATTTTCTCACCCAGTGGAAGATCCAGAAGCTGATGATCGTTATGTGATTGTCAGAGCTTTTAGGCAGGTTCTCAGCTCGTCCCTTGCCCTTCTTTTCATGGCCACAAGACAGATATAGCAGTTGAAAGAATCATGTCTTCTCAAGACCTCATTAAAGTCAGAAATTGAGCAAGTTTGTCACCTTAGCTATCTCCCCCTTATCAGAGGAAGAATCTTTCCAAGGACTTCCCTCCAACAGAGTCTTCCTTATATCTCTGGCCAGAACTCAGTAACCTGCCCACTCATTGAATGAGCTGTTGGACCCACCTGCCGAGAAATCCAATAATATTCACCTTGTACCCGAAGAAAACTGAAGTATTATCAGCAGCAAAGAGGGAAATGGCCTATGTATGAGCAAACAGTATCTATAGGATAGGTATAATCATCTCCCTTTCCAGTTAGCCTTTGTATGTAATGATGGTGATCAGTTAGAAGTTTCTACTGATAAGAGTGTCTGATACAATGATTGGCCAGAATTAAAGATACTTTGGGGCAGTGAGGCCTGCCTAAATTCACACTTTAGAAGCAACCATCTGCTTCACTTAGTCTGTCTACAAATAGGGACAAATCTGTCTTCCTTCTTTAAATACTTTCTCTGAATTTGCTTCTTCTGTCCACCTTTCCAAGATTTCCTGTCTCTGATGTATCCAGCCATTATCTCTGTTTCCTTGGTTAGCTCACATTCTGCATGCCTGTGTTTGACTAAGTACCATCATGCCTAGCAAGCAGAGACCTGTGTCCTTCTTCCATTAGTGAGGGTAGCCCTTTCTTAGTCTCTCCAAATGAATAATAAAAACAATTCAAGTCAGCCTATTGCTCAGCAGATAATAAATGGATCTTATTTTCTGTATGTGGATGCCAGAAACCACTGCTCAGTAGGATAGTCAGGGATATATTTCAATCGCTTAAAATATTTGGGGAAAAATTTTGTATATGTTGGATGGCATGTGGGGGGAGAAGTATGTGTAGACTATTCCCTTCCTCCTTCCTCTCCTTTCTTTCCCAAATCTCACCACCCTGTGGAACAGACACTGGCTTTTCTATGTGATGTTCAAATCCCAGAATTTGTTTTTCAAATGTGCCCTAAGTGTAGCTTAATGGTTTTGAATATAATATAAAGGATAAAACAAAACACTGCATTGCATTCACCTTGCCTATTCAATGCCCAATGATAGGGAGTTGAATGTGTTTCATTCTGGAGCTCATAAAACTCATAACAATGAAATGTGTTTACACACCTATACTTTGAGAGCTATCACTAACGGGTGAACGATGCTTAAGTCTCACCAGTTGCTGCCTCCAACTCACCTGAGTCTTTCAGTGACCAGTCTTTCATTTTAAGAGAGAAGCTATATGAACTTTGCCAATGAGACCCATTGGCTTGGGATTTTTACTTTTGGTTCTCTCTCTCTCTCTCTCTCTCTCTCTCTCTCTTTCTCTCTCATTTATGAGTTGAATTCAGTATTGGGTCAGGAAGACACTCAGATGTCCAAGAGGATGATTCTATATGGAATCACAATCAGCACTATGTAATAAATAGGATAACTTGAGTAGCTCTAGAAGCTACTCCCTGATCAAAAGCAGTAATTCTGAAAGCCCTATTGCCACTGCAACTGTGGGCTAGTTAATATAGTCATGCTATGCATTAGGTACATGACCTATATTACTTTTCCTAAAGTCCAATAACATCAAATGCCTGCTCAGAAACCTTTGCTGACTCTCCATTACAAAGTTTTTAAAAGCTACATGATTAAACCCAGTAAATGGTTTAGTACTTTTTGTTTTTCCTTTTAACTAAACCAGGTACAAACATAATCATTAAAATGAAGCAGTTAAACCAATCATAAATATAAATACTCAATAGCAACACAATGACTGGTAGAAACAAACTATGTACCCTCAAGATTCTCATAATGCATTTTGTTTTATCTTCATGTTTGTCTTTTTTTTATTGACTATTTTGAAGTTATATAATCTAAATCTAAAGATTTATACCCAAGATGCTTAAATTAGGAAGATGGTTCTGCCTTTTCTTTGGAGAGTATCAAACAGATGTTTCCCTGATACAGGCAGGGCTTCAGGAATAATCTGAGGGTTCCAGGAACCTCTGAAGGCCTTTCTAATTCCAATAGCTCAAAAAATAGAAAAAAAATCAAATCGTGCAAACCCAATAGCTCTGTCATTGACTGGCATCGCTATTTCTCCAATTTCCATTTGAATAAAGAAAGAACTTGTGATACAAGATAAAAATAGCTTATTTTGAAAATAGCTTCATATAATAGGTTGGAAACATACCCCAATAATTTTGTTCAGACTTGCTTTACACCCCTGGATATTTTAATCTAAAACTCACATCATGCATTTCTTCTTCCTCTAAAATAACCTCATTTCTTTATATATCAGAATTTCTTTCCCCCATTAGTAAAAATAAAATCATGTAGGTGCAATTTTGTTTTCTTTATACTTTGGGGACTAAATTTAACTAATTAACATTTTAATAACATTCCACCATTTGTTCCTGCAGAATTAGGGGACTTGCTGAAGATAGATTAAGATATACTTTGAACCATCTGGAATTCAAGCAGCTTTGATTTTAAATAAGTACTTGTTTTCTATATGCTTGTGGACATTTTGGGGGTGATTAACATATAGGCCATAAGGTAAACCATAGAAAGAATGGAATTTATTTATTTTTATTATACTTCTCACACTCAAAAGATTCTGAATTGCTTCCCTAAATGGAATTTAAATATTGGTGAGTATCCTGGCAGAACAGGCACTCAAGATAATACTGTGAAATCTCACTGATTCAGAATGATTTAAGGGAATGCAGTTTGTATAGAAAAGCTTTTGAACTACAAGATTGTCAATAACAAACATTTTTATTACCTTTAAACATACATGCAGTAATCCAAACAAAATTAAAGCACTGTTGCTGATAGAAATACCATTGAACCCGGTTTAATGAATGAGTAAGGACTAGTTCTGTGTGAAGGGCACACTGAGGATTACAGCCTGGGTGTGAGGCACAAACTTTCTGGAAGGGGAAAATGGAAGGCAAACTTGAGGTGAGATTGGGACAGGGATAGAAAACCATGAACATGATGCTGGGTTAGAGGACACAGAAATTAAATAAAGGAGCTACATGACTCCATCTAACATAAGCCCCAAGCCAATTTAGGCCACCAAGATAATTCCTTATCATGGGACAGATAGAACTGGTCAAAATAGTCTTCCTCGTTAGTTGTGGGCATACAGTAAGAAAAAAGTTTGAGATAGGCAAAACTGTATCAAATAGTTTTTGAGACATGACACAAGAAATTAGGAAGTCTGCAGTGGCCCAAGTTCTAGGGCTCCCCTTTGGGTTTGTTGCCATGTTATGTCCACAGGGACAGGTATGCTAAAAAGGAATTCCAGACTCATGGAAGAGCCCAGAACTGACTTCTTAACTCGATGTGGAGCTATGCATTGGCACACAGCCCTCATCTCTGTTTGTTCTTGATCCATTACTCTGTCATTCTTCCTAAGTTTTATCTTTAGCATTAGTCCCTCTAGGATTCATTCTACCTTTTTTTTTCCTATAACCTCTTAATTTTTTTACCTTTCTTCTCTCTATCTTCATTCTCTTTTTATTTTGCACTTTGTTTGTCAAGATACAAATGCCCTTATCTTCTCTGTTTGTGAGCTACAACCACTATCGTATTGATTTGTCAGCCATAGCTCACAAATGGAGGAAATCAAATGCAATAGAGAGAGGGAGCTGTGGAGAACATCTTCACCTCCCAGTATCTGTCTCATCCTCAACAGGCTTCTGTAGTTTCCCACACAGAAGCTGACTCCATTCATCCCTGACCAGGCAGATCAATTAGGCACCCAAAATAGAGACAAGGATAATTTTGGTCAGGCTATTGTACGTACTCATAGAGATGCACAAAAGCAGGATTTAATTGACTTGGTAACTTATTTGAAAGGTCTTTGCCTAGAATCCACATTTCACATATGGTTCAAGACCTGACCTCACAAGCTCTTTAATAAACAGTACATTGATGTTCCTTCTGTCACTGGTCTTTCAACCATGTCTTACCCCAGTTGAGAGTTTGAATAAAGGGTGGACCAACGAAAGACCTTTGACCAAAGCTTTATTACCCTGTCTTTTATTATGGAAATATTCAGTCTACTGACTTTGGTCAACAGCTACCCAATTTAATATCCTTAAGAAATTTTAATAGTTAGCATCTGTCCCATTTTTGTGCCACAACATTTCAGACCGTTAATGTCTTTTAACATCTTCTCTCATTCTATCAATAGCATGAAGTATGCAGGGTAGATTTTATGGTAGTTCTTTGTTAAACAATAAATTCAAGTGTAAAGAAACAAAGTGAATCATCAAAAGCACGCAGTAAGTTACTAGCAGAGTCTAATCTACATTCCAAGTCCTTGCCTGCTAAACTCATGATATTCCCAGTATCTTGCACCTCTCCTCTTTACTGGTCTGTTATCGTAACCTTGTGTGGTAGTCACTTAATTTATTTCCTACATTTTACTGGTCTCTATTACCTAATCAGCACATTTTTTTTTTTCTTGAGGGAGCCAAACTATGCCTTTCAAACCCATTTACTGATGACTAATATAATTTCAATATAGACAGGAAACAGAAAGGGAACTTTCTCTGTAAGAACATAATTCTCTACTTCCATTTTAAAAGATTGAATTTATTATAGATTCTACATACTTAAAATATTTTGTGATTATAAAACATCTTCCCTCGAAGGAAAGGGGATGGGCGTGAAGGTCTTCAACCTAAGGAAGGATTCAAAGAGTATCTGGAGAAAAGGGAAAAGTTGGGGAGGGATAAATTATTCATTGAATTTTGGACATGCAAATCATCTGAGCTCTGAAAATAAACCAAAACTAGGGATTCTCAAAAAGTAATCATATTCTGAGTGGAAGAGAGGGAGAGAGAGAAAAGCCTTTGAAATAGGAAATCGTGAATATCATGTACTAACCTTGGTAGGAACCTAACTAACAGGTAGTACGGCGACTCCTGGGGTGACAGTGCCCAGCTTTGGGGTCCTGGGGCCAGTGGGGATACCAAGAATGGGCAACAGGATAATAGGTGAGAAAGAAAAGGTGTCTCCTAAAATGGCACTTTTCAAAGCATGTCCCAGTGACAAGAGACCTGAGGGGCACCCCTTCCTAATTTTTTCTTGGTCAAATAATTGCTAAATACAAGATGCTATAGCCCCCTCCTAAAGACTCAAAATGCAAAATAACATAAGAATTAAATGTCTTGCTAAAAATAAAAATAAAACTCAAACAAGTTTAGTTATTTTTAACTATGAAATGTTTCAAACATATATAACAATAAAACAAACACCCATATACCCACCACTCAGATTAAATACAGTGTTCACTGTATTTTTTTTTATTGCTGTACCAGATGCAGCTGAATTTTCAAACTATTCTTCTTTCCCCCTCCTTAGATGTACTGACCACATTGAAGTTGTTGTTTCCCATGTTCATGTTTTAACTTGGGTTAATCTAGCATTTACCAAACATGTTTACTCACAGAAACTTCTTATGTAACATCTATTAACCAACCATGGAAGATCTGAAGTAAGTATATAATTTTGGAACACCGATTTAAGATTCCCATATGTCTTTTAAAAAAGGGGAAGAAAAGCTGGTGAATATGCTTCAGGCTTAGAGAAATAGGTCAGGAAAGAGAGAAGTGAATTTGGGGCCAGAATGAACAATAATTCCTGGGGAAAAAAAGCTACAATGTGAGGTCTCCACCGGACAGTCCAGAGTTTGAAAGATGACTTCTATAAGCCAGATGTAAAATTTCCTTTCCTCACTATGGCGTCAGCCAAGGGTAGGACTCAAGAGGCTAATCTAGGGCCAGAGAGAATACTTCAGGGTTCATCCTAAGAAAAAAGGGAAAGGTTCTGGTAGGAAAAAACAGACCACAGACCTGAGAACTAGCAGCAATCCACATATGAATCTTCTAAGGCTTGATCTTGTCTCCTATGTAGATAGGGTTCTTGTGAGAGAATTGGTTCTATTGTCATCACCTTGGGAAGTCCCCTGAGCTCACGATGATTTCCATAAGCTGGAACTCCATTCTATGTCCCTTAGCCCCAACAATTTTGACTGAAGTAATTGGTTTATATTTTAGTCAATCATACCCCCACCACAGACCCCCCAAAATGGCCACATCAGTCATTCATCTCAGCTGAGCCAGATTTTCTGGAACTGAATTGCAAGGGAGCACTAATGAATAAGAGCTGACTGGGGAGTAAATCTGAGTTACACTTGCCCTACTTCACACAGAAGTAACTCACATTCTGGGCTGTGTGAGGTTCTTCAAATCCTATCAAAACTGAGTAAATGTACTTCACCCCATTTACTGATTTTAAGGAATACCTAACTGCTTTGAGTATTTGGGGTAATCCCTTAAACTATTTTAACTTATTCAGTGTTGCCATATTTGTTTACCCTGTGAATATGCAGTGTGATTGAAAGAACAACCATTTAGAAGTTCATGGTTTTGCAATCTACCACTTACTAACTGTTGCACCTTAGCGAGGCACTCGCCTTCTGTGTCCAGGTAGAACAACATCCTCCCACAGGTTTTGTACAGGATTAAATGAACTAATGCATATGTCCTTTTCTTAGTGCTTAGCAAGTGGCAGATCTGCAAAATGAGAGCTATTTCCATTACTGTTGCTATTATAAGTAACTGTAAACACAAACAAACAAAGACATGTTTATTTAGGTATAGAAAGGAATGGTTGTTTTAGGAGGTGCTGTAGAAATCTGCTTGAAATGTTTCCAAGCAGAAGAGACAGAATAGAGTACACAGTAGAAAAGAGGTAAGCTGAGCAAACATTTGTGACCTAATGGGGTCAAAGAAGGGAAGGGTTTAATTAATATTTGACTAACATTTCACTGGCCCAGGAAAGGAATATACACCTGTGGTTGATCCAACACATAACGTCAATGTGTTATTAGATACTACTAAGTGTCCCTTTGTCCCCAAATGCTCTCCCCTGTAGAAATACAAGTAGAGAATACATGGCATGTGGATATTTCTGCTCAGTCTCCTGCCTCCCCTCTCTGTTAATCTGCAATGTTATAGGAAGAGTCTGCTGCTGCTTAATCCACCAATTTACAAGGAAGGCCCTGATCACATTCTGTACAAATCATAGTGGAGGCAAGAGGACAGGGCTGAGGGTCTTGCAAAACTGATGAACATTCAAGATAGGCTGTTTCAAGTGTCCTAGCCAGCTCAGCGGTAGCACTAGGTGTGCTCCCTCCACACACGCCTTGGCACTGCTCAGTATCATCTGTGTGGGTGCTTGTTCAAGCCCTCCCATGGCTTTATTCTCACCTCTCTCTATTGGAGCTGTTTCTATCTCATATGACACGGTTCAAGTCCCTCTCTTATATGATTCCTTCACTGAGTCCCTCAGTCCATGATCTGGTCTTCTAAGGACAGCATTTACTACAGAGGGCACAGGTTAGCACTTAATACCTGTCTTGCATTGTGAGTGTATGATCAGATTTACTCATGTCTCCTCCAATAAGATTGTAAGCTCCTTTAGGGCAGAAACCATGCCTTCTTCTGCATTTCCTTAAGCTGTTAGCATAGAAGTGAGTATATGAAAACTAATTAATAAATGCCCATGAAAAGGAATGCTTTAAGACCTAAGCTAAAAAAAGTGTGCCCAGAAAATTCTCTAGGGACATAAAGAGCTTTAGAAAACTCCAAGTCAGAATACATTCACCCTTGCAAATGCATTTAGAAAGGGTCTCCAGTGCTGACCCCAGAGAGGCTCTGAAGGTATCTGTCATGTGAGCTTGAAATGCAGCATTGTCATTATTCAGATGGAAAATAGAATCACTTATGAGATCATGGCTCATTGTCAATTCTCTATATATTTGCATTTATTGTGACAGATGCTGTCGAATCTCATCCTAGCTCTATTATTCTACAGAAATAGATTGGCCCTCTTATGCTATACAATAATAATTAGGATAATATCACCCATTAACTCTCTATGCCCCTTTATATCTAAAAAGCTCAGAGAAAGCTTTGATGATTGCAAGCCTAAACTCTACTCTATCAGTTTCAACTGGACCCTCACTCTCTCCAAAAATTTCATTTTTGACTGAAATATTTCATAGGCTATTCACATCCCAAAGGGGATTTTTTTCAAAGTTTGAGATAATGGGTTTCAGCCATCTTGACTTAGAGCAGAATGAATAAATGCATTTTCTCCACAGAAAATTCATAATGCCTTAAGCTGAGTTTGTGCCTATGACATATTCTTAACCACCTACTGAATTGCTTTCTCTTCATTTTTGAGGTTAAATGGGAGGCCTGGAGCCTCTAGTAGAATTCTACCATATGTGCTGGTGGAAAATTTAAAAAATAATGAAGAAAAAAGAAATACAGTTCCAGAGTTATCAGGCAGCACAGTGAAAACAGTAAAATTATTGAAAACAGTAGAACTTTCTGTCATTTTTTTCAGACCAGCTGTCCATTGGTTACCTGTTGTCCACAGCCTCATATATCACAAAACTATTTGCTCTATACTGAAAATATAAGTGATTACCTGTTTATATTCTCAGGAATATCTATAGTTTAAGGAGGAGAGAAGCACAATGAAGTAATATGTCGTACTGGTGTTTATCATTTCTCAATTACGTTCCATTTGGAGGCATTATGGATGCCTCAACATCAATCAACTGGTTGAAGAGAGAAAGCAACTCAAGATGGGATAAGAGAGAAGCTGAGGAATATGATCTGATTATAGAGGAAGACACAGTAGCAGGGAACTCAGTGATTGGCTTCTCGATGTTGTTAGGTGACTAGACTCAGCCCTAGGACACAGACCTTGAAAGGATAACACTATAAAGAATGGGGTGATATGCTAGCAGTGGACACATGGAACATTATAGCCCCTCATAGGTATTTTAGATTTTTTTTCTGGACATCCCTCAAATAACGTCAAATGAGTGGCTCTCCATTATGCCTAGGTATGAAATCAACCTGGCCCCAGCGTAGTGCAAGAAATGTTAATTTTCCATATACATATTACTAAGTGGAGCCTCACCCTGTCACTGCTCTGCACCATATCTTCAATGTAAAAAGCGGGTAGAGATATATGGGCTGTAAACCACTCCAAGATACAACTAAGACTACAAAAAGCCCGATTTTTCCAGTACATCCTAAAAACTTAAGCTGCATGCTGAGAAATTCATACATACCTGGGAAGAAGATTGTCTGGGAAGAAGGGGGGTTCACCATTGTTACCTTCAGCTCTGCCCCCTCAGACAAGCCAAAGGAAACCCTCATACCAGGAAAACAACCTGATATTTCCGTAGAGCGGACTCCTCCCTTGCATTGACCAACTAGTGGTGAGAAGTGAATCAGAATTCTCCTCATGCCATACGTATTTCTGAATCTTAGTTTGTGTATCTAGAATAGTAGATAATGAAATTATACTTTCAGGTTTTAATATATTTCAGTTTTGATTGCAGAAGAAGTTATAAAGAATTACTTATGCTTGGAACTGTGTTTGAGCTCTTCTAGGGAAGATGGAATTTGGTACCACACCAAGTCATTTTTCTTTTCAACCGGATTTTCAGAATAGCAATTTTTGTATTTATTTATAATGTTTATCATTGCCCCTAATGCTAATTTAATCTCTTTGAAAAAAATCTTCAAGCTGGTAATAAATGATACACTGGGAAATAGGGAATTGATAATACTTACTGATTTCAAACTCTGACTGAAATTCCAGTTTAAATCTACACTTAGGAATTATTTATATCCTCTTATGTCATATCAATTTAAATAATATCCCACTCACTGGGGCATAAAGAATAATGCTAATATTAAAATTTCTATTTAATATTTGTTAATTGCACATGAAGGGGTTATATCAGCTGCATTTAGGGTGTTTTTTATTTAATTTTACTGTATTAGAAAATCCATGAGGTTAAGTCTCCTGAAATTATTGCTTTTAAATATTGAGTAATAAGAATATTGCCCCCATGATGCATTCTGAATCATGTGGCCTTGAATAAGTTTTCTCCCTGTTGCAAAGAGAGAGGAATAGCAGGGTGCTTGGTCTAATCTTGTTAATAAATAAGAGTGATCGTACTCTCATTTTAAAATATTAAATTCGTATTTAAAAAGCCATTTTATTCATGAAATATGTCCATCATCAATAGGGTTTGTAGACTTTATAAAACCAAAAATCTCATGAAAATCAAATGAACGTTATTACTGCAAAGTTGTTTCCTATCCTAAAGAGATGCATATAAACCATAGTCAATGCCCTATTTCAAACCCTTAGCTTAATCTTCAATTTTTTATTCATACAACAAACTTCAATTTAATGCCCCCAGAGTGGGGCAGAATGGTGAGGATAGGAGGAGACTTAGGCCTCAGGTCAAGACATAACCACACATCCTTAAGAGTTGTGTGCCCTCACTTATATTGCTTAATTTCTTTGAGCCTTGGTAGTTTCTTTGTCTGTACAATGAAGATAATAATCCTACCTTGGGGGCCTTTCTTTTTTGGTAATATCATAAAGCAAATGCTTTTGCAGTCTATAGTCCATAATGGTGTGAATATATGGTTGTATAATAATGTTCACAGGCTTCACCAGTCTATGGTACAAATTGGTCAAGAATAAAATAACTCAGTTTCTGCTAGGTCTTTTTACCATCTACTCTTATAGAAGCTCTGGACCCCAACAGAGCCCTCTCTGCTGACACAATTCCTCTAACATTCCCATACGTGCTGATCATTGAGCGTGAATAAATACCATGCTGTAATTAATTCTGTACCAGCCATTCTACTCCTGCCCTGTTCCATCAGCATCCACACATAAAAAGTGGTTTTCAGAGTTCATTTTTCTGTGCCTAACTCCTTTTGACTTCATACTGATGGTGGTTTCTCTCCCGAGAGATTCCCAGATATGAGAAGACATGCCCAGACCTCTCTGAATCCCACTTAGATTCTATCTGTGACACCCCCCAAAAGAGACTATGGTGCCTCTTCAGCTATTGCTTTGTCCAGCAGCAATGTCCCCAGACATGCTCACTCTCCAAAGGGGGAAATGAGTTATTAACACAATAAATGGGATCTAATATCCTTGGAAGTATATTATGCATAGTATAAAAATAACATGGGGGAGAAAAGGAGAAAATTGAGGGGAGAAAGGGAACCCCATGTGTTGAGACTATTAGGGAGAAGTTCAAAAAGAGGACGGGTTCTGATTTGGATGTAAAAGAGGGATAAAATGTTAGCAGAAATGGGGAAGGATAAACTTGATGACATTAGAGGTTGATGCAAAGTTTCTCTAGAGCAGAAGGCAATGTGAAGGGATATTGTAGAAGAAGGTGGGCCAGAGGCAAGGATAAAAAGCACTCTGGTGGTGGTGATGATGTTGAAACACTGCTGTCTTTTATCCTTATCTACCGGGAGTAAAATATCAGATCCCATTACAGGATTTTTTTCTACCCTGAACTGTTCATACTTCCCTTTTTGTTCTCATTATTATTCATAGGCCACATTCGCAGCATAGTGATATAGTGGTAGCAAAGCATAGAGATGGGTAACATAACAATGTCATCCCATGGTATGAGACTCCACCCTTACCGAAATAAGCAGAAAACCTGACTGGTGAAGCATGATTTGAGATAGAAATGGTATGTCCCTTCATAATAAGACACTCATATTTTATCTTTATTTTTAGTTTTAATATTGATAAAACATAACATTTCACTGTTAGAAAATAATCAAAAGTGTAACTTTTTTCATCATTTTTGAAGTTAGTTTCATGGACTCTGTGTTTCGTGTCTTATCACAGTTTAGGTAGTTATATCACCTCTACTCCCCAGCTGCTGTCATTTTGTGAGAACAGGGGTGGTTGGTGAATTATTATAGCCAGGCTGGAAGAACATCGTCATATCCTCCTGCCACTATTCCTTCTATGCTACTGTTGTTCAGAATTAGGACAGACATCTCTCTCCAGAAAACTATTTCTCAATTTCTGGAATTACACTTTTCATGGAAAGATGATGCAATGAATCTCATATGTCTGTTTGCTTTTTGCAAGAGAATCTAAAAGCAAGAAATTCCAAAAAATGGAGCTCCAGTGGTGAAATTATGTGCCAGTAACATAATTGTTTAAAATATAAGAGAAAAGGGGCACCTGGGGGCTCAGTCGGTTGAATGTCTGACTTCAGCTCAGGTCATGATCTCACAGTTCGTGGGTTCGAGCCCCGCATCAGGCTCTGGGCTGACAGCTCAGAGCCTGGAGCCTGCTTCAGATTCTGTGTCTCCCTCTCTCTCTGCCCTTCTCCCACTCATGCTCTGTCTCTCTCTGCCTCTCAAAAATAAAGAAATGTAATAAAAAAATTTAAATATCAGAAAAGAGCATGTTCTGGAAGGTACAAGCACCACTCCTGCACAGAAGTTATAGGTAACAAGTTCAGGCCCAATACACATGAGAACTTTCTTATAAAGATCTTGGGGGTCGAGGCGAATGTTGTAGAAAGGATTCCAGCACTGAATGGGAACTTCAAAAGGATCATCTTTGATGAAGGACACAACAAATGCAATCTAATATCCTTGGAAGTATATTATGCATAGTAGAAACAGACACGAACAAAATTGAGAGGAGAAAGGAAAGCCCATGTGTTGAGACTATTAGGGAGAAGTTCAAAGAGGGTATGGGTTCTGATTTGGATGTAAAATAAGGGTAAAATGTTGGCAGAAATGGGGAAGGATAAAATCTGATGACATCTATGAATCTCTGGCAATTTCAGACAACATGACTATCAGCCAAGGGGAAGATATTTTTGGCTGGAGAAGTCTGTGCAAATTTGTCAAACAACAGGGAATGGGAGGCTGCCTGTCACAGATCCACAGGAGACTACAACCAAGCACAGGTCTCCAACATGCAACTTTTGCAAAGTGTACTAGGGCCATACTATGAAACATTATTTCCAAGCAGAGATAGTTAATATTGAGTAAGGTAAACTATGAGTTTAGGAAACACATCGAATAAATGTTTCTGGTTCGTGAGACTAAACATGAATTCTGCTTCAATACATGGCTAAAAAAATGAAACTCAATATGTGGACACATCTAGAGTTAATATTTTTTTAATATCTTAATATGGAAGGTCGTAATTGACTGATGAACAGTAACTTCAACTTAAGAAATGCTGATATTGACCAACCAAGAAATCAATAGCTGCTTCATAAATTAAAAGAAAATATAAATATATCAGACTTATTTAATCAAATTACATATTACAACTACTTCCAAAGCGTGGTATTTGCCAAGAAAGTAAAGAACACTGAATGTTTAATTAGAAGTGTATTATCGTGGGTCACCTGGGTGGTTCAGTCAGTTGAGCATCTGATTCTTGATTTAAGCTCAGGTCATGATCTCACAGTTCCTTAGGTCAAAACCCTGCGTCAGACGCTGCACTGGCAATGGGGAGCCTGCCCAGGACTCTCTCTCTCTCCCCCTCTCTCTGCCCCTGTCCTGCTCACTCTCACTCACTCCCTAAAATAAATAAATAAACTTTAAAAAAGGAAATATATTATCAATGTGACCATTATTCAGGACCTATGTTTCACAAATAAATAAATACATAATAGGAAAGGAAAGAGGGAGAAGAAAACAGATTTGCTTCCCAACTCAGCAGGTGCAAAGGCAAAGAGGCATATGAGATAGCACAACACTGCATGCTCTACAGTTAAAAATGTAGGCAACACTTTCAGGGTATAATGGTGGGATATTATGAAAGACTGAATATCTACACGTACATATGCACACACATATATAAACACACACACATTTAGGGATGAACATTTAAAAAGCCCACCACTGCTTTAATAGGTACTCAGAAAATTCTACCACTGGAATTCAATTTTCTGAGTTGAACCCATGTGTCTAAAACACTGCTGGTAGAGGAAAACTAATACTCGTTATTATTGTTTACTAACATGTGAATTCATTTATCTAAATAATGACCATTAGGAATGATATATTGGAATTTTAGGTATATGATTTAGATCAGGTACATGGGAATTTTTATGCAAACAACAGAATTTACAAGTTGTAAAATATGCACATTTAACATGGATAAGGTGGCTTAACATGGTGCCCAGGGCATTATGGTGATGCAGAGAGGTACTTATTTTAATATTTTCACCCAGATTTGATCTACAGAGTACAATCTTTATATGTCTAGTACTCTTAAGTGGCATGTTATCTTCTCCCCAAATGTGATCGCTTTCTGGATTTCCTGCTTGACAAATACTACCATCTATTCCCAGTGCCTAGAATTCTCCTTCTCATGCAGCCCTTCCTCTCCATTCCATCCCCCTACTATCTCTTCATTCTGTTTTTTCCTTACAATCTCCATATTCTCATCATTTATTGTTTGGATTATTGCTTCCCTACTTAATTTCTTGCTATCTCCAGAATGATCAATTTGAAATGCAAATCATGGATCTTTATTTCCTTGGACAGGATAAGGTATGGTTTGGCTGGAATAGCAATGGTAGAAAGGATAAGAGTGAAGGTAGTAGGAATAGGAGAGGTTAAGTGTCAGGTTTGGGTGGCATAACAGAAAAAAAGCCAATCAGAATTGTACCTTGGATGAGGTTCAGCCTCTTGCTGAGCTGTCAAGGAAGCTAGATATACAAGGAAAAATTTCACAATACGTGTAAAAATTTCAATTTATTAAGATCTGAGGAAGCACCTCAGCCTTTGTATAAGTCTAATGAAAGCATGCTGTTTGGTCATAGAGTTCAGTGGTAACTCCTCCTGTGCCTTTGCCCAGTCCCAAAGCCTGGGAAAGGTAGGTTCAGGTATGCTTGCAGAGAGAGAGAAAGAAAAACAAATTTCCAGCTTTACAGAGAAAAACCTGGCCTAAATTATCTACTCAACTCTTTGCTTGCAGAAGATGGAAGAGAAATGGAGTCATGACTTGCTTTCCTCAAGGGACAAGACTTTTCCTCAGAATGAAAAGTGAAATAACAGGGAAAAAAAATTAAGTGTGGTTCATTAACCTGTTTCTAAGAAAACCTTACATCATGCATGCTCTAGGCTCTGACCTAATGGGCAACGACAGGATGATTTAGAAGGTTGTGTATAGTGAGTGTGAAAAGATGGACGGAATTTCCCTGTGTCTCAACTGCTACTGCTATCACTGTCACCACGTCACCATCCCTATCACTTGGAGCCACCCCTTGTTGAGTGCTCACCCCAAATGAAGCCAAGACACTACAGGAAGTCTTACCTCATCTACTACATTATGTCATTCAGCCCTCACAAAATATCTACATACTGGGCTCTACCAGTTAGTACTTGTTTTTTCTTGTTGTTGTTGTTGTTGTTGTTGTTGTTGTTGTTGTTTAGGTGAAATGATTAAAGATTGTAGAGGTTAAAAGGCAGGGCTGAATGTAGGACAGATGTGGAGATCAAAAGGGTTTTCTAGTTCAGGGGGAAATGCCAGTCAATGCAGCAGGAGCAGAGGGAGAGGCCCTAAGCAACTATATTGGCCAGAGAGTGTGTCTGGGCATGTGACATGATTGAGGGTGTAGTTCTGGAGGGAGTCCTGTTAAAATGGATCAAGAGAAAAGCCACTGGAGATGAAGAATCGAAACAAGAGGAGAGTTGTTAAATCCTAAGTCATCTATATGCTGGGAGAAGTTCTCCAACAGGAAAACAAACTGATCCTCCCAGTGGTGGAGAAGTCCAGATCTCCTACCCTTGACATCCAGCATCCCAGCACTCTGTGCCTTGTCCTGAAAGCCCTGCCTTCTCAGCCCACTGGGCTGGCCTGCTCCACTCAGAGCACACACATTAGCAATGCCCTTGCACAGCTTCAAGTTGTACTAAAAGCACCTTGAAGCCTAAATGCTAATGTCTATCAAAGTGGCTGAGGTACTATCTCTAGTCCCACTTGAATTAAGAAATACCCAAACTTCCATGCCTGGTGCAATGAGTTGATTGACATCTGCTTGCATAAGAAGTCTTCAAGGATGATATGAACACTCTGGGGACTCCCAGTACTCCCCAGCTGGTCACTGTGCCTGCAATTCTCCCATTGAAATGCATAGTTTTAGCTTAAATGGAGTTCTTCTTTGTGATCAAAGTGTAAATCTCCCTTGAAAGAGCTGTGGTTTAGACTGATTTTGGTCATTTATAGCTTATTGTAAATGAAAGATCTGAGAACAGGCACTGAGAAGGGAACAAGGAGCCTGGGGGAAGAGAAACTGGAAGGGGAGTAATCCTGGGGACATGGAAGACAGACTGTAATGATGTCTTAATTCAGCACACCCCTTCTCAGGAGAAAAGTCTGCAGCCTTCTTTGCTCACTCAGCGCATGGACGTTTAGGCCTCATTTCTGTTCACTCTGGTCAAATGGTAACATTTCTGTTAGACAAACCAAGGAGTTTGTAAGGAGGAGGTTTGGGTCAATAAAATCAATATCCATAACTAAAATTTAGTTTAGTCATATATTTTATTTCAAATGTATATGGAATAATCTATCTATTACCATATAACCTCAGCCTCAGCAAGGAGAGATCAGGCCTGCATCTTCCCCCACCCCCACAAAAGTTCTGTAAAGTTTTCACTTGGTCATCATAGGCCTGCCTGGCCCCAGGGATCTGTGGATTTTTGTTTTTGTTTTTGTTTTTCCCAGACTTAACCCCAGCTAAAGCTTAGAAAGATCTAAATAAATCATAAAATGTCCTTATCAAGATGATTGGCCCCGAAGAGTGAATTGATTAGTCCAGTTTGAACAAAGAGAAATTGTAGGAAATCATCACATCCTTACCCTTTCCAAAGTACAGTTATTTTCAGGATCCTACTTCCATCTTTTGAGACTTTCCCTCCCCAGCTGCCCAACGTGTCAGCTGCTGGGAGAAAATTCTCTCAACGTCTGTCAGGCTGAAATGTGAAGGAGTAAATGGATCATGCCTCAGCAGGACACTGGCGTCTGGAAGAGCGGTGGTTCAGGGTCTTGAGACATGAGTTCACCTCTGGTTCTACCATGTACCATCTTTGGGAGCATGATGCTGTACTCCACCTTCTTACTGGGTCTCTTATTTCCAAGTGACAAAAATTCAAGCCAAGTTTGTTTGTGTAGAAAAGGGACTGTATTGGCTTTTGTGACTGGGAGATCCATGGTCTGGGGACTTGTTTAGTCAGAGCTAGATCCATTAGTTCAAATGACTCATTTATGTATTCATTCCACAAATTTTAGCCAAAGGCCCACTTTAGGTCAAGAGCTGTTTTAGGTGCCGAGGACACAACAGTGAGAAAACCAGGCAAATCTCTAAATACATAACATGACAGATGGTGATAAGTGCTAAAGAGGAGAATGTCATGAGGTTGGACATGATAGGAGTGGCTGTTTTTGTTTGTTTGTTTGTTGTCTTTACCAGGCAGTCTGAGAAAGTGGTGTTTGAGTAGAGACCTGCAGGAAACCTTTTAGGAGCTCTGCAATTGCCTTATTCTTTGTCATCATTTCTATCATGTCTCTTGGCTCTATTCTTTTTCTGGCTTTGAGCTCAACAGATTGCAGCAAAGATTCTAGACCTACATAGCCCCGCCAGCTCATCTCTTAGAAGGAGAGAAGTCCTCCTGTTAAAAGTATCTCCATCAATTCCCGAGAAAGGACTTTGGCATCTGGGTCACAAAACCATTCTGGACCTCTCAGCACAGGAATTCAGCATTTTGATTGGTCAGTCTGGATCACACATCTAGATTTGGGGCAGGAGAAGCAGAGCTAGGTGATTGATAGTCTCACCAGACGCAAGACTAGTGGGAATAGAGAAGGGGGAAGGGACACTGGTCATGGAAAAATAATAGGTGTCCACTAAACCATTTATCCTCAGTTTCCTTGTCTGTAATAAGAACATAAGTATGTCTAAATGAAAAGTCTGTGCACACTAGAGATAGCATATATAAAATATCTGGCCTTGTCTTCGCTCTGTGTGTTTCTTGCAGGGGCCAGAAGAGTGGGGAAGGCAGAAACACAGGCTGCTTCTAGTCTTTTCTGTACTTGGTAGCTGCCCCAACTCACACTATCATTTAGGGCTCTTCTCCCCAAGACTGGCATGTATCTTCCATATTATAGACAGCAGCTCACTTCCTTACAACCACTGAAGGTAAGTACTCAGGACCTTTCCTTATGAAAATCATATTGCTAATAATTCAGGGGAAACATCAAAACTGTAAACAACTGAAAGCCATAAATTTTATCATATATTAAAAATCTTTAAGTCTTTGGTCTTGGGCCTGAAAGGTATACATGATAATAAATAAAAGCCTGTTTTCTGTCCTTAAAAGAGACTTTGCTTAAACTCAGCTTATTTTTGAAACCCCTCCCCTGCCCAAAAAGGAAACTCCAACTTCACAGAAGCCCCTCTCCCCAGTCTATAAACCTAGATGTAGACTCAGCTCAGAACATTTCGTGTTCTTTTACCTCAATGTGTTAATCTCTGGGAGTAACACTGAAAGTGGGGAGGAGAGTATGAATGCTGAAGATAAATCAGAGGTCTTGGCTGCTGACAGGATATGGGAAGCAGGAAGCAGGAAGCAGGGAAAGGGAGAAGGAATTAAGAGTGACAGCCAGATTCTGATAATGTGACAGGGAATGGAACACAAGTCACTATAGGAAGGAAATGGAACTAGTTCTGAAAAGTTGTACATACTGAGTCCTTTCAGATAAATAGAGTGAGTTGCATATGGGACATCCAGGTGAATCGTAGTGGTAGCCATGGAGACAGAGAGAAAAGGACAAATTCAACTGGACTCTGCAGAGACAAGATAAGAGGACCCAGGAGTACCATAGGATCTGAGGAGAGGAAGAGGGGCACACACAGGAGAATCATAATGAGTTAACTGATTGTAAATGTTCATCAGAAGGGTTATCAACCAATACAGTCGGTAGGGACAACACTGTCTTCAACATGCTTGGACCTCCCTTCCTCACATATCCTTCCTGTCCTTCTGCTGCTAAATCCCAGTTTCAGAATGTCCTACACTCCTCTCTCACTTGCAAGGCTTTGGGGGTACTGCTTAGAACACCCTCTTCATCTCTTACAGGTATGCAATCTTAAATCTGCATTTTATGTTCTGGATTCCTTTCTTCTGCCAATCTGCCTTTAAACTCTTCCCTGACTCCCTCCTCTGTGTCCCTGCTGTCATATTTCTCATCAGAGAAAGAGGTATAGACACACAGAGGAATATCATGGCAAGCGACTCCCCAAATCCTCTCAAATCCCACCATATTGGCTGATAACTCCTCTGGATCTACACGGAGTCAATTCCTTGATACAACTTGGTTCAGGGCTGAGAAAAACTGGAGTGGATGCTGCAGCTACATCGGGGGCTGAACTGTGGCCAACAAGAACTGAGCAGTCCTTGTGCACTCCCTCCTATGCCCATTTATTTTCTAAATGATCTGCTTGAGTGAGGTAACCCTGGCAATTGTAAGGGAATGGATTACTTGGCTACACATTGCTTTCTACAATGTGGGTGATGACAATAATTTTACATACCAGTACTATTTCATGACCATTGCAAATGATGGTGTCCAAATGGAGGGAGAACAGTGTGATTCAGAGCAAGGCACAGCCCAGGGACAAGCACAGGACCCATTCTGCTTTCCCCCAGCGAAATGTCTCCCTTGGGTTTGAAAGTGACGTTTATCAGCAAACAGTTATTATTACTGTTTTATTATTGCCTCAGTTAGCATTTATATGGCACTTTGTATTTTCAAGGTGCTTTTAAATCATTTTTACTAGTGAGAGAGGGCAGATTCTCAAGCACAGGTGGAAGAAGGTAAGAGGCTGGGTTTTCTTGAGAAAAGGAAAGATGTTTTTGCAAACAGACAGTCATTCTGCTCTCTAAATTTTTTTAATGGTGGCTGAGAGATGTAGAAATCATTTGTACAGTAATTATCCAATAAAAAGTCACTAAGCCAACTAAAATGCCATGTTACTGTTCAATCACAATAAGAGAAACTCACTCATTCATGCATGCATGCATGCAATTCATTCATCATAACATCCTGATAAATGAACACTTTTTCCCCAAACCATGGCCAGTCCCTGAAAGAAATGCTTATAAAGTGAATTTATGGCCTTTATTCATGAAGGATTTGAAATTATTATTTGGAAAATAAAACAATCATATAAAATAATTAAGACCATGAAGCAAATAGTACTAGTTAAAACTATGAGAGGGATTTAGATGTGGAAGGTGTTTATCTTTGGGCAGAAGCTTTAAGAGTAAGTTTCCTTCCTAAAGGAACTTGGACCTCAGCCCTATTATGCAAGACTTGGAAACCTTTCTGGAGAGGTGACCAAAAGAAGGCATGATCTCTGTTCTCCAAGAATTTACAGTCCAAACAGTTGAGTTAATAGGATTTTCATATTTAAAGAAGCAGTCTCCACAAGAAGGTATTCTAATTAGTGGGAAGGTTGTGACTTTCTTTCAAATTTCAGAGGGTGGAGACACATCCCATACTGGGGTGAATTTCAGTTAATGAGACAGTGTCAGTTGTGTCAGTTAAAGGTATCAAAGAAGGATTTCTAGGAAAGATATCAACACTTAGAGTTCAAGGAGGAGGTACTTTTAAGAGGGCATCTGTTCAAGAACCTTTTATTGAAGGTGGCTCCACTCAATCATCCAAGCATGAATAGACCACTCAACATGTCTGAACACTAGATCTTGGGTGTCAGAGAAACCCTCTATTCTTACTACATTCTCTCCCCATGTCACTCAACAATGTATAAAATTCTCAGACTGAATGGTTGAAAAGAATTCAGCCAATGTGCCAAATTAAATTAAATATTTGCTATAAGAAGAGTGTAATTTATGCTTAGTCTCAGTACCAATCTCTTTAATAGAATCTATGAGTATTTATCTATTAGTTACTATATTCTCAGTCTTGAGCTAGTACCGACAATGAAATTTTAGAAAAAAGACTGTTTATGGCTCTTAAGAAAATTACTGTCATATAAGTAGAAGGTAAAGTGTTAGGAGTTTAATGCAAATGGCTCAAATATAAAACCATGTAATTGTGTGAGAGATTAGGGGTAGGAAAGGTGACAAATGTCACAATGCTATTCCTTTGGGTACAAGTCACAGAATAGAGTCTAATAGGGCATTACGTTGGAAAGAATGGGGATTTGGAGGTATCATTTTATCTTGCTACCAAATGCACAATACAAGAAGGATACTATAACTGGAAAAAAATGTATTTATTTACAAAGTGATACCTGCAAGCAAATTTGGGAAGAATATGAGCATATTTTCCAATTTTCTCTCCAAGTCAGCTCTCTTTTTTTCTACCTCCCGTCACCTTCAATATTTGCCTTGAGTTGTAATTGCTCAAATTTTGCAACTCTGGCTTCTCTCTAAAACCCAGCACTGGTGCACTGTGGTGAGGGTAAGTCGGGGCTACCGGATTCCTAATCACTTGAGTTCTGAAGACCTCTACTAGTTACTAACATGTGACCTTAAGGAAGTACATTAGCTTACATAATTTGTATTTCTCATTGTATTTTGGGTGTAACTACCTCATTCGGTTGTGGTGGGGATGAAATGAGAATATTTGTAAGGTACTTAGCATCTTTTCCAATACATGGTTAGTAAGCATTAAACATTATTCTTTTCATTATGTTTCAAATTTACCCAAAGTCCACAGGATTTATCTTTAAAATCCTCTTAGGATTCTAGTACCTTTCAGAATGATGATAAGGTCAGTCTTTTTTTTTTTAAGTTTATGTATTTATTTTGAGAGAGACAGGAAGAGAGAGGGAAAAAATAAACACAAGTGGGGGAGGGGCAGAGAGAGACAGAATTCCAAGCAGGTTCCAAACTCTGCGTTGAGACTGCCCACCTGGGGCTCAATTGCATGACCATAAGATTATGACCTCAGCCAAAATCAAGAGTCAGATGCTTAACCAACTGAGCCACCCAGGAGCCCCTGATGGATAAAGTCAATCTTAAAAATAAATCTCTACTAATCTATAAATATCATACATAATCATTTATATTTATTTGGTGTTTTAACACTTGCAAAACTATAACACAAATTCATTTAAACCTCAGATGAAGTTTAAGTTTAGGAGAGGATGGAACTGGTTTTATAGAAATTAAGTGATTTGCCATGTCACAGAGCTACTGAGAGAAGGAGGTGGGCCTTGAACTTAGGTCTTTGGACTCCAAATGCTATGTAATTTTCACCACTTGGTACAAACTCCCTATGTATTTAAACATGAATATTAACATGAACCTATTTAGAAGGATAAATCATACAACCAGGGCCCTCCCTCCTCTCTGGGAACATATATTAATTTAAGAAGGAACTCATATTTTATAATTCTAATGATTAGCAATTTTAGCATTTTTAAAAGACAAGTGGAGAGAATATTTTGGAAGAAAATGAAAGTTTTAGATACCTTTAACTCACTATGTAATTTATATGGCCAGCCATTCCTCCCATGACAAGAGTGAAGACAATTTTATCCATAAAGCACCTGCCGGTGTCTATGGGCAGAGGAGAGAGGGATGAATATTCCAAATTGTTACAGGTACCTCAAACCATTTTTGAGATTGCAAAGAGGAAAGGGCCCAGCCAAAAGCTTTTCTAACAGTTCTACATGAAATTTATTGTCTTACCCAATAGTCCAATCAATAAACTTGAGTAGGAGCCAGGAAATGAAGAATTTCTGTTTGCTGGAAACTTTTTGATTTGTTCTATTATCATAATTGATGACCTGGAATCAAGAACTTACTCAACCAGAATATCAAACATCTCATTCTCACATAGATAAATGCCTCTAGAAACTGATTAGGAAAATGTTGATTCACTTAGCTTTCCCCTTCCCTGGAAAATTCCTTCTTCTTTTCCCTGTTTATCCATCTGACTTAGTGCTACTCCATAGAAATGTGAGTGAGTGGTGGGGGCAGATGAAGCGTACCAGATGTGACTTTTTATAGTCTATGTGGTCAGAAAGGGCCACTTGCTTTTCAAGGTAGTGTCACAGAGAGCATTTATGAAATTTCCCTCTAAGAATACCTTACTCCCTCCAAACAGGCTCTGCACTAAATCCCCAACTGTCAACTGATCTGTGGCCTATGGTATTCAGTTTCACATTGATCTTATAACTTTGCTCATAGAGTAAGTCAAGCTTTGACTCCCTACATCTAGATTTGCCAATAACTGGCTCCTTTTGCCATTCAGGTCTCAAATTAAATATCAGCTCTTCACAAGGGCTCCCCTGATCTTTCCAGCTGAATTTCATCCCAGGTCCCTTTTGTCATATAACCTTGTAATATTGTTTTTCTTATAGCATTTATTACTCTTGGAAACCACCTTAATTATCTGCTTACCTGTGTACCTGCACTTGAATCAAAGTCCCACAAGGGCAAGGACTTATCTGACATAATCAGATATCCCTAGTTCCCAAGTTAGTGTCTGGCACATAGTAGATACTTAATTAATGTTTGTGGAAGTAAAGAAAAGAGGAAGGAAGCTTCATAGATTTCATTTCCACTGTGTTTTGTACATATTCTATGCTACTGTGGAATTTGCTTCAAGCTACTTCTTTTATGTATTGATGATTTCTTTCACCTATTAGTTCCTCAAAAGAAGAGCCCATGTCTTCTGTGTTTATAATATCTCCCATGTCTGGCTATGAAACTGGTTCTTGGTAAATTCTTAGTGATTGACTAAGAATTGAGAGTGAAAAACTGGTAACCATGCAATTACAACCAAAGTAACCATTATAGACCAGACTTTATTTACCTACATAAATAAATATTTCGAGGCCATCAGTTGCTGAAAGAAGCTGCTTAAGTTTCCACTTAGCTTTTGATTGTGCTTTTGGTTGACAGGGTCAAATAAGGAAATGTACAGAGGGAGATGAAACCATACATGCAAAGGACATTGGAAAGGAAGACTGGATGGGACAGTGAATGGCAAGGAAGATAGAAAAGGGAGAATTAGAGTAAACTAGGCTCCTAAGTCTGGGAGATTGGACAATGGCAAACTCTTTAGTTGAAATTAGGATGATGGGATAAACAACCCACTGGGGATATGAAGAGAGATGAATATAGGTTTAGAAAAAAACTGAGCTAAAAATGGTGGTAGATTTCCATACTTTGATTTTGTACCCTGCAACTTTACTGAATCTGTGTTTCAGTTCTAACAGTTTTTTGGTGGAGTCTTTTGGGTTTTCTACATAGAGTATCATGTCATCTGCAAATAGTGAAAGTTTGACCCCTTCCTTGCTTATTTGGATGTCTTTTATTTCCTTTTGTTGTCTGATTGCTGAGCCTAGGACTTCCAGTACCATGTTCAATAATAGTGTTGAGAGTGGACATGCCTCCTCTCTTGTTTCTGACTGTAGAGGCAATGCTCTCAATTTTCCCCATTGAGTATGATATTAAATGTGGGTTTTGGCACAGGGTGATGTATGGGAGTATTAATTTACTATAGCATACACCTGAAAATAATATAACATTGTATGTTAACTACTTGGAATTAAGATAAAAACCTTTAAAATGTATTTACCAAATACATATACAATTTTATCATTTTATCATATCATATATCATAATATCATATAATGTCAAAAAATAAAAATAAAAATGGTGGTAGAAAATGCAACAGCGGAGGGATGCTTAGCAGAGTAGGAAAAGCGAAGCTGGAAACAGAGATGAAGAAAGTCATGCTGTTAGAGGTTATCTTTGCTACTGTGAAAGTGGGTAAAAGTTCCCAGAAAAAGGGAGAGGAGGCTAAGGAAAGACCTTAGAAAACATGCATAATAACAGAAGTGAGAAGGAAGAAGACTTATCATGAAAGAGAAGGAGAGCTGGGGCACCTCAAAAGAAAAATTTTATGAAAATCAAGAAAAGAGCTTATTTTGTTTTGTTACAATATGAAGACATCTGTGAGTCTTATTTTTACAAACAGAGTATAAAGAACCTGAAGGTGATTGCCTTTGTTTTTATGTATATGGTAAGGAGAGGGGAATGTTTATTTATGCCCATAATTTACTTATTAGAATTATTTTTAATTCATAATTAAAAATGTTAGTGCATAAATGTGTTGCAGTCATGAGATATGAAAATACTTCTTGCCAATATCAGTGCCTTCACAGAGGTGACTATTTTCTATATGCCACTCCAATCTTTTCTATGAATTTTTATACTTACAAGGTAGAAATATGCAGTTTTGTTTTGTTGGTTTATAAGAACACCAAGTGGTATTACATTGTAGACCATAACATGAAGTTTTTTTTTTTAACTCAACTGTATGTATTAGAGACTTCTCTATGTTAGTACATGGATCTTCATTATTCATATTTACTGCTGCATGGACTCTCAAAGAACAGTTATCCATACCTTATTTAACCAGAACCTTCTTTGTGGAAACTAACAACTTTGTCTATGTCTCCTGTACCTGTGTGATTTTTCACTGTTTGGACAAAAATATGTGGAATCACTGGGTTGGAGAGTGCAGCTCGTGGCCCTTTAATTTCTCGTTTCAATCACTCAAGGCCTAATACAGGCCTGATAACAGAATGGGTGACATAATTGCCAGTTGAATTAAAATCCCTTGTGTTAACCCTTTCCTTTGGCCTCTTCTTTCCTTTCATGATCTACTTCAAGGTGGCATTGTTGTCACCACCACTTGGACTTGGTACAGGTCCAGAGCAGGCACAGAGGGACTATGAATGGCGCAAGCCCATGCCCTGGCCCATCCATGGAGGAGAACCTGGTGGCCTCAGTACTCTTGGCCTCTAGAGTGAAACGAATTGACATAGAAAGAGGACAAGCATCTTGCTGAGTGTCCCACTGAAAATAAGGCGCTAAAGAACCCCTGTCCTTCCTTAATCCCAAGGCCTCAGTGTATCTTCCTATCCACAGCCCCAGATGATTCGCACTGCCAACTTTTTACTGCACTGCCACACTAAAACACCCGCCATACTCAACAAATTTTATACTTTTCACTTGGTCCCACTCAATCCCATGTGGTGTTTTGAAAATATGTAAAGGGAAAGTGAGGCTCCAATATTTTTCCTCTCCTCATAAATATGGCATTTTAAATAAGTTTCATACATATTCATCCTTTGCTCTTTCTTTTTTCTAAATGTTCACCTATAGCTTACGTTTTATTCATACCCTTCTCAGGTTCCCTGGTTTGAACTGAAAAATTGAAATGTAAAATATTAACCAAACAGTAAGGTATCTAAAACTCACCTTTCAGTGTGAAGCCTGAAAAGAAATGAAGACAATCTTCCAGTAATTTACAAGCAAGATAGTAAAAGAACATATCCAGTCTAAATAAAAAACAGCCATCGGAAGACAGAGCAATCTGTAAACAGAACATTTTTGAGTAGTGAGGGACTGATCTGTGCGAACAATTTGTGATGTCAGTGTTATTAATTTAAAATCACACTTCAAACATTTAATCTTATGAATTCCCAGGTGGTTCAGGACTTTGCCAAAGTTTCTAAAGAACTCAAAGATCCTTATATATTGGTTCCCCTCCACTACATGTCCAAATGTGTCCAGAACAGATGAACTCCATCCAAAAATCATTATTTTTTGCTTTCTTTTTCTCTCTTTCTTTTAAAAAAAGAAACTGAGCAGGAAATCTCACTTAAACAAGCTGTCTCACGACATTTCTGGCAAATCCTGATTCCAGCTAAGTTGAAAATATCTCAAGAGCAGCCTGTCTTACAGAATTTCAGTGCTTCTACTCCTGGGAAATGCAGAAATAGATGGATATGTGGGATTCAAAAGCTTCAAAACACCTTCAGAAAAAGCATCTTGATGTGAACTTCACAGTGACCTGATTTTATGTGAGAAACATATGTTGTCCCTCATGTATCAGTGAGCTATTGCTGTGTAACAAATCACCCCATATCTCAGTGACTTAAAACAAGAAGCATTTTTAATGGCTTATGAGTCTGTAGGTCAGTTGGGCAATTCTATTCTTGGTTGGGCTCTATTATAAGTCTTCAGTTAGCTATATGTAAGGTAAGCTAACTCTGCTGGTCTTGGCTAAGTTGTCTCATATGCTTGAAGGCTGGCTGGCTATAGGGCAGTCTAGCCTCTGATAGGACAACTGGCCTCTTCTCCACGTGGTCTATCATCCTCCATCAGTCTATCCCAGGCTTGTCTACATGGTGATGGCAACATTCTGAGAGAAGGCATAAGTTCTCAACATCTCTGCAAGCCTAGTCTCAGAAGTGGCACACTACCACATGCCACCTTCTTTCTTTGGTCCAAGTCAATCATAAGGCCAGCCCAGCTTCCAGGGATGGAGACACAGATTCCCAATTCTTGATGCAATCACAATGCAAAGGGTATGGATATAGAAACCACTAAGTGGAGCTATTAATGTATTCATCTACTATACCTCATTTTTAAAGAAACACTTTTTGAAGATTCCCATAAGGATTTTTTTTTTTTGTCTCCAAAGTTCACTTGATTACCACGCCTTCCTCAGCCACTTGGACAACAGTACCAAATGAGAGCTGTGTGAATGCATGATTATTACCTGGAATTTGGGGGGAAAAGATGAAAAACAAAGGTAGATATTAAATTACTGGTATTTAGAAAATATATAAAGATTTACATTTATTATCCTCTATCTCCTCTTCCGCAAGCATGTTGGTGATGCAGCATTTCTTAAAAGCCATTATTGTGCCCAGAACTTTCTTCCAACCCACTGCCACCTATTCTGCAAGTTTAAATGAAGGTGCTTTTTTAAATATTACCAGATGGTGTCAACAGAAATTTTTCAGAGAAGAATCAGTATGCATATCCTTTTCTCAAACGGGCCTTACAAGGTGCATTGACCGAAATATTGAGAAGTTATGGCTGCCAGGCTGCACCACCAGGATTAATAACCAGGTCTGCATATGTGTATTCAGTGACAACTGGACCCAATTCTCACCTGACCCATAGCAATTGTAAGACTCTGTTGGCTATAAAATGATTTCAGAAATGTGAAAATAATGTGTACCTTCAAATTGATGGAATATGGTATTAAACATCACTGAATTCACTGTACGCAAAAATATTTTTCCAGAATACCACCCTAGGCTTTGATACCATTTCCCCCAAACAGTTCTGCTAGGCTTGCTGTTTGTAAAATGAAATATCTTCTTTAAAGTTTGCCCTTTTTTGTCTAATTGGAGAATCTAACTAAATAGAATGATCATTTCAGTTGTTTCCAAAGAAGATTTTCTTTAGGAATGTAGGTGAAATCACCTCTGTGGAAACACATATTCCTTTTAGAGATCCTTCAATTACTGGAATACATGGGGCATGGGGCAGAAAGGACACATGGACATAGCATTCAGGGCACTTTTGTTCTTTTATTATCTTTACCTTTTCAATAAATTAGTGTCTCAAAGTTTAACCTTCGTCTATAATCCATCTGGGGCTTTCTTTCATAACTCACTCCAGAAGGAACATTAGTGGATGTGAGTTTTCTCCCAGGGATTCGCCCTCCTTCTGTTTTAAATCAAAAAATGCTTTTGCAAATTAGCCAAAGGAGACAGGCTATAAGCTTCCTGTAAGAATCCTTCAGTGTGCCCTCTGGATTTTTTGTCTGGCTGTTCTCGAAAGTTGTGTAAGTTAGGATGGACACTGGATCTATACAAAACATGTAAACAGCACATGTGAGGACAAACGCATCTCCCCAAAAAACAACAGGCATCTGCTGAGTTACTGCAGTTGAAATACACAGCACAAATGCATATAAGTCAGAGGAAAGCAGGTAGTTTTTAGATTTTTATGGTAAAAACAATGTTTAGAGACCATGTTAGTCTACACTTCTCATCTTACATAGGAGGAAACGGAGACTAATTATTCTTTCATTCAAAACATAATTATTAAGTGTCTATAATGAGGGAAGAACTGTTCTAGCCCCAAGATACAACATAATGAAGATCAAATGACTAATCTGAGGGCACTTGGCTAGTCAGTGATAAGCCCTGTACGAGAACTCCAGTGCCCTCACTCCCTGTCCAGCATTAACTGTACCTGCACCTTTAACTGAATCGGAATATTTGCCAAGAGAGACAAGGAGAAAAAAATGTACATTTTGACTTCCAACGTCCTGATCAAATATTTGCCCTTTTCCAGTTATTCACTTACCTCTAACAGAGCAACAGAAATGCAGTAACAGAGGGCTAACTAGCAACTTCAGTTATAGAACTGAACCACCAGATCAGTTCTCAGAGACCCTTGTATTAAGGCATGAAGAAAATTTATGTTTTATGTATTTGCTCCATTTGTTTACACAGTACTGACTCTGCATATAGTCTGTACAAAATACAAAGGAGGTCATAAAAAGAGAAAGATGCAGCCCCAATCCTCAAAAAAGTTCCTAATTCTCCAAATTAAAAACAACAGCAAAAGCCAGTATAATAAATGGGGGAAAGAAACATTAGAACATCTACCAATTTGTGCTGCCAGAATAGAATAAGTTCAGTGTGTGCAGTTGGTTTAAAAGGCTTTCTGGAGGGGCACCTGGGTGGCTCGGTCGGTTAAGCGTCCGACTTCGGCTCAGGTCATGATCTCACGGTCCGTGGGTTCGAGCCCCGCGTCGGGCTCTGTGCTGACAGCTCAGAGCCTGGAGCCTGTTTCAGATTCTGTGTCTCCCTCTCTCTGTGACCCTCCCCCGTTCATGCTCTGTCTCTCTCTGTCTCAAAAATAAATAAACGTTAAAAAAAAAAAAAAGGCTTTCTGGAGAAGAACAATCTTGGGTTGGATGTTCAAAGAAGTAAAAGAACTACTGAAAAAGATTCAAATCTTCCCTTGATTTGTGAAAAGTCTTCTTTTTTTTAATTTGAGAGAGAGAGAGAGAGAGAGAGAGAGAGAGAGAGAGAGATCATGTGAGTGGGGGAGAGGAGGAGAGAGAGAGAGAAAAAATTCCAAGCGGAGTTCATACTCAGCACATAGCCTGACATTGGGCTTGATCCCACGACCCTCCGATCATGACCTGAGCTGAAATCAAGAGTCAGACACTCAACCAACTGAGCCACCCAGGTGCCCCTTGTGAAAAGTCTTATTAATATTTAAGTATAGTTTTCTAATCTAGTATTTTCTTTCTATCCTTTATGGATACTATTCATGCTTATGCTCAAGCCCCCTTGTTTCTCTTTCATATCCACCATTTCCATTGTTTTTAATTTTGTGAATTCCATTTCTCTGTGCTCACTCATGCTTTATCTTTCAGGACCTCTTGCACCTCTACATTGTTTGAACCTTATATTTTTGTTTGATAAAAGCATTTGTTTTCTACAACCTCCCCCTAAAAAAATAATCTTGGGGATCTCTTCAGTCATATTTTCCAGCTGATCTATAATAACTTCTGGAACATGTGCTCTTGTTAACGTATCTTTCTCTAGTAGTAACTCATTTTTGCTTTACCTGTTCCTTTGATCTCTTTTCAAGATAGATTCTCTGTGCTTTTTTGTTTATTACTCATCTCTGAATGTGGAGGTTCTCCAGATCAGCTGCCGGTGGAAGGCTGGAGTTTGTAGGGGTTCTCATCATGGCTAATGGTGGGCTGAGGTATGTGAGTTCTTACAGCCATTTGTAGCCAATTTCTCACCAGCAATCAAGGCAAGCCCTACGGGGCCTTCCGTAACACAGGCTTCTCTTCTACTTGCTTCACCAAAAACCAGTTTCCTGCCAATCTGAGTTATGATGTTTCCTGAAACAGCTTGCTTCTTTTGAGGCTAACTTTCAAGAATCTTTAGGCAAGAGCACAGCAGCATTTACCCCAGTGCTACTTATCTCTCAACCCCAGGGCAAGACTCCTCTGAGTGCTCCACCAATGCATCATATATGTTGAGGTCCAGTCTGGCTGGTGGGAACAGGAGCTATTCTGACCTGGTAGGAGCACCAGTTTCTCTCTCCTACAGTCCTTTTGGGTGGTTCTTTCCCCCATGAGGAGCAGTTTCCTCATGGCACTTGCTCATCAGTGCTCTGCTGAATACTCAGAGTCAGTCTCTGAGTCCAGGCTGAGATGTCCAGGCTTCTCTTTCTGGGCAGCTCTCTCCTCTCTGTCAATCTGCCCTGCAAACTCTAGCCACCTCGACTTCTTGAGATTCCCAACTCCATTTCCTCAGTTCAGGGTACCCACTGGGCTCTGAGTTACCCCTTCCTTCTCCAGAGCCTGAAACTCTCCGAAGGCAGTAAGTTTGGGAAGCTACAGGACTTATTTCATTTGTTTCCCATCTTCCTGCTGTCTGACGTTCAGGTTCTTGGAAACCATTGTTTTATAAATTTTATCCTTTTGTCAGTGTGTTGTTGCAGGTGAAAGGATACATCTTGTCCTGTTACTCTACCTGGCCACAGGGAGTGGGTGATAGTAATTCCTCATTTAGCCTTTATTTTCTTACTATGAGAGGCTTCTTCCAAACAGTATAAAGGAGAGCTCCCCCCATTTCTGTTGTTCCAGGGGAATCATTTTGCTCCTTCCTCTGAATGCACCACTCAGGATGCAGTCCTGGGCTCTGCCTTCATTGTCTGAGATATTCACCAAGGATCCTCTCTCAGCGTGATCAGGTACCACTATCTAACCTTCACTGCATTGGCAGCCCTTCACCTTATAATGTGGTTAAGAATAATGATGTTTCCAGGTGTGTTGTCTCACATTTGCTTTTCATTCTCCTTTATTTTGGGAAGAAGCCATCATGTTGATTCATCCTCCCCTCCATCGGATGCTGAGCTCCTCAGGAGGTAAGGACTGTAAGCTGATATACATAGAAGTCCCTGCACATGACATGGAGCCTTCACACTGGGGACTTTTAAGGGTCATTTGCTGATGATAAAGAGGAATGTAAGGAAGTTGATAATATCTGAGGAAGAGCAAGAGAGAGGGAAATGATAAAGACTCGGCAGAGCAAAAGGTATAGTTAAATAGACATACCGCCTATTTGTGCCAATTTGAATAAAAGTCTAAATATATAAAATTGAGAATTTTAAGTTAAGATATGCATTCTAGAAATGTTTAAATAAACATCCAGATAATAATGGCAACACCAAGGCAGCTAGACAAAGGAAAAAGAAAGACATTAGGAAAACAAAGCATATGAGAATATAAACATGGCACATAATATCTGCTTGTATTTCTCAAAAGCTCAGTAAGAGAAGCAGCTTTCCTCCTAGCTAACTGACATTCCTTATCTTGGCTTCTATGAAGCATTCACTAATGGAAATAAAAATGAACCAAAACTTAGAAAAATGTGATAGTGTCAACTATACTCAAGGAAAAAATATAATTACTTAGTCATTTTAATTACACACGCAGAGTAAAGCAATAGCTTGCAATTTACTGGTGTATGCCAAAAACAACTTAATGTTAATAAATATTTGTGAGAAATCACTTTGTAAATTTTAATTACTTAACAAAAGCAATAAAATAATTTTTAATTAAAAAGTATGTATACCCATAACTAAAATGACCCTTTGTATTCCAATATAGCAGCTTCTTTTAGAACTGAAGAATAACATTTCCGAGCCCCTAATTATATATAAATCATGAAGGAGAAAAGGGGCTAAATACCATATTGTCTTTTCCCAGTGAAAAATTAGGAAAGAAAATTGCTAAAGGGATAAAGTGGGGGGGTGGGGGCAGGGAATGAAATAGTCATATCTGAGATATTCTCTTCAGGTCTTGTAAGGAAAATTATCTTTAAAAAAAAAAAAAGGTGGTAAGGTGAAAACCCAAAGTACTGAGGACTGCCAAAAGTAATCTATACCCTTGAAGTCCTGAATACTTTCTCTGCTCTTACCACTATGTTGGCCTCCTTTGGCCTAACTCATTACAATTCTTAGTGAATGAATTAATTGGTATTTTCTAATTGGAAATTGCAACCAATTTGTGGAAATTAGTAGTGATGACTTTTTCAAAAGATATAAATGGTTGTGTGATTCTTATTAATAATCCTAACCACTAATCAGTTGTAATTGGAAAACAACAACTTACAGAGGTGGGTTATGTTAGTACTCTGCTCTTCCCCTCAGTGTCCAGAGAAGAAAGTTAAGTGGGATGACCTTACTTTGCCATCCCAGGAAACCTGGACTCTTCAACATCCCTAATAGGGCAAAGCACATAATAAAGCAGTTTTCCTTATTCTCATTCAGTTATACAAAATTCTGCCCCTTACTGTTGTATGCCGAATCCTCCTCATTGTTAACACAGGAAGCTCATAGAATGGAATTATTCTAGTCCTCTACACAAGTTTTATAACTAGGTTCTCTACTGAATTTTTTAAGTTTCTGAAATCCTGGGTAAAAGTTTTATTGAATCTTATTTCTTCTTGATAGAGCCTTGCAGCAGCACAAGCTAGGATGGGCTATGAAGGGGAGCAAGAAAAGGACATTCTCTAAAGCAGACCTGTTTTCTGTCAGATGATTTACCAAATGACCTCCTTGGCCACAATCCCTCAACTAATTTCAATCTGAATAGGGGAATAAGGTCAGACACCACCAACAATGTATACCAGAGTCATCCCTCTGATAATAGCAAATTAGCCCTGGGAAAGAACACGTATCAGCCTGAAAAATTCATGAAGATTCGAATCTGCTGCCTAATTAGCCACAGTGGTTGATACAGGAGAAAAAAATAGCCCACAACTAACAATGTCAAATTAGGGGCATTTGCTGGACCTTTTCATTGAATGGCTGAATCGATTGAAATATCCAAATGTCCAGCTAAATGAATGCAATCTTGTCCACTAGAAAGTTTTTCTGTGATTATGTCAAAACTTATGAGTATGGGTGACTAATGAAGCATGAATTTAAGTTAAACTAACTGTCAAATGAGATACATATGTCTATGCAATAGGAAATAGTGATGTAAATTTCATATAAATATGAATCAGGAGCAACAGAGTGACCACACACACACACACACACACACACACAATTTCCCCTGGAACTGGAAATATGCATTCTTTCCAACTTTGCCACCAATGTGTCAATTACCCTCCTACACACACACACACACACACACACACACACACCATATCAGCCTATGCTTGAACACTTCTAGTGCATTAGTTCCCTTATTCCAAATAAGTTCTACTCCTCTTCCAAATCTTCAGCTTACTGATTCCCTAGAACCTTAACAGGTAGTCAGTGAAAAGAATAACAACTGACTTTATAGCTACTAAAATCTTGGAGAACCTGGCAAGAAGTGGCGCATGGAAGACCTCTCCCTTTCTTCTCTTTGTGTGGACATACAAGAACCAAGGAGAGAAGGGAGATTTCCTGAGAGAAATTAACGGTTTATAAGAGCTAATGGTGTCTCTTTGGAGGGCATTGTATTAACTTATTGTTTCCCACATGGAATGGCGCTAGATACGACAAGGCTCAGAGGACAAGTCCATGTGCACCTTTTGCTTGAGATCTAGAGGATTTAGAGAAGTAAAAGGGCTGTGGGAAAAGACAGAGAAAATGAAACAAGGAACAGGCTACTTACCACTTGTTCTAGGATCTAGACTTTACAGAGGAGTGAAAAGGAATTTTGAAGTTTCTTTTCCCAGTACCCGCACAACTCACCTTGGAAAGAGGGAAAGGTCTACTCAGGAAGAAATAATATGCATTTGTTTCAGGCAATCACATCTTGTCATCTCTGGAGAAGCACAGTCTAATGATGGATGGATGAATAGAGAGCACCAAACCTGGAAAGGAGAATTATATTTCATTATTAAACTTTGTAATTGCTAAAGTTTCATACTTTATACTTCATCATAATTGACTTTCCTGTAAAGCACATATACTGGTTATTGAAAATATGTTATATCTCTATCTCTATCTCTCTATCTTTCTATCATCTATCTATGTTATATATACACACATGCCAATAATCTATATGCTAAGTGATTTAAGGAAGGATCCAAAACAAAGAATATGTTTATCTGACTTCATGAGCCCAGAAATTGATTTAGGTAGATGAAATATACATACAAAGTGTATGTAATAATAAAGCTCAAAGAAAAGTTTCCTGTCAGTGGGATGGATAGTAAATGAAACAAGAATTCATAGTAGACTGATAGTTTCATGTGTTTTCTAAAGGTCTCTTGGAGGAGATGTTAAAGATGGTGAGAATTTGATTCAATGGAGTGCATGGGAACCCTGTGGGAAAGGGAGGATCAGCATGAGAAAAGGTGTAGAGGTGAGTGTGTGAACACTTCTTTGTAGGTTACTGGATCACATATCAGTGGTTGCCTAAGAGGCAGACCTAAATTACACCTTGTGCAAACCAGTGAGAGGGCTGACTGACTGACCTTAACCTGGACCTTACCTTTTCTCACCTTCTACTACTCTCTACTCTCAGTAGCTCACCTGAACATCAGAAGGAAGTGGGATAGGGGGTTATGGGCCACATAAGCCCAACATTTTTCTCAGGGCATATGCTTGCGTTTGGCCTTGACCAATGATCCTGGAGCAGCCAGGGTGTGATTATGTTGGTTTATTCATAATTTTTTACCTGTCGGAGGCTCAGTACCACCCCCTCCAAGGACCACTTTGCACACTTTTTTCACCTCAGCATCAGGCAATACAAAGAGTTCTAATAGTTCCCATACCATGTCAATGTTGAGCTAGCTTTTAAAGAGTATTCTCTATAATAATGTTGATATTTAACACATTTGCACTAAAACAAAATGTTCCTTTTGGTTGCATTTTAAGAAATCCCAGGTCTCTGGCTCTGCCATCTGTTCAAGACAAGGTGTAATTCCAACACTTTGGGGTCCTTGGGCCTCCCCCTTGTTATCTCTTGAATTAGAGCCCATCTGGATACCAATTCATGGCTGGACTTTCTGTAGATCCAAGAAGAATAGCTTTTAGGAAAATGCAAAAATCAAAGTGTTCGGGCTTTGTCTGATGTGACATCCAACAACTGGCCTTTCTTATTCTGCTATAGATATTCCAAAGTTACAATTTTAGCTTCTGTATTCTTTCTTCATGTACTGTTAGCAATTCTAAAGAAAGAACAAAGGAATAAAAACCAATAACTTTGTCAAAACAAATTCAGAGATAATTCTTCTCAACCCTCAGGGCATTAGGAGGGACCTAGAAAGCATGGCCTTAAATAATTCAGGGAGATTTTCTTTAATTTAAGGGTTTGGTTTAGGTTAAAATCCATGTTTCCCTAGGATGTAGTACTCTAAATTGACATAGATCATGTTCACTTTAGAGTGCCAAAGAACACACAAGTACGTTTTATTAAGAAGGAACAGAACCAGAGGTCAAGAGTCTTGGTTCTGGAAACCTGAAACAGAGAAAGAACCAGAATGAAAGGACTGCAGATGTAGAAAGCTAGGACCTTAAAAACAGTGATGACCAGAGAATGGCTTGTGCCTTCCCACATTTCAGTAAGTGATATGGGAAGGCTCAGGAATAGCAGAATGCCTGGAAGGTTATTAAGAGAAACTCCTGAAACTTCATGTATAGCTGGGCTGCAATGGCCCAGTTTATCCCAGATGTGGCTACCACATCTTACAAATATTTTTGTTTTTTTATTTGCTTTCCCTCTCCCCTTGAGGTTTGGTACAAAAATATTCATTCTAAAGATTCAAAACACTGGGATTTCTCCTGTGGTATAAAAATGAGAAGCTTGGCTCCCAGGAAATGCACAATGGGGCTTTGTGCTGAGTTTTCACTGAGGCAGCATTTGCATGACATTCTCTATTCTTCCTCTAAAGCATATAAGAAAAATCTGACTGAAAATGGGCCAAAATCTTTTAACATTTCTTTCCACTGGAGTATTATGCAACAGAGATGCACACCCTCCTTCCCAGACCATGTCACCTTACTATTTTATACTCCACCAAACTGTAATTCAGGGAGAGCTGGAGGGCTGGAGAGAGAAACACAGAAGGGTGTCAAATGACATAAAGAATAGAAAAAGGGATGTGAGAGAGAGACTAGAAAAAAATAAGAAGTTTGGTCTAGAAGTCAAGAAGGAAAGTCCTGGTACTAATACCAAATGATTCGCTAAGATTATGACTTCTGTGATTTTATCCAGCATTGTCAATATTAAAGTACAATGAGGGGAGGCCGAAGGAAAGGCAAGCCATCACCTGTCATCTTCACCTCAATCTGGATGTCTTTCTCATCTGGCACTAGAGACCCTCCTCAGCATGGTCCAGTCTATTCTTCACTCTGCACCTTCCTCTTCCCTTTGACTCCTGTCCCAAGCTTCTCTCCATTGCCTGTACCATCCCTTCTTCTGAAACACCCTCCATCTCCTTTCCACTTTCCTAAATTCCGTCTACACTTCCCCATGCATGTCACAAGGTTCTCCCTTGGTGAAACTCCCCCTGCCTCCTCCAATCTAGTATGATGTCTTTGTTCTCTGAATAACCACTGAACTTTGTTCAGACCATGCTTTCAGCACTTGGCATTTTATATCTTATTTGTTCCAAAAATAGTTACTGAACACAGACTAGGTTCCACACACATTATTTTAGATGCTGTTCACTACATTCATGGAGTTTAAGGTTATTTGTATCCTGTGTTCCTAAATTCCCTTAAAGGAGGGACTATTTCATTCATCTTTGATTCTTTTGCACATCTACTGCACCTAGAAGGGACTTAGTAAGCTCTACAGAATCAAATGGAATATAATTCCAGCATCAAATATTTCTTTTTTCCTTGGAGGATTCTGTCCCATAAAACCAATCCACAGTTCTGTTAGTATGAGTGGTTCCCTGCCTCTAACATGGAGAGCTTCTTTCTTTCTCAGGAGAAAAAAATTGGTGTCATATATGCTGAGGATGTTAAGAACACTCCCCCACCCCAAGCTGGATCATTGCTGTAAAAGTTCATGAACTGGTTTCCAAGACTTTGTGAATCTCCTAATATAGTGTCTTCCCTTGTTCTGTTTTCTGTATATTTTCTAAGGCACCTACAACCCCCTAACATTGAAGAATATAGCAAATGGAAATTGTTCTTAGTTCTGAGGAAAAAGACTACTGGGCCACAGTATTGTCATTTGGCCACTCACAGGAGCTTCTCTGGAGCATTATCTTTCAAACTAAGGGATTCTGGTCCTCCCTGGACCAATTAAAATGCAGCGGTGGTGTTGGCCAGAGGGAGCCATGAGCTGACTGTGATCTCTGGAAAGATAGATAGCATTTCCATTGTGTTTAGTCTTTTTTGAGTGAACTGTGTTTGTTTTTGGGTATTGTGCCTGGTAGACTCTCAATGCATAATTTATTTAATAAAAATAAATGAATAAAAGGAGAACGAAGTCCAAATTTGGTAAACAGTGGTAATACCCTGGAACAAGATTATCAACCAGAGCTCAGCAACCTTGTCTCTGGCTTCTCTGCACCTCACCAGCTCATGGAATTGTCATCACAAATATTGACATTTGCTTATACCATGCAATAGAGCACCATCTTCACTATGTGTCTATCTCTGCCTTAAGGGTTTGCCATGAATGAGGAGCCCCATGGCTCTTGGTGCAGAGCTGGGCACATCGAGATGGGCTGAAATGATCAAGAGGAAACTGTTCTCGTAAGGATGCATGTGGCCCAGTTACTCTATGAAGTCCCTCAGACCTTCATTATTCTGAAGTGCATCAGCTGTGTCTTTCTCATTGCATGTAGCACCAGGCAAGAATTGCCATTTTTTCAAGGAAGACTTTTTAAATCATATTTCCCCCAGATTTGAAAAACAACACTCAAAAAATAACTCAGAAAAGACAGAGAGCACACACCAAAAAAATAAATAAAATAAAATAAAAACCATTGTGTGCCATGGTCCTATGGTAACAGCTATTGGCCTCTTCCTTCCATATTTTGTTATAAATATAGACACACAAAAAAACTTCCATGCTGTTCTGTCATCTTGGCTCCTCCTCCTATTTTGTTATAAATATAAATGTCATTAATTATCATGGGGTAATTAGTGGAGTCATTTTTTGGCCCTCTTCAAATTCTAAGATATTCCAGCTTAACAATGAACCCTGATTCCCACCTGTCCCCAGAATCCTGAATTTAAGTCTTTAGAATTTACTTTGTAGAAAATCATAATTCATAGTATTTGTCTTGGTCTATTAGTTTAAAAATTCCTTGGGAACTTGGACTTAGTTTTCAGAACCACTCTATTTCCCATAGTTCATGTTTTCATATTAGTTCTTATGAATTTCTGGGTTAATGAATTAATATTTTGATGTGCTTATTCTCTCCAGTTCAAGAACTGGGATCTCGATGATGGGATAGGGACCTACATGGCAACCTGGAGTCAGGTAGAAGTGTCCCCTCACATGAGCCACCATATTATTATGCTCACTGCTCCAGAGCTATCACGCCAGATTCATGGTGATGGCCACATGGATGCTGAGCCCTTTCTGAGGAAATGTCTTCCTAGCATGAAAAATACACAAAGCATGCTTCTTTGCTTCATGTTTTAAATTAATTTTTCTACATAGAATCTTTTCATGGAGGAAACTGTCCAAGTGCACCTAACAAAATATGGCAGATTACCTTGGTGATTATAGATCTCAGTTCTTGTAACACGAACTTCTTTTGGAAAGAAAAGTAAGTGATATCTTCCCACCTGCTAGTGTTAGCGCAAGCACTTTCCCAGAGATTTACAATAAAATCAGCTTCTGAGGAAGATAGGTGGGACCAAATGATGGTCCCTTAGAGAAAGAAAAACAGGCCCAACTCACCTCTCTGGATTCATTCAAAGCAAAGTATTTGGAATTCAGGAAATTCCAGGAAGTTGGGATTAACAAAAAATAACATAAATAACTAGTAAGTGGTACATCCATTTATGGTAAAAATAGGTCAAATCCCATTAACAAGGATTATGTATTAATAAAAATGTCATTGTAGAGTGTGGGGAATAATGGGTCAGTTGTAAATAAATAGGGTCAGAATTTTCTTTTTTTTTTTTTTAACGTTTATTTATTTTTGAGAGTCATAGAGACAGAGTATGAGTGGGGAAGATGCAGAGAGAGAGGGAGACACAGAATCCAAAGTAGGTTCCAGGCTCTGAGCATAGAGCCTGACTCAGGGCTAAAACTCACCAGCCATGAGATCATGACCTGAGCCAAAGTCAGATGTGTAACTGACTGAGCCACCCAGGTGCCCTGGGTCAGAAATTTCTGCCCAGGATATGAAAGCTGGAATTTTCCAGAAAGATGCCTGTATGGAGTTAGAACATCCAATGGACCAGGTTATTCAGAAGATACAGGGTCTCCACCACACATGAGAGAAATGCAAAATAAGAAAGCAGTATGTGGTTGTCCACTCATAATACCTAAGAAAGTCATAAAAGCAGGAGGGCAAAAACAACATTCATTTGGCTTTGTAGTATTTTTCTTTATAATTATACCTCAAACAAAAATTTCCATTTGTTGATTTTTTAAATAAAATTGATGTGACTAAAACCCTTGTAAGAAACTATGCCCTTCACCATGCCTAACACATAAGACATTAAATAATGTTTTATTACTTTTTAATTGATTAACTGACACTAGGTTGAAGGAAAGTCCAGTTTCATGTTAAAACTTTCCATTAATAACTCATTACTACGTTATAAACCTGAGGAAATTGTGGCAGTTGGGATTTTCTCTGACATGTAAAACCAAATTTTGGTCTAAAACCAAAACGACTTAAAGGGTACTAGGAAATACTAAACTAATTTCAGACGGTCTTGACATTCACTTAAGTAAATATCTTAACATCTTGGGACTCCAATAGTTTCTAAAGATCTGGGGTGGTAGCCCCTCTTCTGTGGATATCCTATGTGTCTTAAAAGACACGTGCACTGCACTGAAATCTGTCAAAATGCTGCGAACACTGACAATACTACCATGATCATCACCACAGAAAATAAACACCTTGATGAAAAAGCTAGATTTTGAAAGAGACCTATCACTTCTCACACTTGTTGTTTCTGATGGTAGATGGCTGGCAGTTCCCTACATCTACCTTACCTCAAGGACATGTGCCCCCATGTTTCTGATACAGTCACCCAATACAGCACACAACAAGGCGTTGCCATTTATTAGTTCTCACTGATGGTGTTTTTCTCTAGAGCAGCATGGATATTTGTAGCTCTTGTCTTCCTCTGAAGTTAAGCAATTGCATCACACTGATGGGATATGACATCTTACTTCACCTTCTTGCAGAAACTATATTTTCTTGGAAGACTATCAATTGGTACCTTGTAGCTGACCATCAACAGAGCTACAAGTCAAGGACTGGAGAACTTTGCTGCAGCTTAGCATTCACTGATAGTGAGGGCAAAAACTCATGGTCCCCTTCATGGCAAAAGGAACATGAAGGTTGATGATGAATGAGCAACGGATTAACATTTTGGTTGAGTACCTGTCCCATGCCTAATGTGGAGGCCAGGTTTGTGAAAAAAAGATACAGTCCTTCCTTCAAGATCTATACAGTCTAGTTGAGAGGATAAATGTAAACATGAAAATTAGCACAGATTGCAGGTTTTTATCTCCGTGAGGATTTGGATGACACAGAAAACAAATGGTGAAGGAGTTCAAGAAAAGTAGGCTGAGGGTTGAACTTGTGTTCTGCCTTAAGAGGACAGGTGGAAGTTAGAAGGGAAGTGAGGATGCTGACCCACACCACGCAGATGGGCTGTGTGGGGAATAGTGAGATAATGAAAGGTCTTGACATCTTGTCAAAGGAGTTTAGACTCAGTGCAGCTGGAAGCAAAGACTCACTAGAGGTTTTGAGCTGGAGAATAGCCTGACTATATAAAACAGCTGAAAATACAAAACAGCAATCAGTCTGGAACTTTTCTCATGGGTACAGAGAACTGAGGGATTAATTCAGGTTTGACAGACTGAATATTTCCCACAGCCTCTGAAGTATACCTGAGACCTCAGATGCACATTCCTCCACAACCCTGTGTCCCGTACAGGTATGTATGTCTAGGTCCCAGTGATAGCAAGAGCTCACTCAAGAGCAAGCAGTTAAGGAGAAAGAAACTTCTGGATTTCTAAAACAGTTAATGAGGTTTATGCTTAACCCCCAAATTATGCATCCCCTGAACTGGTGAAAATTTATGAAAATACCCCTGTTCAGAATTTGTGATAATCGCTCCAGAGGAAACTAATGTTTTCCTTTGTGAAAGGCACCACCTTGATTAAAAGCACAGACTTCAGAACCACAGCATTTAGATTTCGATCCCAGCTCTACTACTTATTAGTTGTGTGGCCTTGGATATATTTCTTAACCTCTCTGGGCCTCTTGGTTCCCCCCTTTGTAAAACAGGAATAATTATAGTACCTATCTTATGGGTATGTTTAAGAACTGAATTAGTTAATTTTTGTCAAGTACTTAAAACACAGAGCTAAGGACAAAGTGCTATATAAATATTTGTTGATAAAAACTAATAAGCAATTAACAAGGAAAAAGCAGAATCTTCCTTAAAAAAGTAAAGTATTAAAGTACCATAGGGGTTTACTTAACTCACTGAAGAGAGACAAAGGTCTTAAGAATTTTAGATCCCTGATTAGACCAGTGTATCTCAACATGGGTAGATAGAGGGAAGTGATGCATATTTTGTCCATCAGGGACATAGGCAATGTCTGGGGACACTTTTGGTTGTCATAACTGTGGTACAAAGGCATGGGGTCTGAGGGAGCTACTGTCATCTAGTGGGCAGAGACCAGGGATGCTTCTAAACATTTTGTATACATAGGAAAGACTCCCACATAACAAAGAATTATCCTGCCCGAAGTCTTAATAGTATTGAGGTTCAGTGGCCTGGATTCTAACATGCACATGTTACTGTTCATTATAAACAAGAAATCATGACAGAATTTATAGCAGAGTGGGAGCAAAAGGAAAGTCCTGAGTGCGTCCCCTAATGCACTTCTCGTACTCTTTACATTCCTCTGCTAACCCATTTTAAAATTATGATCACTGATGATGGCTTCCTGTTATAGGCTGTAAATAATGATAAACAAGGAGTGAAAATTGGAGAAGTATTCATGTTTACTTAGCCCATCACTGTGTGTTAACATTGTCAATATGTCCATCTTTGCACCAAATAGAATGTGTTGTACAAAGAGGATGAAATCCCTTTCCCCAGAAACATTCTCTCTGGCTGAGAAACCAAGAGCAACAGTTAGAAAATTACTGGAGTGCCTCATACCACCACGTATGACCAAGCTTGAGAAAACAGCTTGACATTTGACACCACAAGTGCTGCAACTAGTCCTGGAAAGGAGGAATTAGCTTCATTTCAAATTTCGTGAAGTCTCCATGCAGTCCAAGTTGAGCCTGAGATATTAATGGGGTTTTGATGGATGAGGGAAAGGGCATTCTCTTGGATGGTACTGGATTAGCAAAAACATGGTGGTGAGAAAATTTTTGTGTCCGAGGGACAGTAAAGAATTGTCTCTGTAGGGTTATTTCAGGAGCTGAGGGTAAGGAGAAACATGGTAAGAATAGAAAATACGTTTGGATAAAGATGGAGCCAGTTAAGGCATTTAGATCTGTCCTCGAAGGTTATAGGCAAATGTGTGTCCAAATGCTTCATGCGTGAAACAACAAAAAGAAAAAAATTGTTTAAAAACACTGGGCTATATCGCTAGAAGGCAGACTTCAGCAAGGAAAACACAGGGATGGATCATGTGTCCTGCCCTTACTGTGAGGTGAGGAGAAGGGCCTTCTGCTCTGGAGACCAATGCATAAAGCACAAGCTGCTAAATCCGTGTGCTTCCTGGGAAAGGTGTTGTTTAACCTAGCAACAGTTTGAAGTTTGTATACATTTGCATGCCGAGATGTGCTACCGCACTGCACCATTTACAAACACTGCCATGAGCCCAGCCTTTAGCTTGGGGTGGGTATTCATGTTTACTTAGCTAGCTGGGTTTTTTTTTTCTTTTCTTTCTTTCTTTCTTTTTTTTTTTTTTTTTTTTTTGGTTACTAAATTATACATGTAAATCAATATGTATCTTGAATTTACATATCAAATGCAAATGGTGCGACTGTCACTTTTTCTCCTGTTCCATATTTGTTCTCTGCAGAATGAATACCATATGCACCTTCAATGAATCACTCTGGGCCTTTGCCCTTCTTGCTTCTCAGAAAATCATTATGGATGAAGTAGGGAGAAGAGTTCTCCAGAGCATTGCAAAGAGCCAAACATTGCACATGGCCAAACAGAAATGAAGAAATCAAGAATCAGATAGTTTATGTAAATCAGGGAATTGTGTCCGATATCAGACAATATAGGGTGATGATAGCTGCTACAGACTGAGGAACGGATGCCCCACTTAAATATATTAAGTTTAAAGAGAAAATTAAATCTGTTGGCAGGTGGGAAACAGAATTAGGGCAAAGGACCCAAGAGCTATGCCTTGGTTGCCATCATTCTACACCATACATATATGCCCACAGTAGAGATGTAGGACTCAGGCTATAATCATAAAAGGAATCTGTTCCCTGTGCCCAGTGCCCTCATCAAGGATAAACCCTCCCATCCCTGGGAGGTCACCAACCTTCATCCGTATCCTTAGGCTCCTTATACAGTAACTCACTTCTCCTTGGCTGATTTATCAGTCTTACGCAGGTCTATGGCCCCAGCTGGTCTCTCTGGGCAGGATCCAGGGCCCTTCCTTCTATCTTCCAAACTATCCACATTGACTTTCAGATGGCATGGCTCCTCTGGCCTTCTGATTACTCAATTCAATGGTTACAAGCCAAGCTCCATCCCAATATCCTTCCTAAGGAATCCTATTCCACCTTTAATAAAAAAAAGAATGAAATGGATCTTAAGACCTGATTGCTGGGAATATTTTGGAGCAGAAAAGCAAATTAGCTCCCCCTTTGCCCTCTTCTAATTCTACCTCTAAAATTCCACTCAGCTATTTCTGACACCGTCTTTCCTCATGTAAAATAATTTCTACTATTAACTGAATAAAACAGGCAAGATTAATTCTGAGGTTTTTTTTTTTAAAAAACTAAATTTGAGGTTGATCCTTTTCACCATATCCATTGCATTTTTTTTTTTTTTTTGCCAGTTCAGTACAGTTTCCCATTAAGAGCTATCAAATTCAATCAAGGTACTCAATTCTTATGGTTCAACTTTCTGAAATTCAGTGTTCTTCTCTTCTTCTCAATGAACTTTGCTAACTACATGCATAGAGTTGTCATTCAACGTTAGTTACATCAAACTGATGCATTTCAAATCTTTCATATGCAAGACAGGAGCAATAAGACCCTAATCATTTCCAAATGGAAACAAAGTTTTCCAATCTTTGACAGCCATGCTGTCCCAGCATCATTGATTCTCCTGTCCTCCCATCCAAATGGTGAAAAGAACTCCACTACGTTTTGTTCTGACCCTTCCCCACCCTTCACCTACTGAAGGGATACCTTGAGAATCCAATCACGTTCCCAGCGCGGTGGCTAATTTCAAAGACAAAAACATTTCGTAATTCTTGCTAGTACTTTCAAGGATGAGAGTTAATGCTCAGAGTACCCTAAAATAACTTGAGCTCTCTTTATTTAATTTACTTCCTCCATACCCACATGCACATATATCAGTTATTTATTTATTTTTATTTATTTGGTGCTAAAAGAGAAAGCAAACCAACGTACACCGTATTGGAACCACTAATGAGCTGATGTTATCTGCCGGCCTCTCTAAAATGCTGTTCCCTTCCTGTTTTGCATTTGTTGGGCTATAATTTTAAATTACACACTCATCCCCAACTCTCCTCCTCACCCCGCCTCTCTAGAGCTTTCTTTTCTCCCTTTCTCTGTGTCATCCAAGAATCATTTCTTTGGGGATTGATAGGGATCACACTTTTACATGCATGTAAAACACACACACACGTACAACATAATGTAAGTCCATGAGATTGAAAAAGAATACATGGGTGCACAAACTCTCCTTCTTGCATATGTATACACACATTCATCCTGTATCATCTTTCTTCAAAATAACTTTTTGAGTTTCTTCAGCATTTTTGTTTCCTAGGGACTTTTTGTTCCCCCAAAAGGTAGGTTTTTCTGTTTGCTTCATTGTTTGTTTAAAAAACTCCTCAGTGTCTAGTGAGGGACCCTGGATGAAGCTTCCTAATTTAGAAAGAGGAAGAATTGACGTTTGTTGGGGGGAAAGAGTGGTTTCTTATGGATAAGGTTATTACACTTCCAGCTTCCCCAAGACAAGCTTGATTTTCACCTGCTAACCTATGTAATTATGGGTAGCACCTATCTCACTTTCAATAGTAACCTGGTTTGGGCCATAAATTATATGGTCATCGTTATGCCTAACTTCAGTGCAGTGTAATTACATTTGCTGATGAAATAGGTTTGCTAAAAAAATGGAGTGCACAAGATGAAGAAACTCTGCATTTTCTTAAGAGTGGAAAAAACATTTCAGAAAGGCCAACTTTAGTACAAATTGTGGAGTAAACCAATAATGTCTATGCTCAACATCCAGAAACGATCTTTGGCCTGTGCCAATTATTCCCTGTGCACCCAGGATCTTCATGCTAGCCCCTGACTTGTTTACTCCCTCTCTAACTTTGCTATTTGTCACCACAACCTACTAGAATATAGTGAAACATTCTCAGGTCTAACACCAAACTCAAATAGCGTTAAGAGACTTTTTCAAATTCAACGTTCTAGTAAAAGACAGAAAGAGGATTTGGATCCAAAACTTGACCACAGGTTTAATGGTTGATCTACCACCTTATGAATGCTTAATCTCAGGTGAGTTCTCCAGGCTGTAACACACTAAAATGCTGGCTTCTGGATTTGAACCCCTCACATCTCTCGTCTCCATTGTCTCAACTAATCAACAGAGGTTCGTGAAGTGCCCTGGTTTGTCAGAGCTTTGGACTTCCTCAGCGTGTGTGTACAGTTGTTTACCTATCACCCAGCAGGAATCAGGATGCAGTTTGGATTTTCTCTCCAAGACCGAGCTCACACCTCTTCCTCGTCATTCAGCCCAACAGAAAGCTAATGCTCTACTAAACTCAGAGCACCCTCAGTCTATAGCTCTAATTTGTCAATGAAACACAAGAACCTACTGGCATCTTTTATCTTCTACCATTTTTCTTGTGTTTATGCGACTCCCTGACTAACTGCAAACAGCTCGAGAGCAAAGACAAGGGCATCCTTTAGTACTTAGCAAAGGGCTGGACACATAGCAGTTATTGAGTGCATTTTGGCTGATGACCACTGTTCACCATGGGAACACCATGGGGACCCTAAAGATGCACGCATTAGCAAACTCATAGTAGCTTCACGGATATGGAAAGACACCTAAGTCAGCTTTTTACCCACTATGTAAGTGTGCAGGGCACTCTTTAGACACTCTACATCATGTAGCTCATTGGCTATCAGATGTGGAAAGAGCTTTACAGATTATCTAACTCAAATGCCCTTTTTTTTACTGGTGAAAACCAGGTTGACAGCTTGTTCAAGGACACACCACAAGTGGGTGGCACAATTGGATCCTAAAGTGCACACTGATGCCACCTCCCCTCTTCTGCCATCTCCCCTGTAAGCCATGCCCAACCTTCAGCAAAGAGACTTTGAGGCAGAATATCAATTTCCTAGTCAGGGAGTTTTTGATTTGGCCGTGAAATAGAGGCTTGTGCTCCCTCAATATCATTTCTTGGCTTTTTTTCTTGTAATTTTAGGATTTTTTTCCCCCTAAGTCATCTCTAGACCTGCAATCTCCCAAACTGCTTGTCCACAATCACTCCAGCTCTCCACAGGAGGGAATCATCTGTGGAGCGGCTGCCAAAAATCAAGAATATTCTTCACAACATGCCTCCGCCAGGATAGATCTCCAGACCCCACTCTCCCTGCTTTACCTTCTCCTTTGGATTCCTGTTGCGTTTTTCTCTCCACACCCTAGTGTTGTGTAGCAGCATATTTGTGTGCAGTTAGCTTCTTCCTCACTACTTCTGCTTCCATTTCCCCTGTAAGTAGACATTCTTGCTCAGAGGCACCTCTCCTTCTCTGGCTCCAGGCTTTTCACAGAAAATTCTTCCTCCCCAGCCCTCAAATTTCAGCACCCACCCCTCTCCCTGCTCAAGAGTTCCTTGGCTATTTCCTCTAAGATACAACATCCTTCATTACTGACTAGGAAGCTCCTCTCTAGAGAATCTTATTTAACAATCAGATTAAAAATTGTGTTTGACCTTTTTTTTTTTTTTTTGCTTTCTTGCTTTATGTAACATCGGCAAATACTATACTATTTTTATTTATAATTTAGAGACATTTCTTAGAGTGTATGTGGTAAACTTTTACAAAAAACATTTGGACTATTGATCTAGTGGTGCATGTCACAATCCTGTATTACAAGGTGGAATCAGATTAAATTCTGACTCACAAAGCCTCAGGAATATGGTTTACATACCACTCTTATATTCTGTAAAAGATGCTATTACAACACAAAAATTCTGACATAAGCTAGCACTCCTGACATGGTTAGGTATGAAATTTAAAAGTTAAAAAAAATGGGAGCTTATTAAAAAGGAAGAGAAAGGAGGTAAGGAGGACGGCCATTTTTGCCAATTTGCCATTCATTCTCACAAAGGAAAATAGAAACATAAATTATTTTTTACAAGGTGCGCAGCCTGTCTTCACACAGTCCTCAGTAGCCTCCCTCAACACTCTGGGGTCTCCAGACATGCATGTGGTTCCCACCCTCTATCCCTTATTAGCTATGACCCACTCCACACCCTAGCTCTGCCTTCTAATTTACTCAAGGCAGATCATATTAATTGCTTCTCTCGTCTCCTGAGCTTACTCTCTAAATCTTAGCTTTCACTATCCCCCAGTTCAAAGCTATAGGTTTTCTGAACAACTGAGTCAAAAGCCCTTTCTTCTCTCCTCCAACCAGGCTGGCAAGGTCCTAACTCCTCCTCCCTGCCAGACCTCAGGAGCTTCTCAGCAGTAGTTGGCAGCTTGCTGGGGGCAAGACAATCGGTATGTGTGGCCTGTTTGAAACAACACCCTTCCCCTTTGTCCAGTCAGTCATCGGAGGCGGACAGATTATCTGCTTCTTATTCCAGGGAATGCCTATGAGCCTGTCCTTTGTACTGTCTTATTTTAGGAATTAGGAGGTTATAATACATGGGAAAACCTGCCCTCAAGCAGTTTACAGTCTAGGTAGAGAAGTCACACACACAAGAAAGGAAATGAAGCATACACAGGGGAGAAGCGCCATCTAGGGTGCATGATGGTATAGGCAGTCTACGCGGGAGGAGCATGGCAACAAGGAAATGATCCACATGGAGGAAGGCCAGGAAAGGCTGAATGGAGATAGCGTTTCAGGACTGTTGGCTCTCCTAACAGGAGACAGGCTAACTCGTCTAGAAAGTGAGGAACATGTGGCGCCTGGGTGGCTCAGTTAAGCATTGGTTAAGCCTCCAACTTTGGTTCAGGTCATGATCTCGCAATCTGTGAGTTCAAGCCCTGTGACCGGCTCTGTGCTGACAGCTCAAGGCCTGGAGCCTGCTTCAGATTCTGTGTCTCCCTATCTCTTCCCCTCCCCCACTCATGCTCGCTCTCTCTCTCTCTCTCTCTCTCTCTCTCTCTCAAAAATAAATAAACATTACAAAATTTTTTTTAATTAAAAAAGAAAAGTGAGGGAGAGCCTGATGCCCTGGCCCCCTCTGCAGCCTTCCTCTCTGCACCACCTGGCAGTCTTAAGAAAGCACCAAAGCTATACAGTGCAGTGCGAAGGAGGTTTGGGGGTTAATGAGTTTTGTTAGCGTGTTACTTTAATTGCTGTCGTTATTTCTGAGCATACGCCTAGAGGCTTGCAGTGAATGCATTTTATTATTAATATTAAGCATTTTGTACAGTACTTTCTGTTTGCAAAGTGCTTTACAATCATTAATTAGTTATCCCTCCTGACACCCTTTCGAGGTGATCCAGGGCTCACTCACTCCCCTGTTCAGTTAAAAACAGCAGCCCCAGCATGTTGAGGTTAAATGACTTGGCCAAGGTCATCAGGCCCATCAGGGAAAGGCTAGGATTAGAAATCCCCCATCTCCCTTCAGGCTGGGGGTTGATGCCGCTGGACCCAGCAGTTTCCCTGGACAGAGCTCATAAATGTTACAATAAATAAATAAATGGAGCCAGAGGCAGGAAAAAATGGTTCCAAGGCCTCATGACTAAGGCCTGGGGACACCTCTGTCACAATGGCACAGAACTAGAAATTGCTGAGAGAAGAGCAAAACTGAGCTCAGTCATAACCTAACCTTCGCATTCTCACTGCCAGTTTTAACGGGTCCTCCTGGAGATCCTCGCTGTCCTTGTTGCTGGCTCCTTTGAGTTTCCTCTGCACATTCCTTTTTAACTCGGAAGGCATTTACTGCCCAAAAGGGCTCCGAGATGTATAATAAGTGGTGATGCCTGGAAGAGCACCGTGTCAATTTAATTTGAACCAATTTGACAAGTCTGATACACTTTCAGGACAGCAGCCCACCGTGCAACAACACAAGGCTTCTCTTGTTAGGTCCTTACCCTCGCTATTTCTCCTGAAGGTAATTACCTCAGATCAAGAGACCGATTGTAAACGCGTTACATTTTGCTGACAACACAAAGCTGGGGAGAAGCAGGAACTCCAGTTTGAGAGGCAAGGAAAATGCAACACGATGTGCTACCCTCTCTAAGCCGCTATGTGGCAAATGAAATTCAGTATTGACAAATGCACATTAATGCCATTGGCCAGGGAGAGGGGTGGACAGGAAAGTGCTGACCTACAGAAGGAACATTATCTAAAGGTGTCCCTAGACCATGCTGTTGGAAAAATCACAGAGGGGATCATTATAGCCAAGAGCCTCTGGGAGTGGTCATTTATTTTAAAATAATACATCAGCGTGGGAAAGAGGGTTTTGCCCGCCCCCCCCCCCAACTCCTTTCCCCACACCTGCCCGTGCCTACTCTCTGGTACCACTTCTGCCAATTGGAGTAGCTCTTAAAGACATTTTCCAGGGATTAGTGATCAAAGCCGACATCCTGTAAGGAAATAGAGATCTTCTAAAAACAGGAGTACCCGATTTAAATCTCCTTATGGCAGATGTTTTTTTAAAGGAAAACCTGTTTTGCCTCAGTGCAGCAGGACAAGCCCAGCCTTGATTTATGCTCATTACTCTCGCAATCTTCCTTTCGGATGTGAGGGGGGATCATGACTGTTCAGTTTGTAGCACATTTCTCACTTTCATTTTGATGGTATTTCCAGAAAAATGTCATAGAACCAGATGGGCCACCTTCCCCCGCAACTCCCAAAGTTAGCTTTACCTTCAAGGAGAAGAAAACACCATCGATGGTTTAGCACATATTTTGCAAGGTTTCCTTTTTGGATTTGTTTTCCTGTTTTAATCACTCTTTCTATTTTCTGAAATGGGTACATCCTAAGGACCTTTCACCTTGCTGGGTATGTTGGATGAAATGGGGCTGGCCACCGTGAGTAGACATGTGAAGAAAAGATTCCAGGCTAAGTCCTCAGAGGACTTACCATTTAGGTGAGTGAAAAATATGGATTTTAAATTTTTCTTAACATTTATCTTTGAGATAGAAAGAGAGAGAGAGTGCAAGCAAGTGGGGGAGGGGGAGAGAGAGAGGGAGACACAGAATCTGAAACAGGCTCCAGGCTCTGAGCTGTCAGCACAGAGCCCGTCGCGGGGCTTGAGCTCACAAACCGTCAAACCGTGAGATCATGACCGGCGCTGAAGTTGGAGGCTTAACCAACTGAGACACCCAGGTGCCCCAAGAACATGGACTTTAAAGTAACAACTCTGCTCAGTTCCAGTAGAGATGGTCAGACTGCCAGCAGACAATCCATGTTACAGAGATTTGTGGGTCAGGCATAAGAATAATCTATTGGGAACTCATGGAGAAGAAGGCTTGTGCAAACCTCGAGAAATAAATATACCTACCTACACACACAGACCACACACACACATGATTTTTTGTTCTAACCTAAAAGTCTCATTTGACCTAGAATTGCTGACCTGTGACCTTTGAATTCTATTTGACTGCCCTCAAAGTTCTAGAAGCTGGAGAGGAACTGTATTTGGAGTTTACTCGGCTCACACTGAAGACATCTCAGGCCTGGCATTATATTTGTGGTTTCCTCAGCACAGCACCTCATTCCTGGACACAGAGAATTTGTTTCTCTATGGTGTGGCTTTGTTTCTCTGGTGAGGTTCTAACCTCCTGACCTGACTCCCCAAAGTTCCCTCACCTACCCTCATAAAGCCCTCACATGGCCCTGCCGCTCCCAAAGGAAGGGAACTTGTCATTGCTCCTGGAGACTGCTCATCGTCACAGCAGGTGGCCCCCTTTCTGGTGGCTTTTCTCCTTCCTCTGACACCCTGGGCAGCAGGGATCACTCATCAGGTCCTTTCAGACTGGCAATGCCTCATTGTACAAATTCTTTGTGTGTGCCTGTTAGGTGCCAAAGGGTCACTTGTTTGAGTAATCCTTAGGAATAATATGGAAATAATAGTGAGTATTAATTAAGCACCTATTGTTATTTTGCATAATAGATGCAGTACGCTAAATGCACCACAGCATTACTTCATACAATCCCCATAACAGCCCTATGAGGTAGGTATATCCATTGTCCTCATGTTTAATAGGAATAGCCTCAGGCTTAGAGAGGTCGCTAAGAATTTCAAGATTATGTAGCCAGCAGGTGACTAAGGCAAGGCTTCAAGCAATTCTGCTCTACTCAAAACTTTCTGCTCTTAGTCTCTGCCTTCCTATATGAACACAAAGAAGATGATAATATGGAACGTGTACAGAATTGTTGTTCTTCCACCAAACTGTTTGGAACCCAGGTTAAACTCGGGGTTAAGAAAAAAGATACGTGAACAACCAAAATAGATACCAAAAAATTCCACGCACTGATGCACTTACCTCTGATTCATAGGAGAATCATTCAATCTCTCTTCAGTGACCGGTGATTCTTCTTTTGTGAATAATCATCGTCTGCTGTTCCTATTACTTACCAAAAGGCAAAGAGAAATCACTCCCTTCCTTTCATCTATAAGGAAAATGAAGTTGGCCGATATTATAATTCTATTCCCAAGGAAATAAGACTGGTAAATGGAGGGGTCGGGATATCAATCTGTTTGTCTGAGTCCTAACAATGATTTTTAAGAGGTTTTTTTTTTTTTTAAAAAAACAAATTCTCTTAAATAAAATTCAAATGTTCAATTAATCTTTGGCACTGTAAGGGGGTCCTTGTACAAAGGGGGTCATAAATTGTGGCTTGCTAGAACTGCAAAAACGCTCCTCTAATCCAAACTTTCATTGCATGTTTGAGATCTAAGTCTTTACTGATTGTGAGAAACGTGGTTCTTAAAGGATCCTGGACTTCTAAGTGCAGTTTTACCAACCTAGACTGGAGTTAGTTATTAATCTGGAATATGACTATCCCATGAGTTAACTAGAACTAACCCTCAATATAAAAATGTATAATCTCCAAAAGGTTCATGCCTTTACAGACCATGCCATAACTGGCACAGAATTTTAAATCAAGAGACTGGTTTTAAGCTTCTTTATCTGGTTAATATCAGCATAGTACTCTTATAAATATTCATAAATCTTTCTTTCTTTCTTTCTTTCTTTCTTTCTTTCTTTCCTTTCTTTCCTTCCTTCCTTCCTTCCTTCCTTCCTTCCTTCCTCCCTCCCTCCCTCCCTCCCTCCCTCCTAAGAAAGAGAGAGTTCACATGAGTGGGAAAGAGGAAGAGAGAAAGAATCTTAAGCAGGCTCCATGCTCAGCATGGAGCCCATTATGGGGCTGGATCCCACGACCCTGGGGTCATGATCTGAGCTGAAATCAAGAGTTGGATGCTCAACCAACTGAGCCACCCAGGCGCCCCACTTAAACATTTCAATAATTGTGTCTTGATAGGCATAAAATAAAATATTCTTAGAATAGTATGGGTAAGAAAAGTTCTACGAAGTTTTGCAAATCCAGATTAGTGTCTATGTTAAACATACATGAAGCCTTATTAAAAAATACTTTGCAGTGTGCAACCTCACAGCTCTCGTTGGCAGAGGCCCCGTATACTTGTTCCGGTGAATAAGTAGCAAACATGTGTAGTTACTGTAGGCCTTTTAGGTGAGCCTCTTGAATAAGCTAAATAGCCCTCCATCTCTGCTTTCAAATGTGTTTGCTCTGTAACTCTGCCTCAAACCCACCTTCTTTGAGAATTAATTCTTTCAGTGCAAATTTTATGTGTCTTCATCTGAGGACTTCAAAAATTATATCAAAAGGAATTTCCATTCTATGAGGTCCACATTAATGACATGTTTATGACAAAACTCATGAAGATTTAGTCTCGGTGCAGGAATCTGTTGAACTTACCTCATCCTCTGTGGATATTATGGATTTAAAACATCCCCACAGGACATTTGTATAGCAGGTATGACTTTGAAATCCCCACACCTAATTTAATTTAACACAACATGTGTTTACTGAACATCTGCAGTGTGTTTAACACAGTTCTGGTTACTGAGAGATGCAAGAGAAAGTACAGCATTTCTCTGGGTAAATGTAAGCTTAGCTGAGAATAAAGGATTTGTACACATGAAATAAATAAATAGATGAAGGAGAATATGAAGTTCAAAAACATGATAAAATGTATTGTAGCTGGAGTACATACTGGAGTATCAGAGGAGAGATCAATATTGAAATTAGTATTGTCCTAAGATATTGAGTGGCTGAAGTCCTGGACCTCTGATGTGGAGAGGAGATCCCATCAAGAGATGGATGAAAAGTTTTTCACCAGAAGGAGAGTCCAGACCATGGCTAGCATTTGGGTAAGACATAGTGAGATGTGACACAAACTGATGTGAGAGTCACATTACAGAGGAGGGCAGATGAGATTGGAAAAGAAGTTTGGTGCAGTAGAGAAATGGTTTCCCTCATGCATCCCAATACAAACCTATAGAATGTTCCTCCCATATTCACAGAAGAAACAACAGCCCCAACTGCAAGTTGGAAGGACTGGCCAAAGCTCCCTGCAGATTCTCATTGAAATATTTCTCATCAAGAGGACATTTAAGAGGATAGAAAGGGGTGCAAATGGCCAACAGGAGGACTCACTGAAATGAAAGCAGCAAAATAATTTCCCAGATTACCACCGACTATTAAAATAGGCCATGAGGGTCCATGGTTATTACTTTAACAATTAGTTAATTTTAGCAGCAGGGAGGCCATTAGCTGACCAGCTCACTCCTCTGCCCAGCATATCCTAGCCAATGAGCTGTGATTGGGGCAATAAAAATGAGGTTGTGCCTAGGCAATAAAATATTTAGACTTTTAATATGTTGGTGGAAATGGACTACATTTTAAAGTGACAGAGCATCATATTTTCCTTCTCTTTATTTATTTGTCCAAGGCCAATGTGCCTAATCGTTGCCTCAGCAAACTGAAAGGAGATATAATAAAAGCAGAAAGACTGTGAAAAGAAACAAGTATTAGTGAAATTAAAAAGAAAGTATGCAAATACATTCTGTATGCTGAGTAGAAATACTTCAGTTTCATTTCTAAAAAGGAAAACAGTACATGTGTAAAATTGAAGTATAAAAACCAGATTGGCATAATTTATAAAGACTGTGGGAATCAATGATGTACACACAACTTCATCCGTGAGTAGTGTCTATGGCTAATGTCTTTATCCATAAATGTCACCCAAATGTAAGTAAATTGCCAATTTTAAATTAATTTGCAGAACACATACAAATAACTTACACATTCTATATGCAAGTTAATGTAAATATTGCAAAACTCCTGAAAACAGAAATGAGTACGCATAACTTTCTGCACCAGTAAAGCCAACATTCATATTGCTATTTTCTTTCAAGTGAGGTTTGTTTTTCTACACCAAATGGTAAGTGTAATGTAAACTTGAGATTTATCCTGAGGTGGGCATCCTGAGCTTTATCTTTCTTAAAAACCTCCCCATTGCATATATGTAATAACGGCCCTCCAGTCAGAATTCGTCTCTCTTCATCCATGGTCTACAGTTAAGCATCTTTTCTCTTATCTTCTTGGGAATGTGATTTCCCATTTTCTCTCCCCACCCAAATACTGCCCAAACATTAAAATGTATTTTGTCCATCCTGAGAAACTGAGCTTCCTGCTTATAATGCACCCATTTCTTACAATATATTAAAAATTAGCAATATTCTAAATAGATTTGGTTGTGATTTGAAGAAGAGAAGGCTTCACAATGAAGCTGAAACCTGAGCGACTCCTTAAAGACAACTCTTGTTTGGAGAAGGAAGAAGAGAGAGCCAAGCCCTATGGATAAAAGATAAGGTCCAGATGCAGGAAGGTTTAAGGAACACACTTGCTATTTTTTCAAGGGCAAAGGCTATCTGGCATGAGGGGGACATAAATGCAAAGCAGTAGCAGAGCAATACACATCTTACCAATGGGGGTCCTCCAAGCTAGCCAGTTCGACACAAGCTACAACTCTTTCCAGATCAGGTTATACATCCCCTGGACCAGAGCTCTCTTTGCTTCAGGCTCTAAGATGGGCAGCCCTTCCATTGCTTTCATGGCATTACATCATCGTTGAATTCTTGGCACATCAGTTAGCTTCAAATTTACTAGTATTCATTATTTGTTTAAAAAAAAAGAAAAAGGAAAGAAAGAAAGAGGATAATTTACATTTCCTGATTCAAAGCCAAGGCCTATTCATCATCGCCTGCACATCGCTTATAAAGATGATAAATGAATGTATAGTAACTGAACCCTAAAACAAAATAATGTGTTTTTCTTAAAGCTTCGCAGGGCTGCATTTCCGTTGTAATTAGTTGACTTTTTTTAATCAAATTCTGTTAAGCGGCAGTCAAAATGAAAGCTGATTTTCAGACTGCTAAAAGCAGCCCAAAAAAAAGAAGAGGAGAAAAAATAAGGATATTTTTTCACATTTAATGCTACAAAAATATCAAGGTAATTGCATAACTTTTAGAAACAGCAAGAATATAATCATGTCTTGCTGAGTGTATGATATTCAAATATAGGATTCTATAAGAGAATTTACCATTTGATAAAGAACTAGTTATATTGCTATTCCATCTTTGAAAATTCATATAGAAAAGACATCTTTACATTTCTATGGCTCTACCTTGCCTGTAGGGTAAATTTGAAAACACCACATATTACCATTTAACTTTTGATCTTCAACCTGAACTTAGTCCCTGTTCTCTCAAAAGTATTTCATCATTCCATCTTGTGATTCCTTGTTTTGGTGCCTAATATTCTGTCTTTCTTCAATGGTATCACTCTACTCTTCACCTACCTGGTTCCTATAATTTCATTTTGCATCCCTGTTCTGGGAGGCTTTTCTGGTGTCTCATTTCACAATGTTAGCCCATTCTATAGCTGCTTACATTTCACTTAGCACACTTGTGACGCTGTCTGTATTTTGTTCTTAGATTTTAAATGGTTATTAACTCCTCAGATATGTTTCTCTGTGCATGTCTCCCTGTCTAAATTTCATGATCCCTAAGGGGGTAGGGGGTCATATCTAATAAATGTTTCTATTGTTCACTGACTGACCACATTGTGGGGGAAAAGGTAAGTCCTCATCAGACTACAGCAGAGATACTAGCTAAGCAATGTGACCTCTCATCTGTTGAATCTCAGCCTGGGTGGACCTGAGAATCCAGGTTAGCCTCATTGTCTTCCTTTTACCAAAAAATCAAGAGGGGAGGAACGTGCATATCCACTGTCATATTTGATATGTGTTAAGATACTTTTTCTACACAGGACCAGCACCTGGAATACATACGAAGTATTTGAAAACCATCTTGAGTAACCTTGTCCCTTTGTTTTACATTCTTTCTTGTTCCACAGCCCCCATCTCCCAAAAACATATTCATTCACACAAAATGTCCAAGGACCATTATGATCTTAACCTTCCTCTTCATTTAGTATTAGGATCTGTTCCCAGATCATGCCTTCTTTCTCCAGGGTAAACATTTGTTAATGGCCTGTACTCTGGCCCCTAAAGAGTGACACCTTCCAGGTGTGAGTCAGATAGTCACTATTCGTGTGCTTGGTGCTACGATAATGCATAAGGGCTAGTATTCAGTAAGCATAAACCACGTGCCAGAAAATCCATTAGGTGATTTACAAATTTTTAATCTCATTTAAATTTCCAAATTTGCATGTAACATTGCACCCTTACTGATAGCCTTGGGGGAAGTGGTGTCCATCTTTTTACGTAAACCTAATTTTTCAACTCCAGATCTGACCCTTCTGCAAGTATTTCTAATCTTAACGACTCTGTGTTTCTCCTTCTTTCTTTCTTGATGTTTATGTTTGTTCTTTCTAAGATAATTTATTTTCTTCCAGAATTAATTAGCTGTGAGTCTTCTTGTTGACTTTGCCTGTATTGCAGAAAGTCCTTGCAATCCACACACACAGGCCGTCCTGCACTGTATGAAGTTTTTCTTCTATTTTATTTGTATTCATATATTTCACTCGACATTCCCTTGATGCTCTTCTTTGGGAAAATCAATTATATGTGTATCTACGCCCCTTTATCTCATTTGGGGGTAGGGAATTTGAGGTGCACATGATTCCCTGCCACCCCACAAACTTTTCTAGACTTTGTGTGTCTTTGAAGCAGCATCAGATAAGCGATAGCTAAGGTGGTCAGGAAAGCTGCCTGGGGACGCTCTCATCACAGTAAGGATACAGGTGTTCTCTTAAACCAGTCATTCACATTTTTGAACTGCATTAGCATCACCTATAAGGCTGGTTAAAACCCCAACTGCTTGGCCCCACTCCCCAAGTTTCTCATTCAAATATGTTGAGGTTGGGCTTGAGAAGGTACAACCCTAACAAGTTCTTGGGTGACGTAGATACTGCATCCAGGGATCACACTTTGAGAATCACCGTCCTAAATTTAAGTGATCTCCATTATAACAAGGATGTTGAAAATTGGTTCATTTGTTTTCAGAAATTATAAGCAAATGTATCTATCCACACCATCCAGTAGGGTGTTTATTTCTTTGATTTTAAATTGGTTTCCACGATGGCTAGCCAATGCTCTTTTAACCAAAAATCAGAGTAAGCTTTCTTTTTTTTTTTTTTTTTTTTCAGAATTATCCATATCTTTTATTTTTAAATTATGAAAATGAATAAAACTGAACATTCCCCCTACTTAAAGCATTACGGTTGAATATTATTGCACATTGAAATGCAAAATACAAGAGTAACATTCATATCTTCATCCTATTAAAATAAGCCATAAGGGTTTGAGTTCCAAATCAAAGAAATAACAAATTATGAAAGATATAATTACAATGTTCTATTTGTAGTTTTCACTTTTCGAATTGAACACAGTCTCTAGTTCATACATTACTATGTTACGTGTTTGCATCCTTTGTCACTTATTTTTGTCACCTCCCTGTGTCCTTTAGCCATATATGTAGCCTCCATCACTTTTTTTTAACCTCCAGATCTACATTTTTAACTACCTCCTAGATATCAGTATTTGGGGATGTCCATGGCACATCAAACTCAACACCTCTGAAACTGAACTTAGAGGTCTCGTGTCTGGAATCCCTAACACTAGCTTATCAGCCAGTCCCCTGAGCCAGCCATTCACGCTGATCCAAACCTCATTCCACCTAGAATATCTCCTCCTCCATCACCCAATGCAACCAGCTGTCTTCACAATAGCTTTCACGTCTATCTTCTCCTTCCCAGTTATGTTACCTTGGGATATTACATAGGATGGACTGAGGCTGGAGAAATTGAAGGCGGGGTGTCTTTCAAAGAGGACACTGCAGATGCTTGATGTGACAGTGACCAAGAACTAACAGAGTAAGCTTTCTAATATACGTTTTAACATTTCTTTTCCATAGTAAAACAAACAAACAAACAAACAAAAACCTTCAATAACTCCCAGTAACTGATAGGATAAATATTAAAATCCCTTGGCATGGGACTCAAAGCTTTCACATTCTGTTCTGGGCCCATCTGTCCAGACTCCTCCACCACCACCCTCACTCAGTGTTACAGACTGAGTTGTGTCCCCCTGAAATTTCATATGCTGATGCCCTAAGCCCTGGTATGTCTGTGTATGGAGATAGAACCTCTAAGGAATTAAGACTAAATGATGTCATGAGCATGAGGCTCAATCCAATGGGATTAGTATCCTTATAAGAGACACCAGAGAGCTTATTCTCCCTCACTTGCTCACTCTCACACACCCTCTCTTTCCATGTCTACCCAGTGAGGAAAGGCTGTGTGAGAACATAGTGAGATGGCAGCCATCTGAAAGCCAAAGAAGAGAATCCCCACCAGAAACTGAACTTGTTGGCATCTTGATCTTGGCCTTTTTAGTCTCCATAACTGTGAGAAAATATATTTCTGTTGTTAAAACCACCTAGCCTTTGGTATTTTGTTATAGCATCTCAAGAAGACAATGACACCCAGTGTCCTTGTATTACTCAGAGTTCTCCAGAGAAACAGAGCCATTAGGAGATACACACACACACACACACACACACACACGGTCCCTGACTTAGGATGGAACAATGGTCCAACTTACAATTTTTTGACTTTACAATGGTGAAAAATCAATATGCATTCAGTGGAAAATCAAACTTCAAATTTTAAATTTAAATTTGAATTTGATCCCTTCTCATGACACTGGGCAGTGGCAACAAACCATGGCTCACAGTCTGTCACATGATCAGAAGGGTAAACAACCAAAACACAACCACTTACAAGGTACTTTGTATCATACATCCATGCTGTTTTTCACATTCAATACAGTATTCAGTAAACTAAATAAGATATTGAACCCTTTATTATAAAATAGGCTTTGTATTAGATGATTTTGCCCAACTGTAGGCTAATGTATATGTTAAGGTAGACTAGGCTAAGCTATGATGTTAGGTACATGTTAGGTGCCTTAAATGCATTTTTGACTTATGATATTTTCTATTTATAATGGGTTTATTAGGATATCACCCCACTGTAAGTTGAAAAAGATCTGTATAAAAAGATGTATTATAAAGAACTAATTCAGGGGCACCTGGGTGGCTCAGTCAGTTAAGCATCCGACTTCAGCTCAGGTCATGATCTCACCGTCCGCGAGTTCAAGCCCCACGTCGAGCTCTGGGCTGATGGCTCAGAGCCTGGAGCCTGCTTCCGATTCTGTGTCTCCCTCTCTCTCTGCCCCTCCCCCGTTCGTGCTGTGTCTCTCTCTGTCTCAAAAATAAATAAACATTAAAAAAAATTTAAAAAAAAAGAACTAATTCTTAGGGTGGAATCCTGAGGTTGCAGAGACTGAAAAGTCCCAAGATCTGTAGTCAGAAGCTGGAGACCCAGGAAAGCTAATGATATAGTTCCAGTGCAAGTCCAAGACCAAGTCTGAAGGGAGGAAAGACTGATGTCCCAGCCTTAGCTGGGAAGAGAGAGAGAATTCTCCTTTACTCAGCCTTTTGGTTATATTCAGATATTCAATGGATTGGATGAGGCCACCCATACTGGGGAGGGCAATCTTTATTCAGTCTGCTAATTCAAGTATTATCTCATCCATAAATACCCTCACAGAAGTATCCAGAATAAATGTCAACTAAATATCTGAGCATGATGCAGCCCATTCAGGTTAACACATACAATTAACCATCACAATCCTCTTTGGGAACTATTGCACTAGTTACCAAAAACACCATGGACTATGTGCCATTCTAAGTCAGCAGGATGTCTCTTGTCTTGTCATCCTGCTACATGCTGTTTGTTCCTTCTGCCCTGAATGGCTTCCCTCTGCATCCTGCCACTGTTGGTGTTCACCTAGAAAATTCCTACCCATTCTTTAAGTCTTAACTCAAGGGCTAATTCCTTTGAAGCCTCTCTTGTTTTCCTCAAGTAGAATTAATGTTCTCTTCCACTGCCTTTTTAAGCAACTGATGAAAAAACCTGTATCATGTTATATTGTAATTTCTTATTTATAAATATAAAAAGACATATTCCTTAATGAACTGTGATTTCATCTAGCTCAAAATGTGCGTCTTAAAAATTTTTTTTTGCATTTACTACAGACCATTGTGTTTAAAAATACTTCATTAAATCTCTGACAATTGAAGTAATGCATATATGAAAAAGAGCAGGGTTAGAAATCAAATGACAAGATATGAAGCTGTGACAGTACCATCTCAGGAATTATCCAGGGGCATATTTCCAGGACTCCTGATGGCAGACCATAAGGTAGCTTCCTTCTTCATGCAAGTGTGAGCACTCTATTCAGTCTTTGCAGCATTATCCCATCTTCCTCTGTTACCATTCCTTCTATTTTGTCAGGTAATGGGTAGGCTCCCCTCAGAGAGCTCTGTGGGAACTCGCAACAATCTTAGTACCAGACACCTGAAGAGTATAATTTTCCTGAATATCTCCATATAGAAGGAGATAGGATGCAAAGAAGAGCCAGGCTGAGTACTCTAAGTACCTAAAATATCATTACTCAGGCCAGATCAGACACAAAGCACCCTGGAACCAGATGAGAAAGACTGGTGGATGATGGGGAATGACCCAGCATGAGGGAAGACAAAGCCTGGGGAGCAGACATAAAGGGAGCCTTTCTATCTGAGGCATGGTGTTCCTATTGCCTGACAGTCAGGAACGCTGGTGCTAGGCACCAGGGCACCTGAGTAGTCTCACTCACAGTGCTAGGGAAGCTTCTGAAGTTCTGATCCATAAAAACTCTCTCAAGAAGCATAATATTTGTTTGGAGCTCTAAGACAAAGTTAGGCAAGTAGAGTGGGAACCTGGGTGGGACCCAAACAATGCCTTTGGAGCAACTTCTGCTAAGTGAAATATATGGGCCTCCAGCCAATAGATAGAAAGTACTGAGAAGAAATATAGGCACTCGGTGGGGAACTTTCAATGTAATCTCCTATCTCTATGTCCAGCTGACATGATATTGTGGGTCACACAAATCCCCAGTCCCCACACTTGCATGCCTTAATCACATAAGAGGATACATAAAGAGGTGGTGTACTAGATTTGAATATGGTCTCTTAGCTTTCTACTACAGAGAGTGGTTGTTAGCTCCCAAACAACCACATTTGGGTCTTGAGAAGCGAATACCTGTTTTCTTCAATTTTTAAGGAAACTGAGAACTTGACTTTCTTCTGTAAGTGGATAATTTACGGCCAGTTCTCCTATGGCATTTTTGTGGCAGTTATATGCAAACTGGCTTACCTGACCAAAATAAGCATGCCTATCCTGACTGGTGGCAATACCATACTTCAGATACCAAAGGACTGCAGGCAGAGACATAAGTTACCTATCTCTCAATCCAGATATGTGTGTTGTGGAGAATAGAGGAAGAAATGCTCAATGGAAGCTTCAAGAAGAATTGAATTGACAACTAAATCCCCAAGCCCATATTCACACACAACGCAGACACACACACACTCATAACACAGACTTCTCCTCCAAGGTCTGAGAACTGAAGCCCTTAGTTATATTGACCAGTTCATCCTGAAGATTTTTGCTCAGTCCATTTTTTTTTTTGAAGATTTTTTTCAGTCCATTTTTTTCCACATTTTTTAAGTTTATTTATTTTGAGAGAGAGAGAAAATGAGCAGGAGAGGGGCAGAGATAGAGGGAGAGAGAGAATCTCAAGCAGGTTCCACGCTGTTAGCACAGAGCACGATGCAGGGCTAGAATGCATGAATCACGAGATCATGACCTGAGCTAAAACTAAGAATTCAACGCTTAACTGACTGAGCCACCCAGGTGTCGCTGTGTCAGTCCATTCTAAGTACTGTTTAAAGTGGTGGAATCTGGTGGTGCTGACCCTACCATCCATTGGGTTTTTGAGGTGAGACCTCTAGTAGGACTGTGGAAAACCCTCATAAACCTAGTGTAAATGGTCTTATGGTTGATACAGCAGATCATGTCACCAATGGATTTTAATCAACTGATAATAAGTAAACACTGTGAACACCCATGTTTTATTGTGAATTGGAACCTCTGCAGAGCCAGAGAATATGTTTCATCCTCAGCTAGATGATATGCAGGCAGCTTTCTGCCCTGTCTCTATCCTGACGCAGGAATATCTGGGGTGTGCGAGAAGTTATGTCTAAGGAAACCAGTGAGGACAGCATAAGCACTACCTTGAATGCAATCATTTGGGAGTATGAAGGTTTCCCCTGCCCCCAACTTCTGCTGGCTTCCATATCTGCAAATTCTACTAATTCCCATTTAACAATCTTTTGAGCCCCCATCATACTTGAGTTCACTATGAAGTCCAATATTACACTGGATATTCATCCCCAAGGAATTCTGATAATTCCCAAGGAATGCTTACTACATCTGTCACCTCAGGAAATCAGCTATTATAGAGGACAATACTGCTTTCTCCCATCACTTTTCACCAAACCATAACTGAATGTCACATGTGACCACTGCTGAATGTCACATGTGACCAGCAGTGGAACCTACACTAAAAGATGGATGAGACCAGACTGTAAGAGTTTAAATTTTTTATCTTCTATAAAGATAATAGAAAAGATTTACAACAGAGAAAAGCCTTTGAAAATGTTGACAAAATGTAAACATTTCTAGACTGGATAGGTTGTATTTCCCATATAGCCATCCCGTCAATAGGAATGCTTCTGACATTGTCCCCCTGTCTGAAGTAATGACACTTTCCCAGTACTTCAAAGTCCTTGGTTAGGGTGAGGAGGTTCTTCCCAATCTCAATCTCATATCCACATCTTGGTCTATATAAGAATCTATAGACATAAAACTTTGTCCACAATGACACAGATTTACATCATGATGCTGAACAGATTGTCTGCTCTTTGTTATCCACATATAATCAATAAGTTTACTAAACTATTCCCAACAGTGAAAAATAATATTAGGTAACAGTGGCTACATTTAATTGAGATATACTAGGCCCCAGGATTACTATCCTAATAATATTACATGTTTTAATCCATTTACTGTTCACAACAATCTTCTGAGATAGGTATTATTATTATTATTATTATTATTTCTATTTAACTGTTTAGGAAAATTAGATGCAGAGAAGTTAAATACTTTTCCAAAGCAAGAAAATAAAGTAACAACTAAACTTCACATGTAAATATTCAGTGAAACAGGAATAAAAACTGCTGTAATTTTGGACAGTAGCATCCCTATCTCCCATCATTCCTGCATCCTGCCCTGCCCCCAGCTCTGCCTCCAGCCATGAAATATATACGTGTTTATAAATCTGTGATCCAGACCTCACTATATATACTGTATTCTCTTTTTAAAATCCAAAAATTCACTCACATATCTGGCCCTAAGATTTTCAGATAAAAGATTGTAAGTCTGTATCATATTATATAAATTTAATTAGCTTCAAAGGCTGTAGTAGAGCTTCCCTGACCAACACTGATGAGTAACTGGGAGTGTGACTTGTGCATTCATTCCCTTACAACTTGGTATGAGCACGCACACACACTTTTTGACCTATAAATCCTAAAGAAGTGCAAGGGCACTGGATTAGTGAGTTTTGATAGAGAAGGGTAAAGGGAAAATGAAAGTAACCAAAAAAAAAAAAAAAAAAAAAAGAGGCAATGGATGGAATGAGATGACACAGTGATACAGAGATAACAGATAAAGGCTGACCTTCTCATGAACAATTGACATAATTCAGACCTAATTTAGTGCTTCTAAAAAAAAGTGTCTTGGGCTTCTAAATTCCCTAAAGAAAATGGCATCAGTTTAGAGAAAGAAGACACATTTTGACCAATCAGAATTATGACTTAATGTATGTCCATTCTGGCATCATTCATACATAATATCAGCTTTGGACATTCTTATTTTCTATACGGTTCCTATTGTAGATTATGACTGCACAGTAATAAATGGAATCTAGCACATACAACCACCATGAAAAAGAGGTCCTCGACGCTGTTCTCTGTCACTTTAAGGAAATAGATCAGATTGGATCATGATAAATGTAACTGAAGAGTATAACAAGCAAGACAGTATGGCAAAGAAGGAAGTATATATAAATATAAACCCCATCCAAAGAACTCCCTCTATTCAATTATAACACATGTAACTTATTTGGAAATTCATGCTATTATTGTGAGGCTGAAACTAAATAATGAATGTAAAAGTGTTCAGAGTATGTTTGCATATCAATTAACATACACCTACATCATCATTTTTAAGGACTGCATTATATGGGTATACCAAACTTACTGAAACAATCCACTATTGTTAATCATGGACATTGTTTCTAGGTTTACCTTTCACATGAATAATGGGATAGATACAGTTTTATATTTATCTTTATGTTCTTATATAATTATTTTTGAGGAGGAAATATGAAAATAGGATTAAGATGTCAAAAACTTTTTATTTGTTATTTAAATTAACTTTATTGAGGTAAAATTACATAATATAAAAGTGCTGTTTGTATTTATAGTAAAATGAGTTTTGACAAATGTGTGCATCATGCAACCACCATGACAATTAAGATAGAGAATATTTTTTTAACTCTGAAAGTTATCTTGAACCCCTTGCCAGTTTATTCTAATCCCATACTCCTGGCCCCAAACAATCACTGATCTGTTTTCTATCACTGAAGTTTAGATTTATATTTATAAATGGAAAGCATACAGTACAGTAATACTATTTTGTGTTTGGCTTCTTTTATCCAGCACAATATTTTTGAGATTTATCCATGTTGTTACATTTACTATGAATATGTTCCTTTTACTACAGAGTACATATCTACTGAATGGATATACCACAATTTATTTATCCATTTAGCTTGTTTTTTTTAGTTCGTTTATTTGTTTTTGTTTTTGTTTTTTTAGAGAGAGAGAGAGAGAGAGAGAGAAAGCAAGTTAGCTGGGGAAAGGGGCAGAGGGAAAGAGAGAAAGAATCGTAAGCAGACTCTACACTCAGCGTGGAGCCCAACATGGGGCTCAATCCCATGACCCTGGGATCATGATCTGAGCTCAAATCAAGAGTCGATGCTTAACCAACTTAGCCACCCAGACTCCCCTATCTATTCACTTACCTCTTAATGAGCTCACATTAGTAAAACCGCTGAGAATATTCACATACAAGTCTTTGGATAGGCATGTGTTTTCATTCTGGAGGGGGGGAATACCAAGAAGTAAAATTGTGGAGTCAGATAACAAATGTATACTGTTATAAGACACTGCTTAATTATTTTCCAGAATAGTTACACCATTTGACATTTGTCACCAGAAGTGTATAAGAAGTCCCATTTGCTCTTCATCTTCAATAATATTTGAAGACTTTTTTTTCCTCAATATTAGCCATTCTAATGTGCTGGTAGTGCTATCTCACTGTGGTGTAAACTTTCACTTCCCTGATGACTAGGGATGTTGAGCATCATTTCGTATGCTTATTGGCCATTTATGTCTTCTTTTTTGAAGTGTCTTTTCAATCCTTTTCACATATTTAACTGGGTTATTTATCATCTTGGATTATTTGAATTCTATATATATTCAGGATACAAGTACGTTTCTCATATAATAATTATGAATCTCCTAGTCAGCAGCTTGCAGTTTCATATACTTAAAGGTATCTTTACAAAAGCATAATTTATATTGATAGATAGATACATAGATAGATACATAGATACATAGATAGACAAAATCCATTTTTATTAAATTAATCTTTTCAAGTTTTATGCCTTTTGTGCCTTAATAAGTCTTTTCTTATCCTGAGTTAGCAATAACCTCTCTGTTTTCTTTAAGAAGTTTCATGATTTACGTTTTAGTTTATAACTCATTTCACATTAACATTTCTGTATGCCAACCTCTTCCTGCCATAAAAGCCAGAAGTTCCAAGTAAGAAAATAATTTTAAACCTAGAATATCTATTCACCCAAATTACCATTTAAATATAAGAGCTGTAAAAATATTATTAGGCATATAAGGCCTAGGAAACTTTGCTACACAAAGTGCTATAGGGAAATAGTTTGGAATAAAGAATTGAAATAACAGCGAAAACTAATCCAGATGACATTACATATACAAACACAAACACTCACATATATGCATATATGATACATATCATATATATAATATATAACTATCTTATGTGATATATCATATATAATGTGATGCATGTTATATAACAGTATTTTGATATTAACAGTTGCCACTTTAAAAGTAACTATGGAAAAAGCAGTATATTACAAAATCTTAAATCCAGTTTGAGTCAGCTCATCTCATGACTGAATGGAGCTAATGTGCTCTCACTATTACTGCCTGCCGAAGAAAAAGAGTCATCCTCTGCAGAGGAAGATAACACTATCCAGATACCCTGTATTTTTTTAATTAAAGAAAGTCCATAATTCAATCAAACATATCATGTATTTCAAGAAACTGGACCAAGAGGAAAAACAGACAATAGTAACAGACCCACAGTTATTCCAGATATTACAACTATCAGACATAGATATTTAAAAAACCGTGATGAATATGTTCAGAACAATAAATGACAAGACAGAGCATTTTGACGTAGAACTGGAAACTATAGAAAAGAATCAGATGGGCATTCTAGAATTAAACATGACAATATCTGAAGTTAAGAACCCAATAGATGAGGTTAACAGCCACTAATCTACAACCGATGAGAGGATTAACTATGTGAAAGAATCGTGGAAAATAATTACAGCAGAGAGAGAACCAAATGGAAAGTATTACAGAGAGAGAGAGAGAGAGAGAGCAATGGGTCACACTGAGAAGTTGCAACATATGTGTAAATATAACCCCTACAGAGAAATGAAAGAGAATGAGGTAAAGGAAATAGAAAGAGATCACATCCAAGAATTTCCCAAAAATTATGAAAATTTGAAGCCACAGATTCAAAAAGCTCTACAAAACTCTAAACAATAAAATTACAAAGAAAATACACCTACATATGTTACAGTGACACCTGTGAAAACCAAACACCAAGCAATAAAACCTAAAAAGCAACCAGAAAAAAGAAGACCTTCCCTTCAAATGAGAAACAGTGAGTCAACCCTATCTTCCCATCAGAAGATACAGAACCCAAATAAGATAATAATACCCTTGGAGTTCCAAGAGAAAACACTTGTCAACATAAAATTCAAAACCAAATGGGTGTGCCTGGGTGGCTCATTCGATTAAGCATTCAACTTCAGCTCAGGGCATAATCTCACGGTTCATGAGTTTCTTCCCCCCAGTGGGCTCTCTGCTCTCAGCACAGAACCTGCTTTGGATCCTCTGTCTCCTTCTCTCTCTGCCCTCCCCCCACCCCCGACACTCTCTCTCTCAAAAATAAATAAGCACTAAAAAAAATCTAAACCAAATAAAAATGTGCTCCAAAAGTGAAAGCAAACAAAATGAGATATCTAATGAAACAAAACTGAGAGACTCATTAATGAATACCCACACTAAAGGAAGCATTAAAAAGAGTTCTGGAGAAGAAAAATTATTAAAGATGGACTAAAAAAAAAAAAAAGTAGGTGGGAATGAACTGCAACAGAAAGGGTGAATATGTAGATAAATATTAATGAACCCATCTTTCCCTAACTAAATATCTTACATTATACACAAGTTTCACTTCACAAATATAATCTTCGTTTAAATGAGCTCTATTTTAAGCCACAGCATCCTGGTGGGCCCTAGTGGGTAGGCAATCACCTAAAGCACACATCTTTTAAGGAAGTGATACCAATGCATGAATCCTCATGCTGCCCAAAAGTCCCTCCCTGAGTGCCCACATTTATATTGGTATGTGTCTCATCTTAATCATCTCAGGGTGACTAAATGTTATCAACACCAATATACTTCAGCTTGACATGGCCCTAACCTCCTGAGTTTGAGGAAAAATACAAAGTTGCTCAGACTTGCATTATAGATTTTCCCTTCACCATAGCCTCTGAGGCACATTTCCTTATGTTTACCATCCTCTTTGTCTTTGTATGGTATACTGTAAGGAAAAGCAGAGATGCCAGTAAGTTACATAACAATCTCATAAGGTCTGTGCCAAATACCCATTTATTATGTGAAAAGTGACTATGCCAGTTATTTATCCAGTATCTTACAGACTTACATTGACACTTCTCTACTCTACAATGCCAAAGCTGTGTGTCCCTAAATTAAATTTTCCAGTTTCCTTTGCCAAGCAGTCTCCTGTTAGTTTTCCCCAAAAGAGGCATTAGTTAGAGATCAGAAGTTGGAAGGAGGAGACAAGAAATTCTACTTACTTCTTTTCTTGCTGCTCTGGCAGCATCTTTGGAAGTACACATGTCTTCTTGATGATCTCGATTGGACCTTAACTGATATAATATTTAGTACCAAGAGACTTGATATTTGCAAAAGTGGTGAGTTCTATCATATCATATCACCCATTTAACTATTTAACCACTAATTTTTTGGCAGTGCAAAAGATGTCTAGATCTTGAAAAATGACTGTGGATTACAACACAATAAATCAGGTGGTAGGTCAGATTGCAACTAATGTTCCAGATGTATTATCTTTCCTCAAACAAAACAAAATCCCCTGGAACTGAGCATGTAGGTCTTTATATATAAAATGTCTTGGGGTGTTTTACTATATATACCAACTTCTAAACACCACTGAAAACAGGAAGCTTTCACCTGACAGGTTAGCAATATTCTTCAACTGACTTGCTCCAAAGCTGTGAGAATCTTCCTGACCTCTGTCAGAAACTAACTTGCAGGGATTTGAGTACACCCTACAGGACATCGTTCTGATCCTCTATTTTGATGACATCATGCAGAGTGAACTTGATGAAGTTAGTAGCAACTACTGTAGATGCCTTGATAACATTTAAATATGTCAGAAGGTAGGAGATAAACCCCATAAAAATATGTAGACCCGGCATCATTGTGACATTTCTAGGAGTCCAGCAGAGTTTCTCCTTATACAGCCTATCACCAAGAAATTACAGAAGTGCATGTTTGGCTTCTTTGAACTTTAGAGACAACTTATGCCTCATTCCAACCCATTTACTGACCAGCTAACAGATTCAGTTGCAAGTGGATTTTGAAGCTGATACAGGTTGTCTTGGGTGCTGCTCTGCTGCTTTGGCCATGGTGACCAGCCTTTCCCATCAAACCCAGAATAACTGTGGCAAGCAGATATGCTGAGTGGGGTCCATGCGATTCACCAACAGACAAATCATAGTGCTGTTACCTTAGGATTTTGGAGCAAAATAATGCACCCTTCTGAAGATACTATTAGCTTTACAGGAAAAAAAAGTATTGGGCTCTGATAGAGACTTAATATCTGATCATGGGACAAAACTGGCCCAGGAAGTTACGTCATGAGTTGAGTGTTTCTCATCCATTAATATAAATTTAGGGATGCGCAGCAGCACTCCATTATCAACTGGAGGTGTCACATCGAGAAAGAGGTCTCAGAGACACCTAAACACACAAGTAAATTGCACAAGCAGGAGGCTCAGAATCTTCTGGCACTTTCACAAAATGTACCTTCTGTCATCACTCCAATAGCCAACTCCTATGACCTTATGGGAGAATCTCAATGACCAGTTTACAGAGAAAGAAATAATTCAGGATTAGTTCCACAGATATTTCTATGTGACATGCTGTCATCAGTCCTAAGTGGTTGCTATTGCTCTTCAGTCTTAATCAGGAATGTCCCTGAAAGACATCAGTGGAAGGAAATCTTCTCATTGGCCTAACTTTGAGAAGTTATTTACTTTGCCTGGATAGATATATAGCCAACGCTGTGAATCCATGCTGATTTACAAGCAACAGATAACAGTTTGGCTTAAAGACCAGATAACTGGAAATAAAAAAAGATTCAAAGATCTAAGGAGTCCACAGGAAGGAGCATGGAATGACTCTCCCAGGATGGGCATAGCAAGAGAGGAATATTTGTTCTGTGTTATTGATTACTAAAGGGTATCCAGAGCAGAGGAAGTTCTCAAATATTACATAGACAAAGTTACCCTCTTGGTGGATGTTAGCCAACCTCTACCCAGCCACCCTTGTGCTTATTCACACTCAAATAGCCTCAAATAGGACTTACACTCAAATAGCCATGGCAGCAGGAATAGAAAGTCATATATGGGTCAAGAGCATGAACTCTTACCTCACTAAAAACAATCCTGCTTCTATCATTGCTGAGTGTCCAAACCTTCCAACAGGTCCTAATGGGTTATCATGTCTCAAGAGGATCATCTCAGCCACCTGATGGCAGTCTGATTATATTAGATTCTTTTCTATAACATTGGGAACTGTGATATGCTCTAAAAAAAATAGTTATTTTGATAAGAATTTTTCTTCCCTGCTCAAAACTTTTCTGCCAGTACCACTACCCGTGGATTTACAAGATATCACGTTCACCATCACAGTATACCACCCAACAGTGGTTCCAAGCAAACAACTCATTTTAACATATAAGTGCAGCTGTGGGCTAATTCCATGACATTCAGTGTTCTGTTTTGCTTTGTTTTGGGTGGTTTTTTTTTTTTTTTTTTTTGCCATATATTCCTTCGTCCAGATGGACTTAGCCAACACAAAATGATGAAATGGCAAACCCACTTTCAAAATGTGATTTGTGCTCTGAACTTGTAACCAATACAGGGTACAATTTCTTCCATAGCACAAATGCATGAGTTTGGAAATGAAGAGGTAGAAATGGGACTGCTCCTTTCACTATTATATCTAAGGAACCACCCAAAGAATTTTGCTTCTCATCCCAGCAACTTTAGGCTATGATGTTTTGTTGGAATTTTTAGTTATCAGAGGAATAATGCTTCCATCAAAAGGAATAACAATAATCCTTCTGAAGTAGAAGTTGAGATTGTCACCTGGCCATTTGGGGCTTCCCATGGCATTAACTCAAGAGGTACCTACTGAATGATTATGATTCTGAAAAGAAAGTAGGGTCATTGTCATGCAATGGAGCCAGGGAAGACTATGTCTGGGACCCAGGAAGATTCTATGGATACCTCTAAGAATTCAAGCAAAAAAAAGTGTCATAAAACACTAGAAGAACCCAAAGGAACCTTACTAAAGGTAAGACCACTACTTTCTGGCTAATTTCTGACCACTAATTCCTACTGCAGGAATGAGTGTTTGAATTATCCCCAAAAGTGAAGTACTCTAACCAACTGATATACTGACCAGGGGCAAAGGGAACCTGGAATGAAATTTTTCTTTCCCTACTTGTTACTTACCCATATACCCCAAAATACACATATAGAATTTTGTCCTCTTTTTTCCTCCTATTATTTTATGTAGAACATTGGGAGATAGTTTAACTTTTGCTTTATGTTACATAATATCCATATGGCCTTTGCATCTGAAATGAAGAGGAACTAATACCACTCAGGGACAGAGGCGGGAACTGATTGATGAAACTTGGTGTCATCCCTTTGGAAGAGACTATGTGCATCCTCCTATGTACCAAAGAGAATTAGACTTTATTAAGCAGAAGCATTACATTACCTTTGCTATGGTACAGGAATTGTAAATATGAGTAGAAGGGCATGGATGGATGATGAATATGCCAATAAATGGACTCGGCCAGTTACTGAGGCATTTCAGTCTCATGCCTGCCCTTCTCAGTTCTGCTTAAGAATGCCAGTACTGGAAGCCTTTTTCCCAGAAGGCTTATAGGTATGTTTAACCAGTAGGAGGTATTGGTGGGGTCAGACACAGGAGTAGGGAAGAAGCAGCATTTCTTCCTTGCTCTCCCTGTACCTCTAAGGGCATCTCAGGAAGTGGCTGCAACCCTGGTTCCAGCCATGAGGCCCTCTTCATTGTTCCAGTACTGATCATGTGGTTTTTGCTTGGTACTCTTAGACTCTAATACCCCCACTCCCTTCCTTTCCTTCCATGAGCCCTAGGAGTGGTGACTGTTCCCTACAATTATTAATTTCAATAATTTCTACAATTATGGTTAGCTCACCACCCCCATTCATTCCCTCTTTGAAACATATAGAGTGTTTTTATTTTACCCTGCCTGACATAGCCTTCCTTTAACCATTCCATACATCTCTCCTAGACATTTAAATATCTCACTTCATCTGAATCAGTACTTTTCACACAGTTTCTTAGAGTCTGAGAGATTTCCAGAAACCCCCTCAGAGCTACTACTGAAAAAACAGGGGGACAGAAAGTGTTTGGAAAACAACCCCCTCACTTCAACATATTATTTCTGTTTCATATGTTTTACTTATTTACATTTCTCAGAGGAATTTCATCACAACAAAAGCTTTCACTTGTAATAAAATGTTTGAAATCATGGATCTTTGCCACCAATAAACATGTTGAATAGAATTTGGTCAAGGATAAAAATCTGGCTGTTGCCTCAGTAGACATTACTTTGCTCTCGCCAGAAGGTGGGGGGACACAACACTGGAAAGTTTATTCCCTTCCCTCTCTCTCACTCCACCTCATCAACCATAATCTTATTCCAATAGCCTTGACCCCCTGCCCCTTGTTTCTAGAATATTCTCACTCTCAGGAGTCTGACTGAAAAGTTTCCTGAATGCATTGTGTATCAAAAGACTGAATTCATCCATAAAGCCTGCAATAAAAATAACCCAAACAAATGACTATCACGTCACATGTCCTATTAGCGAAGTACTTGTGTGGGAACAAAATGTTGTTGTTGGTTTTGTTTTCATTTTTTTTAATACAGTCAGGGCCCCAGTGGGGCATGAATGTGGAATATCATCCCACTTTATAATATATGCACCATAATCTTCTTAAAATGAGTTTTCACTTCAAGAAACATAAGGACTTAAATATGAGCAGCCTGTTTTGTGCGTTTGTGTGTTTGGCATCTCATTACACTTCAGACCATTTTGTCTTCTTAGAACAATTGAATATCATTAGTGGAGGCATATTTTGTTGCCAGAACTTGCTTGGTTGCGATTGTGCTTGTTAAAATGTGTCCATTTGCCAGCTGATGGATGGGAATTCTGAAGGGTGCCTGGTGAGTGAGCATTTGAATATCAGAACTTTCATCTCTTTCTTCCAGAGAGAAAAATAGCTTTGTTACCAACCAACACAAAGCATGAATTGTCCTTGACTTCCCCTCCCTCTTTTGTCTTTTTTTGTGTAACACTCTGTTTAGCTCACTGAGTTTCTATCAAGGACCCAGAACTGTGCAAGGCATAAAAGCTTCCGAGCCAGGCAAATCTTGGAATACATCCAGACTCCTCGGCTTTATTTGCATCGTGACTTTGGGCAAATCTCACAACCTCTCAGGCCTCAGAGTTTTAATTTGCAAAGTGGGCCTCCTAATGCTTACTTCTCAGGGCCATTACAACGAAAATCCCACACCCATTTTGGACCCATAGTAGATGCTCATTGATCGGGAGCTAGCCAAAGTGATAGATCAGAAAAAATGCATAAAACAATTGGAGAAGACCTTAAAAGCAAACATAGTGCAGCATTAATCAGAATATAAGCAGGCCCTAAAATACAAGCTACCCCAAAATAAATAGTTTCAGAGGCAAGATCTAGAAGTTATAGTTCATTCTTAATATTTGTGGCAGTTAATGTTCTGTAAAGTCACCAGGAACACTGAATTTGCAAATACTGACCCATTGCTCCTAGGGTAAAAACAGGGTTAGGTTCCTATGAGCCTCTGATAACATTGTCACCAACTAATCAGTGAATAACTTTGTGTCTTATATGTTTCTATTTGAAAACATCTTATTTAATATATATTATCAATTCATTAACATCGTCATGTCTAACAGCACTATAACGCATGCCAGAATAAAGCTTACCTAGCATATGTATTTTCTCCATGAGGCATACCCAAGCTTTTTTGCTTTGGGAACAGTAAACAGTAACTCAGCACTCTGCTTGGGGGCCATTGTAAATAGATAAATCAACAACAAAAACAGAAAATATTAAAACTGTCATACTAAATAGAACATGACAAGGACACTTGTTTACAGAATGTGAGCTAAAACAAGAAAGCAGAGCATCTCCTTGTTCAACCTCAGCTGGGAATGTGTACACAGGGTGACTAAAATTTTTTGCCACTCTGTGCATGCACATGTCCACAAATGAGCATGAAAATGCCATGGGTATTGATTTGGGGATTATAAATAATGTTAGCAAGTAGGTGAACAGGCAAATAACAAAATCTACAAATAATGAGGATCAACTATAAATACGAGGAGGAAACCTTGGACAGAGGAGGGGATGGCTGAAAATGAGTGATGAGAGGAAACAGTCCAGGCAGGAAGAGCCAAATCAGCACAGGAAAGATCATGAGAAAACAGGAACCGTGTATGAGAACAGATCATATCTGCCAGGATCTTCTAGATCCCATGGGATGCCCCTGTCATTTCCTTCAAATCTGATCAAATGCCCCCTGCTCAGAGGGGCTTTTCCTGGCCTCCTATTAGAACAGTATCTAATTACATTTTCTCTAGTCCTTTCTTCTGCATTATTCTTCTCTGGAACATACTTCCACGAGTGACATATGTAAGTTTTTATTTGTAAACTGTCCTCCTGTCCCAGTCAGAAAGCAGACACCATAAGGTCGAGACTTTTTGTACTTTGTTCACTGGCCCAGGTACCTAGAGAGCACCTGCAACAATGTGGTCATCCATAACTGTGGGATCAATATGTTAACCTTAAAAATAAAACTGTCAGTTAGTTTGCCAACAAAATGGGTTTACTTGGGGGAATAACAGAGAATTTCAATGCAGGATGTGCAAGCTACAGTAAAACCATAGGCAAGTCAGCAGAACAAAGGAGAGGAATGATCTTTTATACAGGTAAGGGGAAAGTTGGGAGAGGCCGACAGAAACAAAAAGTCCCTTGGTATAAACCGGAAGTTCAAAGTATAGTAGCTTTCCATTGGCTGAGTTGTGATGGTCTCTTGTTGGCTGGACTATTTCCGGGCAAGGAGAAAAATCTTTCTTCCTCCTGCTAGAGCAGTAAAGTAGACTTCTTCCTACGGGGAGTGCAAAGTACCTGTCTTCCTGTTGGTTCTCCAGTTGACAGTGGTAGAACTCGAGAGCTCCCCCTGCTGTCCTCCTGACTCCATTTTAAATGAGATTTCCTTTTATTAATTTTCACAAGAACAAGAATTACAATGAATCTGAATCACACATTAAGAATTATACTTTTCATCAGAGAGGAAATAAACAACCATTTAAGTGACTAGTCCTATTAAATATGGAAGATTTACAGTGCTTCTGATACTAGAGGTAAAATTTAAAAAGACACATGCTTGATTATTCTATGTTGGTTCAAGATCCTTTTCTACTCCAAATCTTCACAGAAATCATAGCAAGCATCTATCCTTAACAAAAAACAACTTTCTGGCCATTTTTCTGCCTGTTGCAATTGCAACTGTAGCCTACTGGTATGATTTGAAGGAAACTGGAAAACTCTCTACAGTGTTAACAGTGTCCAAAATGAGAATACTGCAGACACTTTGGAGTCAAAAAGCCTTCAAAATTTCTGCTGTACCTGGATAACTAACTAATTAAACTACTGTCAGTCATTAATACTTTAGTGTAAATTAGCTTATCCTGGTGTTTTAAGCAGTAATCATGTAATTCCAAACTATAATTTTAGAGAATGAGAAAACTGAGATGCATAATGGGAACATAGTTTTCTAACTAATCTAGTAATTTGAGACATAACAAAAATGCTGGTCTCCTGGCATTCAATTAACTATAGCATTCTGATTCAAAACCTTTCCAGCAGAGGTGTTTGAGACCATCCCCTAATGAAATTTCCAATTAGTAAATCCTTATGAGGAAAGGGTATAAACCCCCAATAAAATGCAAATATCTTAACTGAAAAAATGCAAATAACTTGAAAAGTTATTATCTTCAATTGGGTTATCAAATTAGCTGTTCCCAGAAGTCAAGTACCATCTTAGGACACAATATCCTATGACAGACAAACTGAGTTTAAGTTTTGGTGAAAAATAAGGGACTCAAGAAAAGGCTGGGAATTCTGGGAAGTCCTACGGCTATTGTGCAGACGACACAAAATGAAGAAAGCTCAAGAGAGGCATAGAGGGAAAGTCACAGGAAAGAGTTCTCCAAAGCAAGTATCAGCTTTGTCACTTTTCTACGTTTGACTGTGGCACATTCACAGGAGTCCAGGGTCCACATGGCAAGTGGCTGTGGGGTGCTAGTTCTTTCTGAACGGATCTTGGTGAGTCCCTGAGAGTCATGTAGAAGCAACTTGCAATCCTTATGACTGCAAATGCTAATCAAGAAACTGATTATACCCACTGGGAGGTGAAAAATGAGCTGATTCCTTAATGGAGGAGCTGGGTTTTGACTAAGATGTCTTTGGAAATGTCTCATTCCAGTGCTGCCCATTTCTTTAATACATCCCACCACTGCCTTCTCAACTACATCTTATAATACACACACACACACACACACACACAGAGAAAGAATTTTATAAACATTTACACTTAGCTGTTAATACTTGATGCTAGCTCAAAATAATCTCCATAGTTCTGGCTTCAAACCACTTTTCCTGTAGGTAAGTACTGCTTACCTTCTCAGGAGTATTTATGTTGTCAAAAGGAAATTTGCTTTTTTTGCCCCTTGAGGGTAGGAACAATTATTCTCTTCTTTTATTTGCATACAGCATCAGGAAATATCAATGCTGTGAATTGAATTGATCTACTAAAGGTGGAATTTCTCACATGAGAGCAGGAAAGTGAGTAAATTACTTGGGGAAATGAGATCCCTTTCTTGTAGCTTCCAAAAGAAGCCATATTTGTTGCCAGTGTTTTCTACATCCATATCTCAGCAACCTTGATACACAGAGATGTTGAACACCAGCAATAACATCTGCAAAACTGTAGGTGATTAAAAGAAACATCTGGCTTTCTATTTTGGAGGCCTATGTTTTGCTAATTTTCTTTTCAAGATGCATTAGGCCACTACGTTGGGGGAAGGAATAACATTGCTCTAAACCAGGGGTCAGGAAAATCACAGTCCACAAGCCAAATCTGTCATGCCACCTGTTTTGTAAAAAAAAGAAAGAAAAAGAAAAGATATTGGGACACAGCCACATTCATTTATTTACATATTGTGTATGGCTGTTCTCAAGCTAGAACAGCAGAGATGAGTAATTATGACAAAGACCATATGGCCCACAGAGCCTAAAATATTTACTATTGGCCCTTTAAACAAAAAGGCTCTACACCAGTAGATTTTTCTCCCCTAACCACTAGATCAGGTTTCGGACAAAGCCATTTATGTGTTTAACAAGGCTTCCAGGAAAGCCTGCTATCTACCAATGTTTGAAAAATTCCATGTGGAACTCTATTTGAACCAGGCTCAAGGAGGCCTATGGCATGAATGGACAAGGGACAAGTAAGACCGTTGCCCACTAGTCAGGCTCCAAGGAAATCGTACGTGATAGCTTCCTCTTAACTTCTTGAGTCTCATATTCCCTCTAGCTTTCTGATTTAGCCTCCTATTTCCTAATGCTGATTTTGGTACATTTCCACTTAGTTCTTGGCATCCCCTTTCTAGACAGCCAGTATTTATCCTTGGCATCACTCTGGTTCTAATCTTGCCACTGCTATTGTGTATGATGTTTATCTGCTCCTGCTCCACTGCTGACTTCAGACATCTTTCTGGTGTTGGTCTTCTAATTTGCATCTCAGTTTCAGTACAAACAAAACAACAACACCAAACATTCTTCTTAGTTGTGTGATTTATCTCTCAGGAGGTCTCTAATTCTTAATTTTTGATCCCAAGACAAACATAAGATTGAGATACCCAGACATCTGTTTTTATCCAATACCCCAGTGTCAACCAGTGCTCAAGGAGTTGTTAAGTGGGATGGCCCAAGGGCACATGATTCAATAGTCTCAGGAAAAGAACTGTCACCAAGCCATAGTATGGGATTACCTGGCATGCTGTTAAATTCATAATCAGCATCATTTTCAGATTCAGGAAAGTGGACTTCTTCCCTAGCTATACCTATTTTCAAGTCTAGGAGGAGACTCTGCATTTGGACTTGACATTGACAGTGAAATTGTGGGTGATAGCAGCTTCTCTGTGAACACCCAACCCTCCCTCTAGGTAATTGAATGGCCTGAACTTCTAATATCTTATTTTCACTATGTAAACTTATGAAAATTATAAAACTAAAATCATCGACCTTTGAAGATTTAAAGACTCTCAAATCGGGGACACATCTATTTTTTCAAACTGAAAAAAAGTACTTAAAGTGTGTATATGTCACTATATATTATATATACTCATACACACATAAAGATCTATGTGACATTATTATGATATATGTATATATATATGACAGTAAAACAATAAAAAATAGTTTGTAACAAGGCAAGAATCACTATAATTTGGAGTCATTTATAGTAGATTTGGATAGTCCTACTTACATTAAAAATTCCCAATAATACCACGGTTAAAAATGTAACATTACATTAAGTACATTGTTATAATGACCAACAAATCAATAAAAATTTGAATTATTTTCAGTAACCCTTCTTAAAAAGGTAAAACATACATTTAAAAAATTGCAAATTTATTATCTAAAATATTTAAATCAGACCTTTCTTGGCAATAGAACACAACTGTACTTTTGTGCATTCTTTTCCAAAAGGTTTAAAAAAAACAGGATTCTTGCAGATAGCTATTTATGTAAAGACTGATCATAACCCTCTGAGAACCCCATGAGACTTGATCTATGTCATATTCATCATTGTACCATCAATATCTTGTGTAAGAACTGAAACCCAACTCCTTCCAGGAAATTTCTATAGCTTTGTCCTCTTGGATAGAGTACCCCTCGACTCAAACTTCATATTTGGTCAGGTAGAATTACTCACTTTTGAGCAATGGCCTTCAAGATGCCATTCTGTTCCCACTTGGGACCCTAGAGTAGACTTAACTTCTCCCAGCCGCGGTCCATCCCAGCACTGGCTTCCTTCTCAACGGAGTATCAAGAGTGCCTCACAGCTGTGTTCCTTCAAGATCTAGCAATTCTCTCTTCTGTAAAATTTGCATCACCCAATTGTTACCACCTCTGGGAAACTGTTTGAGGCACTTTCAGCAGTTCATCTAGGCCCCTGGAGTTCCTCTCAGGGAGATAATGAAGATATGTGTCAAAGTTAAATGAGAGTAAAACTCCAAGGGGTGAGAGTACATGCAGCCATTCAGAGTGATAGAAATGACAAAGACTGTAATATAGGGACACATTGCCGAGGGCACTGGATGATGTAGATGTAAAGAGGATCTGGGAGGGAAAAAAAACTGGGACAGGACAAGACTTTGGTCAAAAGAAAAATAACAGAAAATGGAACACAACAACAGATGGTTACTGCCAAAAGTGGTAAAGATGCCCTCCCATCTTTGGGATGGGAATACTCAGAACCTTTTATTCATCTGAAGGAATGCCTTGAGTAAGGAGTGACAAATCAGAACTTTCTTGTTATTGCTAGTAACCTTCAACAAAATTATGTGGAAGGGAGTACAGACAGCAGTTGGCTAAACCAGAAGCAAAGAGGAAAAGACTGAGGTTGGAATGAGATGGAACATGTGTGAGGATCTATTTAGAAGACTAAATTTTAATTGTTTCCATTGAGTAAATCTCATTTGCTCATCTAGACTGCTAGATCCTACAGGGAAGGAACAACATTTTCTAAGTGTTTGAAAATATAGCACATACAAAATCTTGTCCAGATTGTCTAAACAAGAAGAAACAAACACGTCTAAAGTCACAGAGGGAGTAAATGTCAGAACACCTTGACACTAGAGTTCTGTTGACCTACCTAGATTAAATGTAGGCTATTTTGTATGATATGCATTTTATACATACTTCATTCTCAGCTTCATTTTAAATTTCTTCTCTTGTTTATTCTTCTTTCTTATCCATTTCTAATGTCTTATGTTGTTATAGTCTATGAATCTCTATAAGCCATCCTATGTCCTTCCAAGTACAAAGCAGTTAAATGAATCAAGAAAGAATGTTATTCATGTGAAACACCCAATCTCTCCCTCCCCCACCCCGTCACACACACACACACACACACACACACACACACACACACACACACACATTTCCCCTCCGGTGGAATGATTTGCACTTGGTTTACCTGCTCTTTAATCTCTGGGAATTCTGAAAGACAACATTCTATCTTTATACATCGCTTAATAAATAAATTACTTAGGAACCCAAGTAAATGCAGACCCCTATTAAAGTCAGGAGTCTCTCTAATATCCTTCCTTTTCATATCATACTTTCTTGATTGACCAATTTCTGTGGGTCTGTCCTTTTCCCACCAAGTCTCCACTCCCTCACACCAAGTTCAAGGACTCAGAATGAATACAGAGGCACCCCCTTGGGTTTTAAGTCAAGCAGTTCTGTTATTTACTGCACTTTCATTACTTTTGATCATTGGGAGGCATGTTGGCATATGGGAATGGAAATTTAGATTGAGTAACTTTCAGCAATGTCAAATGAGCTATTAACAGAACCAAATTCTATGGTGTCCTAGTTGCTTTTGGAATATGGCTTTCAGTGTCTCAGCACAAGATGACCTCTGAGTTTGATGGAAGTCTACCAATAAAAAAATAGATAGGAAATAATAAAAATGACATATTGAAGAATTTTAAATCATAAATGCATGCAAATTCATCTCAAAGAGGATTACTCAATCATTAAATAATTAATGAAGACTTAATGTTTTGTCAGAACTGTCCTATGCACAGATGTGAATGAAGGAACAGGGAAACTTGAAGTCTTAATTGTCAAAAACATGGAAGACATATGAAATATTGCATAAAAAAGGGGTGAAGTTGGGAGGAAAGTAAAAGTGCTAATGTATGAGGTAAAATTTACATATATACATAAATACGTATAAACATGTACATTTATATCTATGGGTCTCATTACTCATTAGTTTGGAATGGAACACTGGGACAATCACGATACGGGGATACAGGAGTCCAGGGTCCTCCTCTGGCTTGGCCACAGATGAGCTTTGTGATTGGGAAGTTTGTGTCTAGGTCTAGCTCTTCAGCTGTGAAATAGGGGAAACTGGATTATTTTTAGGCTGAAATAAATGTGTTATGTTATGGAATATATAATTTTTTTGATGTTAAACACTGACTTATTTATCAAAAGAAATTAGAAATATTTGAGTTGCTCCTACGTTACGAGGGTGGTATTAACAGAGGCAAAGGTGGTCTCCCTAAAGTGTCCTATGATAAACTGAGAGAAAGCCCAGGGCAGCAGGGCAATGGAACCAAGTTCAAGAGGGATATTTTAAAGTGCTTATTATTTTTTTAAGCTTATTATTTATTTTGAGAGAGAGAGTGTGTGTGTATACCCCCAAGAGCGGGGGAGGGGCAGAGAGAAAGGGAGAGAGAAAATCCCAAGCAGGCTCCGCACTGTCAGTGTAGAGCTTGATGCAAGACTGTCTCATGAACCTTGAGATCATGACCTGAGCCCATATCAAGAGTTGGCCACTTAACCGACTGAGCCACCCAGGCTCCCCAAAAGGGCTTATATCTTGAAAAAATATATTAACAATAGTAAAAGTGAAAAACCACACTAGTAGATTACATTTTTATAACATTTCTCCGCTGCCTTTTACAGGGACAATGCATAATAGATCGACTAAGTCTCCAGGATTTGATGTTGGACCAAAACTCAGCTATAGCATTTATTAGCTACTTCACTTTGAACAAGCCAACCTCTCTAGGAATCAATGATCTTAACAGAGAAGCAAAGGTAAGATTATCATCTAAATCATTCTTGTGAGGGGCAAGTTAGATAAAATAAGCATTCAATACACTGTAAACATTCTGATATTCATACTTACTCATATCTGGCAGAATAAATAGAATCCTTATTACTGAATTGGAAAAGCCATCACCACAACTGGGAAAACTTCGTTGTTATAACTATCTTTAAAATGCTAGCATACTCATACCAGCTGATCACCATTTAAATGCAATCTAAACTTTCTTCCTAAAATTAACATTACCCAAAACCTGGTCATTAAGAAGGACAGTGAGTTTAGCCTTTGCTTTAATCCATCTTTCTAGGAGGAGAAATCTCCATGGTTGGTCCTATCCACATTCATTGTATGGCCTATGGAATGTGCCTTACTGTCTTCCTTAATGCACAACTACAGGTGATTTCTTCATCTAAGAGTCTGCAAGTTGTTTTTTTTTTCTTTTCCTGTCAAATTCTTTGAGGGCATTGGGCTGACAGTTCTGGGTCGGACTGAGTTTAATCTTTTCCTTTCAAATCAAATTATGGGGAAAATGCCAGGGAAATGGCTCCCTAACAGCTGGCATTGTTCAGAAATCACGGAGCTTGGTGAATTTGTAAGATAAGTGTCTAAATTGTGGAGAAAGGCAGACAGCTTCCCCTCTTGGGCTGATATCTGAGCAACTAATGACTTAAATGACTCCATTTTGCTCTCCACACAATGGCCTATCCTGGAAGACTTGAGAGGCTCTTGGGGTTCAGCGGCCTCTCCAAAAATCAGCCTGCCTAAAAGCTGGTCTTTGGGGTCTTCCCCACTGCCTTTGCTCCCTATTTAGTAATTTTATAACTTTCTAAACTTGTGAAGAGAGGACAGGGTAGATTCCTTCCTTGAGTAGTGTCAAATCCACTGGAACCTCCCTACCAAGACACAAAGAAAAATGGCTAAGAAAATAGAAAGTATTAGTAGAACAAAAGCCAAAAAGGGAGAAACAACTTTTAAAATATTATTGGAGAGGCACCACATTCACATTAAATACTAAAATATTAAAATTGATTGAGGTTGTGAAATAAGTGAATTACTTAGTCTCCCATGCATTAAAATTAATTTTTCATCTCCTTCTCCAGGCCACTTCCCACTGGCTTTCGTTGAGCCCTCTTAATATTTTATTTGCTGAAGGGAAAAGGTTTCCTTTTGACATATTGGCGTTCCTGGGGTTGGTTGACTATCTCACTGCCAACTGCATGAGATTTCTCAGTCCTAGTGAAGCAATAATAAAGAATAAAGGAGGGGTGCCTGGGTGGCTCTGTCAGTTAAGCGTCTGACTTCAGCTTCGGTCATGATCTCACGGTTCATGGGTTCAAGCCCTGAGGCAGGCTTTGAGCTGACAGTGCAGAGCCTGCTTGAGATATGATCTCTCCCTCTCTCTCTGCCCTTCCCCCACTTTCTCTCTCTCAAAATAAATAAATAACCTTTAAAAAAAGAATAAAGGATTTGCTATACCTCCTAACTTGGCACATATTTTAAAGCAGACTCTCCTCTAAAGACTGTTATTCATGAAGCTATTCTCTTTGCATGTTACATTCCTACCTTCCTGTCTTCCCACCTCCCCAACCATTAGCCAGTTGGTAATTCATCTAGACAAAAACTGAAAGATAAGTTGAAGTCACTACATCTGAGCTGCCAAAACCAGCTTTTATGTTTACTTGGAACTCTGGAAGGGAGTTGCCTCTTTGGGGATTTAGAGCAGGCAAGGCATGGTATTCCCTGATTTCTGGAGCTCAGGAATTAACATGGCAGATCCTCTTTAGTTAGGAGGTGAATTCAAAGGTGGCACACAGGTACCAAAAGCAGAGTGGATAAATGGCCCAGAGAAGGCATACAGGTGCTCAAATCACTGGAGATGGGCTTTGGAGACTTACCAGGATATTAATCATAAAAGTCTCTAAGTTTCTGGTCTTATACTCACAGCTAAATGTGGACCCTTTCCTGTAATGAAAGTTTACACATGTGAGGAAGGAGGTAAGATCAGAAATACTCAAAGTCTCTTCAGAATGAAGTGGGATTCCAAACTCTCCATCACTCCCTAAAGTTCCCTCCTTCAAGGCCATGAGAGTAAAGCAATGCTTTTGTGTACTGTAGTCATACAGTGTTAGATCCAGAGACAACTTTGGCCCTGGTATAGTCTAAAATCTGCTTTCCAAATGTCATGTAGCTGCAGCAAACAGAACAGGCCTGACTTGCCCCAGTCAATACAGAGTTAATCCCTGAGGCCTCACTGTTTCCCAGGTGTTCAATTCAGGACCTTTGCACAAACCATTTTTGGGGCAACTGGTGATAGGAATATGTCTTCTTATTGTTAAGGTTCATTCTTCTTTTCTTAGATCACTCAAGATTAGGGGCTAAGGCAGAACCCAAGCTAGGTTACTTGAGTACAAAGAAAATGGTACTGATATATTATCTGTTCATAACCGTAACACACTCTTGACTTGTTTCAGGATTCAGATTGAATGTTTAGTTATGAAACCCATACCTATTCTTGTACATATAAAACTATCAGTATGTTAGTTAAATCCTGTGGTGCTCATAGAAGATCAGAAGTCATAAGCCCCACCCAGCCTTTAAGGAAATGTTGATCTAACTCCATTATTCATACAAAGTCACATTACAGGTCAGTCACAGTATTGGGTAACAGAGCTCAGCTTCCTCATTGCTAGTTGTGTGCTCTGTTTACTATCCTAGAAGAGATAATTTATAGTATAGCATTTATTTAATGAAGGACACCAATTAAATGGAAGATTCCCAAAGCTTCAACAGAAGGGTACACTAACATATGTGATAATAATAGTGGTTACAAGAATCAAGAGAAATTCCATAACAATAACCTTGGAAAACTATACTAAATAGAGCTAAACATGTTTTTATGCAGCAGAAATTTTCAAAGCCTTTAATATCTTGTTGAGCTTTACAAACATTTAAAAGGGATATATGCTAGACCTGTCACAAACAAAGGTGACCCTGGGAATCATCAACTGAGGAGCATTTCAAGTCAATGTTAAGACCCAGAATGTACCTTAGAAAACCAAGTTAGTTAGTGCCCATAGCATCTCACTATTCTCCCTCAGTGTTGCCAGGTTATCAGGTAGGAACAGGGAGCTGAAGAACAGTCCTCTTACCCACCAATCCCTTTGTGAAGTCTATAATGAGGATCCCTCCAACTCTCAAGGCTTCAACCATCAACTCACTGTGAATGTACTAAAATCACAATATATAATTTCTCAGATCAGACCTTCACCTCATGTCTAAATCTCTTAACCTGTCCACAACCCAGCTGTGATCTATTTTTTTTTACATTAATTGCAATCATAGTTCTTGCTCTTATCACACTTGTGCATTTTTGTTCCCATAATGACCATGGCTCTTTTAAGATCTTGTCTTTGCTTATACTGTTCTTCTTATCTGTAATGAATTGTTTTCTTCTTCCTCTGAGTTGAGCACAGTCCTTATTGAGGTGACCTTATACCCCGACTCTTCTCTAAGTCAACAGTGTTCCCAAGTTCAGAAGTAAGTTTCTTTTGCTATAAATGTTCACAGTATCACTTACTTTCTGCCTTGTTTTGTTAGTTATATTTTCACAGGTTTGTGTTTCATCTGCCTATTTAGGTTATAAATTCTTTTCTTCATCTTTTTTTTTCTCTATCAGCATGGAGCTTGATGTTTGGCATACAAGTCACTTCAAATAATTGTTAAAGTTAAATGAGATATAGGAGTTAATGTTCTATCAATAGGTCTAGATCATATTAAAGAGTGCCTTTAAAACCATATAGAGGGCTTTGGACTTAATCTCATGGATGGAGACATTCTGGATTTCTTCTTAAAGAGAAGGGGTATGAAAAAAAGATAACATCATCTCTAGTTGGATAAGCAATGTAGCTTGGTGGTCATGGGTAAGCATTCTAAATCATACTTCCTAGGTCTGAATCTCAGCTCTATTATTACTACCAATATGAAAGTTACTAAACTCTCTGGCTTTCAGTTTCCACATCTGTAAAATTACAATATATTACCCCTGCAGTCATTCTGAGGTTTGGATGAAGTAATCCATGAAAAGTCCTAAGAGCAATGCCTAGAACCTAGTAAGCCCTCAAGAAACAGTAGTTAGTGTTATAATTAACCACATGGGGAAGGAAAAAGAGCATTGGTCTGGGCATCAGGAGACCTGGGCTCTGCTGCAGTTTGAAGAAAAGGTGCAAATGAGGTCAAGTATTGCTGGTAGAGGAACTTGATTGGAACTCAAGAAAAAAGAGCATGTGTTTGATGAATTTACCATTCTCTGCACCCTAGGCTTACAGACTTGAAATCAGACTCATAGCACAACAAATGCATTAATCAAGCTTACAGAGACAATCTATAAACACAGAAGCCCAATTCATTAATTTACAATGAGAAATATAACTATTAAGTAGATGGGATGTCAGTGTTTACGGATAAGCATGTTCTCTCCTGTGGACTAGTATATACCAGAAGCCAAATCATAATCCAAGAATTGTCTGATGAAAGGGAAAACAGAAAGGAGAGAAAGGGGGTGACCTCGGCACATAACCAAGTTCATAGCCAGATGTATCCCGTCTGCTACAGACACATACCTATCACTCCAGAGATGCCGAAACACATTCCCCATCTCATCCTTCCAGGGATGGAGAACACTACATTTCCTTAGCTTCTGATGGGTACCTTTATAGATGCCATACATACCATTATTTCCCTGGTACAATGCAATCATTTGGATGGATGTTTTCTAAGTGCAATCAACATTTATCTGAAGTTCTGCCTGAATGCTATGATTGAATTCCTGATGTTCATAGATCATTTCTTAGGACAGTTTTCAGATAGTTATCATTTCCTTAAACTTTTTTGGTGAGCCTCTCACAGCCCGAAGAGACTCAGCAGAAGGGATTTCTGTGTATCCCTTCCACTTCAGGTCTTCCTAAATTTATCCTTTGGTGCAAATCAGTTAGCTGGTGTTGCATAATACACTATCTCAAAAAGTATTCATTTAAATGTTTATTTTGAGCCCATTTTTTTTTTTTGCAAAAGACCCTCTGGGTTAGCACTTGTGCCTGGGCTCAGCTGAGTCCATTTCTCTCCATGTGGTGTCAGCTGCATTTGCACACACGCCTGGGCTCAGATAGGGTAGAGACGACTGGGATAGTTAGGGTCTCTCTCCACATGTCTCTCGCCCTCCTTGTTCTGTCAGGGGAAAGAGACTTCACCACTCGGTGGAAGAAACTGCAAAGGATCTGTAGCCAGATTTCCTGAAACCTACCAGTGATAGGAATAAATTTGGACTGACTGACTGAATGAATGAAAGAATGAATGACTGTGTCTTCAGGGAGAGAGGTCATACCTGTCAAGTACTCAAGGCAGCTGAGTCAGCAGCTCTCTAACCCATGAGTCCAGCAAACCTACTTGTATTGGCCATAGTGAATGAAAGATGTTCCAGTCCCAGAAAGAAGTTTGGAGCGGGCAGCATGCACTATTCCCTCCCGACACTCAAACTTTATGATCCTAAGAAAGTAATCAGCAGGGGAGGCGAAAGCCCCTGAAAGGAGGCTGACATCGAGTCACCCTTGCCGAGGAAGCTGACGTTGACCACTCCTGCCCAGTGATCGAATTTGATGGGTTTCATCATCTTCCTCCTGTGCCCGCTCCGGCTCCATCGATTGCATCGCCTTCAATATCTCTTTTGTGGTTAAAGGCCGCTCCCGAGACTGCCCTCTCTGAGTTGCCTAGTTTTGTCAATTCCAATTCAGCCAGACATCCTTTTACCCTTTCCTAGACAACAAAGCTTTCTGGTCGATGTTTTTAAAGAAAAAAAAGGAAAGAAAACTCATAGAAGCCTCAGAAGCCTCAGAAAGTCTTACTAAACCCTTCTTTCCTTAGGACGCATTCTCCCCTGCCTGGGTTAAGGAGAGCAATTCTCCTCCAATGCCGATAGCTCATATTTATCTTCTCTCCCAGCCTTTTACTTCTGCCTTGGGATCTCAGACAGAAGCCTCCTTGTTATTTTCCCCCTTTCTTCTCCCTGAAAATTAAAAATGCTTTATTGAACATAAAGATAGCCTGTACATTTTAACCCTGTACATCACTTTGACCTTATTTTCTAGATCAGAAAAAAATACATCTTTTGAGAATTCTCATTAGGCCTAAATTATGGAACAAGGACTTTCCATTTTATGCTTCAAATATTGCATGTTTCTTTAAGATGCTACAGAAAGACCTACTCAAAACAGGGGACAGATATTAATGCCATGAGAAGAATGCTATGGTTACCAAGTGTCTCTTCATTGCATCATGTCTGTAACTCCATGATAGACATGAATCAGAGTTTCCAAAATCAATGCCAGACAGAAGTCCCCAAACTATAAGGTAAAACACAATCTCCTTATCATAAGAATAAAAATTATAAAATAAGATACTGTTCCTGCCAACTTGTCCAGCTTCAGCCTGTCCAGCTTCAGCCTCGCCCCCCTCCCCAAGTACTCTGCTCAGAAACCACATCAAACTACTAGTCAAAACTCTGCATTTTCCACCTCCATTAAGTTGAACCTGTTATTTCTCTGCCCAGAATTTCCTTCCCATTAGTTTGTCTAGAAATCCCTTTTCATATTTTAGACCACATTCCAATACTTTCCCTAACTAGTAAGCCTTTCTTGATCCACCTAAATAGTTGTTATTCCTTCCTTTTTATCATCACTGTATGTATATTACAACCACTAACCTTACTGCATTAGAAATGTTCCTATCTGTCTATCTACCTATCTATCCATATATCCATCCACCGCCTGTCTATCTACATTTCTCTTCTTAGAAAGGCTTAGAAAGAATCTTGTCTTGGTGTTTTTATACATCCCTGCTTTTGTCTTAGGGCTTCTCCTGCTTTTCTAACATGCTGATATCTGAATTATCTGCCTTTGTTTTATAGCACATTTTCTCTATTCCACTCTATTCTATTTCTTCTTCATCTTACAATATCCCTCTCCATCGCCATGCTACTTTCAGCTATAAACATGATCTTAACTTCTTTATGTCAGAAAAATCAGTCTTGATCTCTCCTTGTTCCTCCACTGAACTCCCTATCATTCTTTACCTGGGTGTCTAATTCCTTAGAAGCATGATTTGCACCTGCTAGCTCTACTGCCGTGCCATTTAGATACTCCTTAATTCTTCATAATCCTGTCTCTAACTTCACCACTTTGCTTGCAGTTGATTTAACAAAGATTAGAAATCATTTTCTTTTCCTTAATGTTTTATTTATTTTTGTGAGAGAGAGAGTGCACGAGCAAGCAGGGGAGGGGCAGAGAGCAAGACAGAAGACCCAAAGAGGACTCTGCACTGACAGCAGAGAGCCCGATGAGATGCGGGGCTCCAGCTCATGGAACTGTGAGATTAGGACCCGAGCCAAAGTGTGATGCTCAACAGATTGAGCCACCCCGGCGCTCCCAGAAGTTATTTTCTTAGCAACACACACACACACACACACACACACGCACACACACACACACACATGCACACACACACACACACACACATTCATATGCACATCTGTAGGCATATATAATTATATGTTTATAAGCAATTCTTACCATCTTTAATCTTTCAGCCACTTTCCCTCCTTGAGCTCTCAATCCCTCACCCTTCAAGACTTCATACTCCTTATTTTGGCTGAGAGTCAGCAGAGGGAGGGACAGTAGGTGACATTTACCTCACACTTAGGATTCGTTGGTGTTCGCTCTTCCACCCAGAGCCTACTAAAAACATGTGAGTGGGAGGCGAGGCTCTGGTTTGCCTGCACACTTCTCTTCCCACCTGTGAATTCCATAATTACCAAGAGTCAAGTTGTGTTTATAACCAACATACCTTTGGCACTGCGGGCTTCTTATCGTAATGTCACATTTTAATGAAATAATATGTAAACCAATAAAATATGAATGCAAAACAAATATAATTCTTTCTTTCTTGAATGGAAACTAAAGTAAAAAGGTTTAATGAAAGCAATTTGCAAGAAAAAAAGTACACAACAAACCCTGTTGAATTAGACTGAGACTTTAGTAGTGGGGGAAAAACAATGCAACTCCTCAGTACTCTAGACTTGGTTGTGCTCTCTGAACACCCTCACACTCCCTGCCCGCCTCCCTATAAGCCCCCACTCTGCTTGCTCAGTCTCAATGACTGTACCTGGGCTCAGGTTTCCAGTATTTCATTGTCCTGGGCCCTGACCTGAAAGCTCACCTGCCTGTCCAGAATATTCACACACTGTATGGTGTCATGCTCCTGCTCTGACTGACCTTTGGATGCCTCATCCCACCATCTATTCCTCTGCTGGTAGATGGGTCCCATGTGAAATGTCTCTAAGAGCCACTACTATTTTGATTTTCTTAAAATGTCACCACTGCATGAAATTCCCTACTAATCATTTTTTTTTTACCAGACTGGACCTTTTACATGTGAGTTCTGGCCCAAATGTGGAATGGAGTCACTCAGCCCTCTGGATAACAGGTGGAGGACTGTCTTTCCTTCCATCATCTAGCTTGTTTGCTACCCTCCCCTACCATCACCCTTGCTTCTTCTCATTCCCCATCTCTCTGGCTGTGGAGGACTCTGCATGACTTGCCTTTGTTAACCCATGTGGTGGTAGTTAGTAGCTGTTAAATTATTTATGATTAATTGGTTGATCCCATTTAAGAAGCCCCACAGGCAGGTAATACACAGGACAGCCACACTGAATGTCGGGAGGACAGTGAAAGCAGGGGTGAGCTGCAGCTTGAGAATGAGTCAGAGAGAAAGCCTGAGACAGGTCATATCCTGGGGAAGCTCATGGTGATCTTGAGGGACGAGAGATGGAGAAGTATGGGGTCTATAGTTGTTAGTGGCTATAAAAGAGAAAACCAGAACCATTAAAATCAACCATTCCTACAACTCTAGTGTACGTGAGTGTTAACACTCCCTGCTAATAAGGAGACAAAGAAAAAGAAGAAAGGAGGAACATATGGAAAAAACAGCAGGGAAAACACAGTGATTCTTTCCTCACAAGGAGCTGAAAAATTAATGGTAGGAGGTGGGTGTATTGTTAATGAAGAAAATAGCAAAAGAACTTTATGGAAAGTGTCAGTGAGGTCAGTGATAGGAGATGAAGGGACTTTATAATCACCCTAGATCCTCATGGACATTGAAGTCAGGAATAAGAGTTTAGGAACCATACAGAGTGCAATTATGTGTGATACTAATGGAAAAGGAAAAAGCAATCTTTTGGGGGTGATTCACACAGTGAGTAATTGACTCTGGGTTTGGATTGTAATTGCAGCAATGGCACCTCTGGACAAAATGATGAGGCTTTAGGGGCTGCAATCAGGCAGGTCCCGGATCCAGCAGCTTCCTGGGGGATCCAGTGGAGTTTTAAAGGGTGGAGCCTCTCCCTGTCCTTATGTGTCCCCCTGAACCAGAAGCCTGAAAGCTGAACTCCCTGACACATAGCCCCACAAGAATGAGCAGAGGCAAATTCCCCTAAATAGTCTCTCTGTGTATGATGGGGATGGGGCATTATTCACAGCAGTTCAAGAACTCGTGCATCCTATGCATAACCATAATCTCTGCTTTAAAATGGCTGCATTCCTTGCTACCCTCTGAAAGCCCAATTTCCCTACTTAGGACCCTGGTTTACACTCCCTAGCCTAAAATTCACTATCTTCCTTCAACATCCTGCTTCCAAGGTTAAGTGCAACTACTTCTCCTTCAGTAGGCCTCTCCCAGCTACTCCAAACTACAGAGTCCCTCTCTTCCCTGGTTGTCCACAGTCCTTGGGGTCTAGTAAACAGCAGCATTGTCATTGATTACAGTTTGAGTCTTATCACCCTAAAAGATCATATAAGCTTCTTAAAAGCCAGAGCCATATCCCCAACAATATCCAGCACAGACTAGAGGCATTAATTGCCTAGTGAATGCATATTGATCAATTGATTATTTAACTCACTTAACATTTTCACATTACTTGGCTTAGGCATTTGATGGTTAGGAAAAATTCGGTGGAAGTCAAACCAATTTAACTCTAATTAATGAGGAATAGAAATGAAACAAATGGCTTCTTTGGAGCAATAAAAATAGACCTGAAAAAGTAGAAAGACAAATCACATAAAAAAGATATTAAACCTCACTAGTTACTGGGACAATGTATTTTCAACCAATAACGAAATGCCATTTTTCACATATCAATTTTACAAGCAGGAAAAAAAAATAACACTAATGTGAGGGAAATGGGCATTAACACATATTATATACTTTGGTCGAAATGTAAACAGAACATTTTGAAACTCAATCCAATGGCTTTTTACCAAAATTAGCAATCCTACATTTATGTACCCATCCTACAGAGAAACACGTACTTGTTCCAAAATTATAGGTATCGAGATGCTTTTTGCCACAAGGAAAAATTGAAAATGACCTAAGTGTCCATCAGTAACATATTGCTTAAATAAACACTGAGTTGTCCATATTTTAGAACACTATGCAACTGAAAGGAACGAAGGCAACTGACAAGGAAGGATCATCAAGGTACATGTGTAAGTAATAAGTTAAACAACTCATTAGAAGAGTGTATATATATATATATATATATATATATATATATGTATATATATATGTATATATATATATATGTATGTATGTATATGTATGTGTGTGTGTGTATATATATATATACACATATATATATGATCCCATTTAGGTTGAGAATTTCTATGGATGTGTGTATATACATGAATATGTATCTGTATCTACATATGTAAATGTGTAAAAAGAGAGCTAGAAAAATACATGACAATGCGTTGATAGCAGTGAGCACCCTCCAGAGGAATGGAATTAGATAGAAGGGAAACGAAGAAGTTCTCTATATACTTCCATACAACACAAAGATTTGAATACACAATAGAGGACTAGACCCAGAGGACTTCAGCACAACCCTCAAGAAAGGTTTTCTCCACATGCACTGTGTCAAGGACAGCTTGCCTAAATGTGGTTTATCTTCTGCTTCAGCCAGGCATCTGTGCAGCATCAGGGAAGTGTGAGTTCAGGCCACCCAGGGGACACCATTGCCTTCCCTCTGTCAAGACACTGTTCCTCCAGCTCCATACTTCAATCCTATTCTTCTTTCAGGGTCCTTCATACTGTAGCCTCAGTCCACACTGATCTCACCACCTCAGAAGCTCTATGGCATACATCAGCATCAATCAGCTGACAATTAATTATGAATGATTTTGTGACTTTGGAGGAGTAACTTTCAAATGAGCTACTGAGCCACTCCATTTTGTAATGTTTACAGATTTTTGTCTGAGTCTGTAGCAGTAGCAAGTAGGTAAGTACAGACATTCATTCTATTTCCCCCACCACCACCACCCTTGTTCCCTTTTTTCTGAATTCCCTTTCCTCCATATTCTGGAAATGCTTCCCTCAAAATAAGAATGCAAAGTACTCATTAGGTGGGAAGCATGGATCTTTCTCTCTCTAGGCTTGCGGGGCACAGTTCCCCCCAAGGCACAAAGCAATGTGGCACTTTAATTAACAGGAAAGCCTTCTTCTCTGATGGATCTCATGGCAAAAGAAGAGGAACTAAATACCATACTGTGACAAACTGAACTTGGCAAATTAGTCTAGCAGCTCAGCTAGAAGTTATGGAACCATGTGAAAAAGAAACACCGTAATAACAGGAGTCCCATTTCAAGTGTTAATTTTGGGTATTGTGCCTCTGAGTTTAAAAAAACTGGGAAAATAGTTCCTGTGCACCAATCACTTTGAATCCATTATTCAGTCTCCATCTAGGGAAAGGTGAGACCATCCAGATTGAAGCTGGTCACAGGGAGGAGTGGCCCCTGCTCAACAGGTCAGTTCCCTGGGGCTTCTGATTGCTAGGCTCTTGGGAAGCAAGAAGGGCTGATAAAGATTCCCCAAGTGTACTGGGTCTTCTCTGTTTTCCTGTTCTCTCTGTTTTTACTCAACTGTCTTCATTCCCAACCTCCCCCAACTCCTAGAATTTCATAATAGATGCACAATACATTTTTAATGAATTAAATTAACATTTTGGCAACATTACAGAAATAAAAGCTCTGCCTCTGGCTAAATGTGAAATAAAAAGAGTTAATGTCTAAAATTTAGGTGTTATAGGAGATAGAGGAGACAGAGACAGGAGAAGAGAGAAGTGTTTGATTTGAATTGGAGAAGTCTACAGTCGAAAAGTAGAAGTAATAGAAAGGTGGGCTTGAGGAAGATCATAAGGTGTTATGTATCCACACTGAGATATCTGAATTTATCATTTGAAGAGCCAGTGAAGAATTTAAAATAAGGAAATGAAATGATCAAAGATTTCTTTTAGAATACCACTCTATAGCAGTGTGGATACTAGATCAGAGGTTAATAACCTCAACAAAAGAACCAGCCAGTAGACAATTATAGTGCCTTCCCCCAGATGAGAGCCCATGCTAAGGTAACACCCAAGGGTTGCATGGAGGGGGCAATTTTGAAGATGTTAGCTAGACTTGCAAGGGTTGGAGACTGGAGGCTGCAGGGGAGGTAGGAAGACTCTTAAGATGGCGGCTTGGGGACCGGATGGATGGCGGTCATGTACAGGGACAGAATGTCCAAAGGGTTGTTTGAATGGGGGAAAAGGGGAAAAGGGGGATTCCATTTTGAACATAGTAATTGTGAGGTGCTATGTGGAAACTGCAAGGAGACATAAAGAAGGACACTGGAAGAATAAGCCTGGAGATCCACTGAGTAGGCTGTGCTGACACTCAGGGATGTGGGGTCATGGATTAACACCTAGAGCTGAACCCCAAAGAGTAATGAGGTCGTCCAACAGGTGAAACAAGTAAGAGAAGACTGACTATATAACCCCTAAGAACATTCAATTTTAAAAATCAGGCAGAAAAAAAAACGTAGTCCCTTTTGATTTCATTCTAATTCCCTTGTTTAATTTAATTAACGTCCTGGATTTCTTTACATCTAAGATGAGTCACCTCCCCTTTCAAGTGCCCCACCCCACCCCAACTTCATGCCTGAGTGTGTTTCCCAGTCTAATTCTTTTCATTTCCACCAATACCACACATTCTTCTTCTTTGTGGCTTCTCTGGTTTTGCAATAAGCCCCCGTGAATATTTCCTGTTCCTCTGGAGTATTTTCATTTTGAGGGGAGGGGGTTGAGAACCTCTGAGTCTGGAGTGGACAAGACAAGAAGTCAGTCCCATTGCTTAGAAATTGGTATCAAATAAGAAAGGAAAGGCAATGGTGTTCCCTGGGTAACCTGAACTCACACTTCTCTGATGTTGCACAGATACCTGGATGAAGCAGAAGATAAACCACATTTAGGCAAGCTGTCCTTGAGACAGTGCATGTTGAGAAAACCTTTCTTGAGGGTTGTGCCGAAGTGTCTACTTGGATCCCTCCTGGTGATATTTCAGAACATAGGCAATGCTTTCTGGATTGTAGAGGCACTACTATGTCTATAACACAAATTCCTCATCCCAAGGAGCCACAGCTCCCAGTGTTTCCAGTGTGATTAAGACTTTTGACATAATTTGAACACATTCTGCAGATAAATGGATGCCAATTCATCAGAATCTATAATACTAAGATTAAAAACACTAATGAAATAGAGCAATATAACATTTCAATATAAGATTTCCAGATGTTTCCCACACATTCAGAAGGCACCCAGGCATGTACATATCTCAGAGATGATTCTTCCTCCCAAATTGTACCTGAGGCAGAGCCAGGGCTGAAACACAGAAGATCCAACCTGCCCATGCTGACTTCAAGCAGAATAACCCGTAAACATCCTGTCCATCTCTCTGTTTCTCCAGCTGGGAGTGTTACATGTGCATCAGAAGGCAGCAGGTATCTCAACCTATAGGCTTGAAAGACTTTACCCTCAGGTGGGCCAAGGAGGTAGGAAGCCTTAACTGTAGGGACAGGGTCTGTGTTTCTTTGCTCAGTGAAGGAGAAGGAGCATTTCTAAAGAAAAGCAGAAATGCCGAGACCCAGAAGTGAAGAGCAAGGAGAGGACCTGGCTGGAAATCTAAACACACAGTGAAATGGGGGAAGGACAACAAGGGAAAATGAGAAGGGCAACTGTTTGAGAAAGCATATGGAAATTGAGTTTGCTTAATACTGGAAAAAAAAACACAGTTTTTAGTAAAGAGATGGGACGAATTTTTGTAAAGGAGAATGGGAGGTGAAAAGACATCCAATATTGGCCAGGGTTAGAAAGTACCCAGCACTGTGGGAGGAAGAAGAAGAGAGGAGTCTGGTTCAGGGTGGAGCCCCACCGCGGCCTCCAGGCTCCAACCTTCCAGGTTTGCCCTTCACCAGTCACTAAATCCCCCTTTGGAGCTGCCTGTCAATCACTCCCCGGCGGAAGCCCCTCTGTGGGAGAACCGTCCTTCCCAAGGCGCTCCTTCCATTATCCCCGCTAAACCTGCCTCCGCCGTAGGGATGCACGCAGATTGCTCACATTAAGAAGCAAATTGATTATGAACTGAGTTTTGTCTACCAACAATTTTTAATATGTAATCTTGTCATGAGTGAACGAAAGTCATTAATAATACAGTAAGCAAAATGTGCTACAGTTAACCTTAAATTATAACTTACAAAGAGCATTCTTGCAGTTTCTTCTTTGATTTATGAGCTCAGTTTATTCTATGCAAATTCATGCACAGTTTCTAATAAGAGGGAGGAGGAAAGATAAAGGAGCTTTGAATATTTTATAAGCTTTTTCCACTTACCTTAATTTAGAATTATGAGGCTGAATATGTAAGTAGAGAATAATTACCTATTACTAGTCTCCCACATAGTTTATCTATTTCAGCTCTGAACATCCTGAGCAATGCAAAACATAACTGTTTTACTACCTGTACCACTGTGAATATGTTAATTAGGCCTCCTTCAGCGTTACTTGTTGCTGACACATGAGAAGATAGACATTGTAATATAACCAGACAGTCCTGCACTGTTGTTTAATATCCTTTTTTAAAATAATATCCCAGGTGTTCAATATTTCATTCATTGCTCCTAGTTAAAGTGAACTTTTTAGGAAGGTTTGTGCCCTGGAAAATTCCCTTGTCTTTCTTCTCCCATAGTTGCATTCTTTGAGCTCCTGGACTAAGGAATTAAGTGAAGGGAGTAGTATTGAAAGAGGGGAGATTGATGGCCTGGCAGGCAGAGAGCTCCCTGAAGGAGGAGCCTGAAGCCCTACCCCCACCCTCCTTAGCCCATCAGGTGACACCCTCTCTACACCAGCTCCATGCCTCGGACTCCCCACTCACCACCCACAGGTTCAGAGGTTTAGGTCACATTGATGTCGCGGTGAAGTGACGAAAGAAAGAGAAAGAAAATTCAGGGTTTAGTTGGCCTGGCAAATGAATGGATGAGGTTGATGATGCCTCTGGGTACAAAATTGGCTGCTCAATTGTTAACTGACTACGAGGAAAAGAAAATTGCCTTCCAGGGCAATTCAGCAGACCTTGGCTAGGTCAATAGGAAGACTTGGTAACTAGTGGAACTCTAGGCATGAGGTGACTTCCAGGGAGAGGCAGTAGATTCTCTCAAGCCCTCCCCAGGTGTGGGCTTAGGAACAGCAGCCTGGACCAAGTAGCAATTGGCAGTTCCCAGACTTCAGGATCCATACACACTCTCCTAAGGAAGTCTGGAAATGGTGGCTTTATTTTTAAGAAATCTGGACCTGAAAGGAATATTGAAACTGACCAGCCCATTTAATTTAGGAAATAGGATGAAATGGATGGCCAGCTCTTCAGTGCCTGTACTCCCAAATGGATTCAGAGCCTAGGAAGGAAGGAGGTACTGGCCTCCGCTGCTCATCGTCTGAGTCAGCCGCAGTACCTGTGTGAGGGGATACAGGATCTCAGATTTGTTTTGTCTTCTTAGATTATCAACAGAAACTCTTAAGCACCCAGTGATGTGCTGAATTATCTGAAAAATAACATAGATTGAGAGTGAATTGTCCTTTACATTAGTTAGGGCTCAAGGCAAATATGGTGCTGTGGTTTCCTCTTCTATCACAGTAAATGCTGATCAAATTTAAGAGAAGGAGCAGGCAGCTTCCAATAAAGAAAAAAGGGTTTTTCTCTCCTGGTAAATTGTATCATTGGATTTTGTGATAATTAGCACTTCATATTGTATTACAGTGATGGTGTCAGACCAACAGCCAAACAGAATTAATGAGTTAAATATCTGTCAGCAGGAGGCTTCAGGTCTGATTAAGGGCACTGCAGGTGTGTGTGTGTGTGTGTGTGTGTGTGTGTGTGTGTGTGTGTGTCTATTTCTTTTCTTTTTTTTTTTCATGGTGGTCAGTGTATTGAATTGTCAGAGACCATCACACTACTAGCATCAATTATCAAAGAGTCAAGACAATTATAATCCTTTCTCTTGATCATAGGAGGAAAACTTCAGGGAATAATGATGGATAGAATAAGAAGAGAAGGCACACTGAAATAAAAATTTCAAACCTCCTCTTTAGAGCCTGATATGTGCATAAATGAATGAAGTAGGCCTCAAATCATTCATTCCTGTCCAACTGCTACTTCAAAAGAATAGCCAAGTGGTTTTGTGACATAAAAGTTTTCATTAATGAGTTAATTCTGGGGAATACAAAATGTACCAATATTTTCTAAGCATTAGGCCCTCTGCCTTGCACTTAATATACATCGTTCATTTAAACCTATTATCAGTATATTTTGTTATTCTCATATCAGGTGAAGAAATGCAACATCAAATAGGACTTCCCATCCTTTATTCTAACAACTAATATTTATTAAACATCTTCACTGAGCACAGATTAAGAAAGACTATAACAGAAAGGGGAAATACCACCCCTACCAAAAAGGAGGTTTGAGTGAAGTTACAGTTATAAAGAAAAATGTGAGGGGAAATGGATAAAAAAAAAAAGAAGAGGGAAATAATGATATGGCACAATGTAATATCAGAGCTGTCACAATGCATTATATAGTTGATTGTCAAATGAGTGGCAGAGATAGAAACTGCTATTAGTTTAGAAAAGAAAGAGAAAATTGTGGGCTAAAGTGGTCTGAGAAGATTGTAGGAGAGAAGAGAGCTGACCTTGGTCAGGTGGGATGAGCAAGATTCAGATACAACCAGAAGGTCAGTAGGACACGACAGGGCATTTCAGACAGGGACCAGGAAAGAAACGTCTGTGGGGGGAGCAAGGACCAGTTCTGTTTGGGAAGCAAAGAGCCATCCAGTCAGGTTGAAGAGGAGGACTGATACAAATAGACACCGAATTATAAGGCGGCAGAAGCTAGTTGGGTTGTGCAGTAGGATCCTGTACGGAAAGAGAAGAATCTGGAGTATATTCTTTTAGGAAAATTGAACCATCCCCATTTTAATCAAATCTATCGTTGGCACCTGCTTGCAGTTAATTGCCCTAACTGATCGTCCATCTTGTGGACCAATAGCCTTATACTTTGCTTCTCAAATAGCTTTCTCTATCACTAATATTATGGGCATATAGAATACTTTCAAAAGCATTTTATGTACCTCGAACCTAGTGGTATCAAACAGTTAATGGCCATATACACCTATCAGGAAAAAATGGGGGCTTGCTGTCCCCATATACATAAATAGACATACATACATATATACATACATATACTATAAATTAATATGTTGCATTCATTATAAAACTTACATTAAAATATAAATTAAAAATGAGAAATGAATGAAATGAACATTTGCATTTTTATTTTATCTAATCACAGTTTAATGTTAACCTTTTGCTGAAATTGAAAACATTATTCATAGTAATATTTTCAGAGAAAGCCTTGAGCCTGAATATGCTTCGCCTTTCAGAAAGTCTTGGTTTAATACATTTTGATAGAACAATTGTAAGGTCCAGCACTGATTTCAGTTTACTTTGATCCTTGGTTTTCATGGCTGGTCTAACTGTTAAAGGTACCCCATGAAGACACACAAAGCCCATGGATGAAGGTGCAATTTGTTCTGCTGACTAGTCATGAATTCACTTTCAATCCCATGTACCCAAAGAGCAAAACTATTTGTTGGAATTTTGCTAGTCAATTTCTAGCTTATCTAAAGTCAAACAGGTTAGAAAAATTTTCCTGACATTTTCAGTGTGCCCTCACGTATGAGAACTTTAATCATCATTTTTGGCAACAATATCACACAGAGACGGAAACGTTTCTAAACACCCATTTTCAGATGGTATTTACTTTCCTGCTCATTGAATGACCTTTCTTTCAATCTGATCAGATCACCCTTATCTTTACTGGCAATGGGGCTAAGGAAGAATGAGGAAGAGAAGTGTGGCACCACCACACCCTAACAAGGCAAATCGTGAAGGCTTGTAGGGTTAGCATTATCTTCAGTCTGCAGTTTTCTCACAGGATTGTTATAAGTCACTTCTCTATACTAGGAAGGGCAGTTTTGTTAAAAGAAGATAATATAATCCACAAATCTCCTTACCTGGGTATATGCAAACTAAAAGAATAAAGCAGCAATGACACACTGCCAAACCCTCTGTGCTACAGAATCCTTGCCCTCCTTTCTGGACACCTCAAGGCCACTGTGAGTCATGTGACTCTGGCTTAAGAACTGAAGAGGGCTTCCAATCCAAATTAAAAATTAAATGTTATAAATGTAATCCTTTTACTAATACAGGTTCTGATAGTCTCTTCCTACACCTTAGTGGATTATCTTATTCATCCTCTAATTACAGATGTCACTCTGGAAATAATTGTTCTTTACCTGTTTTAGGTGTATGGCATCTAAAAGTAAAGGAGTTTGTGATTTGACCTAAGAACTGTGCCCACAACAGAAACAGGTCTCTGCACGCACAGCCCCTGGGCCCACTAGGGGATAGTTATGTGTCAAGAATTCACAAGTATACACAGATAAGTCAAAATCTCAAATGAGATTTCTGATACATTTCCAGGTTTTTATCTCCATTCCCTGACTACCTCTCCTCTATCCACAAACTTAGCCCGAAATCTTACCATTAGTATGCATTCAATTTATATTTCAGAATTAAATGTAATCCAAAGTGCTTTCCTAGAGTAAGGAACAGTAAACTCAAACAAATGCCAGACACAAACACAAGCCAATGGGCAGATGAGACTTGCTCTTGAGACAGAAATGTCATCAAAGGGAATCTTAGCCCAAATATCATCCCTAAAGACCCAGTACAATATCAGAAATGTCTACCCTCCACTTATTCTTAACAGGCTCTTCTTATCATGTGCTTCTAGTTATGATATGAGCTTTGTGTACTTGAAGTAATAGGGCATAACATGTTATGTTAAAATCGTATTATTAATATCAATAGAATGGTCTATATTTTCGAATTTAATTATGAAGCTTAAGCTCTACATGCTCTAGGAATTAGAATAAGAAGAGATGAGAACAGGCTGGAGAAGGAAGGGATGCTTTCCTAGAGGAAAGCAAATTACTCTGGACTTTGAGGAATGAGTAGGACTTCCTAACATAGGGACAGAGGTTACAGGCAGGTACAGTAGCAGCTGTGGCATGAACCAGGCATGAGCAAGGCTGGTGAGAGGTCCACTGAGTCAGGATCAGACTCATGAGTCCAGTGTGCTATATGTTCACATGGGCCTTTACTCCTAAAGGTATCTTCAGTGCCTGTTTCAGATGAAAATACCTTCATGGGAGTGACAGCTCTGTCAATTCAGTTTTCATATCTCCCCATTAAACAATAAGAATGTGATTGGAATGTTACATTTATGAGGCAGTTTTTGAAACCTCTTTGAAGATAATTGTCACTTACCGCAGTAAAAATGTGCCCTTCGTGCAACTTTCCCCCAAAAGTTCCCCAATCTGGTGGGTTTGCAATTCTTGGCTCTATTACCATGTCCCATTAAGACTAAAATATGGAGTGATTTTAAGGGGCCCAAGAGGCAGGGCAGAAAGTAAATAAATGCATGATGTTCTAATTGCTATTTAACATCATGGAATTGGAAGGAATGAGGTTAATAGACCACCCCAATGCATAAGGCAACCTTCCTCATTTTGAATGGTTCTCTGGCACCTTTGATTACCCACTGAAGGAATGCAGCCTCCTCTGGAGGCTGACAGCATCCTCAGAGGTCTCTTTTTTTGCCCTGTGATGAAGCCATAATTTTTGCACATGTAGAACTCACCCCCGCTCTCTTCTCAGCTTCAAAAATGGTCTAGACAGATTCTGTCTTGCCCCCAGCATGTCTGTAGGCATGTCACGTTTTCCAAGGTAGTCTATGTCCTGTAACCTATGCCATCATAAAACCAGGTACAACATATATAAGTTGAGAAAATATGGCCAATGCACTTAAGGGAAACTGCCTGCAATGTGCTCAAAGAAGTAAGTTTCATTTTACCACTAACATAAACCCACATCTAGACCTCCACATCCCCAGTCCTAACAGGTCCCTCTGCTTGTCACTTCTGTCCACACATCATGCATGGGCTCAGAATCACTCCATACTGTCTTCCTTTATAAAATTCCTCAAGAATCAACTCAGGACTTCTTGGACAGACCAAGACATCCAAGTTTCCCCCTTTGCTCTTTCCCTTGTGTCCTTACTGTCTGACCCATTCACCTTCACTCTTAACTAAGATCTATACTTTATTATTCTTTATGCATGTGTTTCTGCTTCTACTGCATGCATTCTGAAGGCATATGCAAATTTTAGTCTATTTAGTTCACAGTTCTCTGGATCAAGGCTACTCCTGAGATGATGGAAAAGAAGGTATGGAGGGGTTAAGTACTTGCTCAAGATCCCACAGCTAATAAGTGTCAGAGTCAGATTCCAACCAAGCTGCTGACTCTGGAGTTCAAGCCTTTTACCGCTATTCTATATGTCTCTAAATTAATTTATGGTCTAGTTAGAGAAACAAAAACATTCTTAAAACAGAAAATGTTTAAGTGTTATGGTATGCAGTTTAATTATAATTACATAAAAATTCAAAAGTGCGTCAAAAGTGGAAAGGCCAAAAGAAGTTTCCTGGAGAAGGCAGGGCTTGGCCAACCCCAAAGTGCCAGGTTGAGAGAGGCCACCCCTCTAGATGGAGAATTGAACTTCAGTGATTCTGCAGTGCAAAGGAACTCAAGAGGCGAAGAAAAGAATGTTGATGACCAGCAGGGATCTAATGGACTGACCTTACATGTAGTATTAGAGGAATCACAAGCTTCATGAGACCTTTGTTGAAAGATTGAGAAGAATATGTCCTAAATGGAGGAGTGATGATGAAAACTTCATCTTCTGATTATTAACCTATTCATTCTCTGAAATGAGTGCTTTCTGAGTACCTACAGGGTTAAAAGGACCTTGCTAGGTACCATGGGAAGTGTGAAGCTATGTGAAACATGGTCCTCAACTTTGAGAAAGTACATCCTAGTAAGAGAGTTAAAGCCTGAAGGCAAAGATCCATGGTAGAAAGCAGATGTGTTGAGCATCCTTAGGTTATCGGCCAGGCTGCAGAATTTCAGAGAAAGCAGGATCTCTTCCTGCTGAGGTTGGGAAGGACAGTCTGTAACAATAGTGCCAGGCTTGAGCTTTACAGGGCAAGTAGACTTCTTATACACTGAGTTGAGTGATGCTGGCATTCCAGGTGGAAGAAGTGTGGTAGCTACATTCACCTGTGCCTTTTATAGAGGTGGGAAATGGGTTTGAAGAATGAGCAGATTGGGTTTAAAAACAAAAGAGGCATTTCCTCAAAATATATTCCCAGAAAACACTAGACTCTCAAGATGTTGAATGAAAAGAGGGTTATTTTTATTGTTTGTATGTGTGTGTGCACATGCATGTGTACATCTGTAAGCATGTGTTCATGCTTGGATATGTGTGTGCCCATGCACGTATGCATGTGTATTGGGAAAATGTTAAACACGTTGGAGAACGAGAGGCTTTGAGTAATGCAGGTAATGGTTACAAGGGTAAGTTGAGAACAGACTGTAGAGGTCCTTGGAAAGACCATGAACAGAGTGTGACATGAAAATAACAGCATATAAAAACCCACCTGGATGAGAGACTAAAGGGAGAAAGAGCTGCTGGTTAAAACACTTGTAGAGTGTTCTAGATAGGACACAACAAAATGTTTGTTTGAATAAGTAAGTCTTATCAGGAGGGGATGATGCAAAGTTGTTTACGTATGTTTTAATTCACTTTTCAAAACCCATCTTCACTCTTCTTTCCCTTCTAACTTAAATGTATTATGTGGAAGAGAGTTGCATTTTGTCATTTCCTAGAATACCGATATTCTGAGAATTCAGATCTCTCTAAAACTGGAGCTAGTAAAAGATGCCCTCTAGAGATAATGGAAGCAAGGTGAGAGATCACTGGTTTCTGCTCTGGTGGTGCAGGGTCCCCACTCTTGAGTAGCTCAAACTATGTGCATTGCCAGGACCCAAATCTAAGAGAACACCTTGCTCTTTGGACTTCTCATTCTCAGCTGGTTCTCAAGATTATCTCATTTTCCTCTCCCAGAGCCATTAATGCTATCACCCTGAATGCCGGTTAAAGGGCATCCCTTGCATGACTTGGCATGGTTCCCAGATATGTATTTCATCCAAAATATAGAGACCAAATTACCAATAAAGAAATTATGAGTGACTGCCGCTGCTCTGTCTCTGTCATCCTCCTCCACAGTTGAATACTCTTCATTGTTAGAGACTCGTTTTTTCCTGCAATTCAGCTTAAATTTTCCCTCACTTGGCTTCCTCCCATCACTCCTAATTACAGACTAATAAAGCCTTTGGATTACTGTGGGCAATTTTCATCCCTCCCTTCTCCCACCTCAACTTTCCTCCAGAAGTTTCCTGAACGTATCACTGAATTGTACTGAATGAGTGGTGACTGAAACCCACAAGTTTATTCCATGGAATGCAAATCCGGGGTTTGAGGTTGTTTGTTCAAGGCTTGTTCTCTATTCTTAGTCATATTCCTTACTCCTGGCTTTCAGAAAGTATCTACTATAAAGGATGTCTGAGCTGAAAACTGCCTGGAATAAAGTGGAAGTCACAGATATGGATCTGTGGAAGGTGCTTGCAGGTTAAATTTCGATGAAACGGAATATTCTTCCGAATTAGTGAACACAGTCATTCAGCTTCAACCCAGCCTGTCTGCCCACACTGGCTGGAAGACCATTGCTTGACACCTACTGGAGGGCCTTGCTTTTTCTAGCCCCCCAAAGAATACAGTTCAGGTTATATTCCCTAGCCACTCCCTAGCCTACTCCAACTCATATCCTTAATGAAGTTTCTTCCCCCTCAAGATCAGACTACCCCATGCCATCAAACATTTGTGGTGGGGGGTTGCTGCTTAGGAACAGCACAAGTTACTAATTGTGTGATCCTGGGCAAGTTACTGGATCTCTCCACATATTTCTTTTGTAGTTTCAGGGAAATAGTTCATAAAAAAGATTTATCAAAGTGCAATGTGGTGAAGAATATGATAATTGTCAAATCAAGTGCTATTAATATTCATTGGGATAAGAATTCAAAAGAAGGATAGCAAAGGACTGGGATATTAAAAGAGGACTTCTTAAGATGAGAGAGGGCTTAAGATAGACCTCCAAGGATGAGTAGAATTTAGTAACTGGAGATCCTGCGATACAGCATTCCAAGTGAGCATAAACAAAGACTGTTTTTTCTTAATGAAAAAGGCCTTAATTAGCATTGCCCTTTTCCCCTCATTTTATGTGTATGCCTGCAATTATCAGGATGTAAAACCCAATCCAAAACCTTATGAAGTTTTGTGGGTCACACAAGTAATTTCAGAATAAGGGTCTACTGTTACCTGCCCTATCTATACTTTAGGATTTCAGAGTATAACAATCCCAACATCCTATCCCTGCCACTACCACCACCATTATCTGCCACCCCACCTGCCTTATCCCACTCACTTCTAAATCATAAAGACCTGCTTAAATTGTATTTTGTAGAAAGGATAAGTAGAGAGAAATGGAGTTGGTTTTATTAATGACCCCAGATTGGGGGCAATGACATGGGCCTCCCAGTGCCATGAAAATCAATCAGTATGGCCTGACTCTGGGGACATTCCGACTGGCTCACGGACACCTCAGGATGACAGGGAAGGCGAGGTGAAAGCCCTCCCATTGGCTACCTCTGGCCTGGAAATCAAACATGATTTATCTACATTAGTGGGCTTCATCTTTGTCTTATTATCCCAGCCACAGCTTGCGACCCAGGCCGACTCTCCTGCCTTTTAATAAACAGATTTAATAGGACTGATAGTTTGGCAATTTGTAGAGTAAATTAGATTTAATTTGGCCTGAATGCCACTGATTTCTCATATTGTTCAAAACAATCTTATCCAGGGCTGTATGTCATATCAACACGTTCTCAACTGATGTAGCTGAAAACAGTCAACTGACAGACCTAAATGAGTGGATATGCTCTCATGAGGCTATGGCCTCTCTCTTGCTTCTTGTGACTTACTTCACTCAGAAATAAAGGCCAGTATGGATATAATGACTCTAATGATAACAAAACCAGTGACAATTCCATGTCCCCTATTAAGTGTCTTTGCAGAATTAGATAAACACAGTGTCCCTTTACATACAAAATATTGATATATTAGGTATTTTGCATAAAAATAATTCTAGGGATGCCTGGGTGGCTCAGTAGGTTAGGCATCTGACTTCAGCTCAGGTCATGATCTCACAGTTCATGAGTTCAAGCCCTGCACTGGGCTTTCTGCTGTCAGTGTAGAGCCCATTTCAATTTCTCTGTCTCCCTCTCTCTCTTTGCCTCTCCCTCTCTCACTCTCTGTCTCTATCTCTTCCTCAAAAATAAATAAGCATTAAAAATAATGTGTTAGAAATAATTCTAAAGTGTAATATCAATGTTGAAGCCCTCTTAAGCAGAATGCACATAACACAATTTTACTTTTCCTTTATGACTGGGAGCTGATATGAAAATCATTTGTTATACTATGCTGGAGAGCAGTGCATAACTCAGGCCTATGTAGCTGACCATCTGCCTCTAAACTAAATAGCCCCAGTCTTGCATCTTGATTTATAGTCTTCCCTTTGTCTCTTCCCTCACAAACAACTGTCATTCTTCAGTGTTGTGAGGGACCCTGCCAGTTATAGCCTTCCCTCACCTCTAGCCTTCCCTCACCTCATTCGTTCTGGTCACCAAAAAGTGTTGGCTCTGGTGGCATTGAACTTTCTGGCTTATTTGGGGTTGAGGGTTGTGGACCGGGCCTGTCAATTTCATCACCAGTATAAGACCCCCACGATATTTTCTCTCTGCCATCATGACTGGAAGAAGTTGGCCTCTTTGTCAATCTGGGTTCTGAAGCAAAGAGCCAAGCCAACCTTATGATGAGAGCAGAAAGAAAGAATGGTGTGTTAAGCCATAAGGAGTTTGAGTTTGTATGTTGGTGCAGCATTATCTAGCCTCCCTTAGGGGATTTATTTCCCCACTTTCTAATTTGACCATTCTAAAGTGGTATGGATGTGGACATAAGATAACCAACCTTTTTTTAATTGCACCAAAAAATCACCATAAATAACCTTCCAGTGGGCTGTCATTTATAGGCAAGAATGTATCAAAATACATCAGATTTATGGTTTTATTGATGTTTGGAATTCCTATTTTTTAAACTATATATCATTTGGGGCAAAACCATATAGAAAGCAAGGGTCTTTTTCACTAAGAATAATATTCTATGCCTTTCATGATGGAAGCAAGCCAATGTAATCAACCTGCCTCCAGGTAGCTGGCTGGTCACCCTGGGGAATGGTGCCATGTCAACGTTGGTTTTTGCTGCTGGCAGATTGGGCACTCAGCAGTTACTGTAACCAGTTCAACCTCAGTGAGTGGCAGTACATGTTGCTGAGCCCGCATATACCTTCCATCCCAGCCATCATGGCCACTTTGCTGATAAACATATTAAGAAATGACAGGAGTGCCTGGGGAAGGAAGCTGACTGGTTTCCACAGAACAAGCTATTCTATAATCTAGCAGTATGATTTTTACAGTCCTACTCTCTTGGGATCATCCTTTGGTGAACATTCACACAGGACACAAATAGTTCTACCCTATGTGCTCATTCTGATTCATCTATCTACATGTTTCTTCCCCAGACCCTCTTGTCACCAATTTTCCACTCTTGTTCTTTTCAAGTCATCGACCAACCACCAAAACCATTCATAGTCTATGAGCTTGTATAGATATGCAATTCTTTTCATCTTTACTGGCCACTGTCCAATGTCCTGCTACTGGGAGGATTTCCCTTTGCTATTGTCTTTACCGCCATCCAGAATGGGGCTATAGTGCAGCAGCCATGGACTTTTTAATGGTGAGTGCACATCATGCAGAACCGTCTGTAAAACACAGGTCCAATATTTTCTTCAGTTAAGTGATCATAGGGTGCTACTTAGGAGCCACAGATTAAGAGAGAGAAGACAGTGTAACAACAGTAGGGGCCATAGGCATCTGGTCCACCTCCTAGTCCAACATACTTGTGCCTTCAGGGCTTTCTTAAGCCCAGTCTCCTATATATCACTTCATTTGATAATGGAGAGCACCTGTCCATGTTCAACTTCATGGGTTGATGGATCACACAACACCAATTTGTGACGGGCAGTTCAGGTCACACAGTAACTCAGCAGTCCATGGTCAAGTATTCATTCTCTACTAAGGCCCAGTAGCAGCCAAAGCTGTATCTCAACAAAAGAATAATTGCATGAAGAGATAATGTGGTTTTACTCTAAAATCTGAGTTTGTTCTGTGATTCAGCTGCAGGGGCTGCCAGAGCCTGCATCTCTGTCTGCCATTGACACTTCAAGCACCACAGGATTTGCTGGATCATACGACGCAAATATCAGAACAGCTTGCATGGTAGTCTGAACCTGTTGCGAAGCCATCTCTTATTCTGAGCCTCACTCCAAATTAGCATATTTTCATGTCACTTGGAGAGTGGGTTAGAGAAGCACACCTAAATGAGATATTTATTGCCTCAAAAATCCAGAGAGACCTCCTAGACATTGTGCCCCTTTTTCAGTGGCATAAGGGATCAGATGCAGCAACTTGCCCCTCACTGTGGAGGGGCTATCTTAACATGCTCCAGACCACTAGACACAGAAATTTTAACATGGCAGGAGACCCTTGAATTTTTGTAGGATTTATTTCCCACCCCCTAGCATGTAAGTGTCTTACCAAGGTCTATAGACCAGTTGTTACATCCTGAATGCTCGATTCAATCAGCACAACACTATCCATGTGATGGATCCAAGTGGTGTCTTGTGGAAAGGAAAGGCAATCAAGGTCCCTGCAGGTTATATTGATACAGCAATGGAAAGCAAGAACAAGCTGGAATGCACTAGCATGGGCTGGAGCCTAGGAAGATATTCTGAAATTTGTGTGAGTTCTTACTGGCTTTGACCTTGAGGGTATCTTGCAGACGCCCAGGACACTGTGTCTCAGAGATGAACCAGGTGTGTACCTGGCTCAGGACTCAGGGGAAGGTGAGGAAGTTGCAGGCCCAGCTATTGTTCACAACCACAGGTGGGTCAGCCGAAAGTGACAATGTGTATGAAATACTAAATGACTGCTATTTCCCTGTGGCCCATCACATATCCTATAAGAATCTCCTTCATGGCCCACCCTAACCAGAAACACGCATGAAATGGAATTCAGCCTAGCTAAATTGAAACATTATAAATCCTCCACAGCCTATAATTACACACTCTGAGTATATGCTTTCTTTGCCCATGAGTTTGACAAAAAGGGAAACATGGCACATAGCTGATCCATCCTTTCTAAGAAAGACACCATCATTTCAGGATGTAAACTTTGCTTCCTTTCCAATCTTGAGAGGCCACTTCTCTGTTGCACTTCAGGCTGAGCCTGGTTCTTGGACCATGAGGTGGCAACCATTCTCCCTCATGGATGGTGTATACTAATACTGCCAGCAAAGGACTATGGGAAAGTAAATTGTCTCTGGAATTCTGGACTGCAGAGAATAGCATAAGAGCAGCATCACAGTTGAATATATACCAAGTATAAGCTTCATGCTATTAGAGTCTCTACAACAAGGAAGAAAGGAAGAGAGAGGGAGGAGGAAGAGAGAAGAAAGAGGGGGTTGAGAAAGAGGAGGAAGTAGGGAAGAAGTGAAGAAAGGGAGAAAGAGAGAAACAGAGAAAGAGAGATGGAGAGAGGAAGGAAGTGAAGGAGAGAAAGCAGAAAAAAAAAAGAAAAAGATAAAACTGCTTATATATGATTTTGGCTAGTTATCTTCCAGTTGCTATAATAGGTGATTGCTGTTGTTGCTGTTGTTGTTTTTCATTTATTTGACCCCACCAAACAATCTCTCTAGACTTAAAAATTTGAAAATATGATATACAGTGGGTTTTATGATCAGGTAATCTTCAATAGCAACAATATTAATCAACTCCATGAGGATCCAGCACGAAACTTGAATTGAATTGCTTAAGACCCCCTGAACAGGAAATAAGGAATTGCAAATTAGGCAAGCTGGCATCTGGAGTCCTCTAGACTGGCTCACAAGCAAAAGACACCTTATTCTCCTCCAGAAATGCCACTGGCCAGCTCTTTAACTTTGAGGAAATCTCTGTCCTGCTCTGAGGCTTGGACATATGAAAATTGTGTCCCTTCTCATTCCTGCCCTGTGGCAACATTGGAGACTAAAGGGAGTGAGGAGGTCAGTGGGGAGAAATTCAAACCCACGGCAGAGCTCAAAAGCTCCAGAGGGTATCCCTTCACTAGCAGCATTCATGCTCAGAATGATGTTCCAAAGTCCCCCAGAGAAGTGCAAGAGATTATTCCCCCCTCTCTTTCCTGAAGGCAAAATATAATTAGAACAAAATATTAAATATAATGAAAAAAAGTCAAAAAAATATGTTTAACTTTTTTTACATTTAGAACAAAATTCAGTTTGGATATTTAAAAGTAGAGTTCAGATACTGGGAAGATGCAGTTCTGCAGAATCTCTTAGTTCCCAGGATTCTAGAATGTGGAGGCACTGTGGGGAATAAATCAGAACAATCTTCTTTTGTCATCACTTTGAGATGAGTCACTGTCATTATTTTAAATACCAACTGCTATCTTGTGCAAGGAAGCAGTGATGTCTTTAAGGGCTGTGACAAGCTACCTAATGTTAGAGCTGGAGGGGACCCTAGACAATTACCTTTTCCAGATGAAGTGTTGAGGCCACGGTGACAAGGCCGCTTGCCCAGGGCAGTCCAGGTAGATCTGTGGCCTCCTGAGCCAGGGCCAGTGCGTGGGTGCCAGGCCAGTGCTCTTGCTGGTGCCTGAGACCCAGTTGGTGGTGCTTCTCAGATCCTCCCATAACTCCAGACACGCTCATCACTTTGACAAACCCAACCTTTCAGTGTGTCCTCTGCTTGTTTCCCATCTCTGGGAGAAATCTCAAGAAGACATGGTGTCCAAGGGAAAACAGTGACTCCATCTTAGGAACATGGTCAAGGTGCAGTCTTACATTCTCCATTCCTGGAAAAGCAGATGAGAGCCCCCCTGCCTCCCAAGGACTAAGGGGTTTCTGCTTTACCACCATTACTTTGGTCACTTCACAAAATTGGGCCTTTTTCTACTCGTGAATGACTTTCTGCTGAGTTTATGCTATTAGGTATAGCTCCCAGAGCCTGCTTTGTCTAAGGAGGAGGAAGTGTGGGCAGGAAACTAACACTGGAGATGATTATAACAAAGGCCACACTTCATTCATTTCTCCTTTGTCCTTCCCCTCCCTTCCTTCGTGTGTGTGTGTGTGTGTGTGTGTGTGTGTGTGTGTGTGTGTGTTTCTACAGAAAATTAAGATCTGAAACAGACTCCCCCCAGGAGGAACTCACAGACTCAGATCCATGAAATAGAGAAAAATAAATGCATGACCCTAACAAGGTGAATGCCAAAAGGACTAGTCCAGTTAATACGTGGCAGAACGTAAGGAGAATCAGTGTGTACTAGAACACTGAGAGGTGGCACTTGAGCTTCAGTGATGAACAAGGAACAAAAGGAGAGAGAGAGGGGAGCAGCAGGATGGCGTGCATCCCAGCAGTGATTATAGCTAAGGCTCTCTAAGGGGAACATCTCACCTAATCTGCACTGTGACTCAGGAGTGGATTACTGCCATGGTCCCCTCCTATGGATAAGAGAATTGAGGCTCCTGTCCACAGCAGTCTGCCCAAGGTCACATAGTACACACAGAGCCAGCAGAGCTCGTACAAACTGGCAGTTTTACTCTGGCTCTTAACCACCACCCTGCACAACATCCGTGCTGAGAGGTGGGTGAGGGTAGAATGGAGCAAGGTGCAAGAAAGTGGGGTCAGGAGTAGCCAGGGTCAAGTTGCCATGGCTCTCCAGAAGCCTAGATCTCTCCACACTGGCTGGTTTGCCTTAGCCTGATCCACCCCCTCTGTTTATGGCTCAGCCCCACCCAACAGTCAGCATCGGGGAGCAGATGCTCACTTAATCCTCGGGATTAGCTCCAGATCATGGAGAATAATCAGCAGTCAGCCAAGGTGTGATGCAGGTGGCACCTTGCATGCACACACTTCTATATCCAGTTTCCTAAATGCAATGCGGATACCCAGTTCTATCCCTAGATTTTTCTATGTAATACATAGAAGAAGCAGAAATCTGAGAAAAGCCTGCCAAAAGTTCCAGCCATCATAACTGACAAAGGAGATAATGTCTTATTTGAAAAATGCTTTGAAATCCATACATGAACAACGTAGTATAGATCTCAACCTCTCTCTCCCTCTGTGTGTGTGTGTGTGTGTGTGTGTGTGTGTGTGTGTGAGACAGAGACAGGCAGAGATAGATAGATAGATAGATAGATAGATAGATAGATAGATATGGAAGAAGAGAGAGAAAAATGCACTAATAAACTTAACAATAAACTTTAGGTTATTATACTTAAAGTATTAATAACTCAATTTTTAATGTCTGGAATATATGTACCCATATACATATCCACTGTATCCTTGGATATGGAAAGAAATAATTAGCCTTCTAATGAACCAAATATGCAGTTGAGATAGAGCTAGAGACCATTAGATGCCCAGGGTCCCTAACAATCTGTGTGACCCAGGGCAAGGGAACAGCAGCCTCACTCCTAATGTCAAAGAAGGGTGGAGCAAAGCCTGCCCTTCGTGTCTTCTGGGCTCACGGTGAAGGGATCCATGTGCAAGTACTTTAGAAAGTAGAAAATGCCAAATACATAAAGGGATAATTACCAGTAATCATCATCATCATCATAATTTAATACTGAGGATGACAGGCATGGGTGGGGGAGAAGCAGGCTCCATTATAATTATCTGGGAGACACAGCCGAAAGCACATTTAAGCCATATTTCCCACCTACCACATTTCCTACTTCTGTACGTGCTGTTCTTAATCCAAGATTCATAAAGGAGCAGTGCTGTTTTGTTACTCTAAGACAATTACTGGCATAAAATCTACAAGTTCAAAAGCCCCCGTTCCCCCATATCTGTTGAACTACCTCTAGCCTGAGAAAGCTTGCATTGGCGTAAAAATTCAAATTTGCTTTATTCTTTATAAGAACACAGAAGTCTTCCATCCGCTCAGCATACACTCCCTTTCTCTGGACTCTGTGACCACCCAGCCCTCTCAACAAAGCACCCTTGGTCTGGGAATTGAGCCATGCTAACCAAATGTGGAAGCCACTAAAATCAAGCAAGCTTATTGGGGAAAAAAATTTTTTTTTATTTTAGAGAGAAAGAAAGCATGAGCAGGGGAGAGTGGCAGAGTGTGTGTGGGGAGAGAGAGAGGGAGAGGGAGAAGGAGAGAGAGAGAGAGGGAGGGAGAGAGAATATTAAGCAGGTTCCATGTTCAGTGCAGAGCCTGATGCAGGGTTCGATCCCATGACCCTGGAATCATGACCTGAGCTGAAATCAAGGGTCGAACATTCAACTGATTGAGCCACCCAGGCACCCCAAGCAAGCCTATTTTTTTAGTTATTTATATTTTAAAGTTTATTTATTTATTTTGAGAGAGAGAGAGAGAGGGAGCATGAGAGGGGGAGGGGCAGAGAGAGCGAAAGAGAGAATCCCAAGCAGACTCCGTGCTGTCAGCACAAAGCCTGATGAGGGGCTTGAACTCATAAACTGTGAGATCGTGACCTAAGCTGAAACCAGGAGTCAGACACTTAACGAACTGAGCCACTCAGGTGCCCCAAGCAAGCCCACTTTTAAGCTACCTTTGGGGCTGCATGCCCACCTGGCTAAGGTAAACTACTTAGCAAATTGTTTCTTCCTCCCAGGAACTGGTCTTGGCTCCTTTTACAGCCAAGCTCCTTGCCTGCAGTTCTTTCCTCTGTTTGTCTTCTACCCTCTTCACTCTGAAGCTCATCTTTACCTCAATTCTTTCTTCCCTTCCCATTCCTTTCCCTTCTCCTTTTTCTCAAGGGCTGGGATAGAATGTCACAAGTGAAGTCTTGGGGTTTTTTTTCCCCTTTTCCTGTTCTCTTTCTCCCTTGGCTCTGCTACCCTCCCAGACTTCTTTTCTCAGATAGTTTTATATGTCCTCTGATTTTTTTTTAATGTAATTGTTATTTAAAAACATAAAATAAGAATTCTATACACCGCGGTGCTTCCTTTCTCCCTTTCTCCTTTCCTTGTGGAATCACTGTGCCCAGCTCCGTTGTATTGGGAACTCCAGGGAAAAAGAAGGAAGTAGGCAGCAAAATCCTTGTGTTTCTAGACATAAGCATCTAGGTAAGGGAAAAGGAGATGAACAGTGACCAGCTCACCACTCAACTCCTCTCCCTTTTGCATATTCACCCTCTCCCCACCACTGACTCTATTCCACCAGGCCTTAAAGGGGCAAGTCTTCCCCAAGACCACAGCTCTCCCAAAGGGAAAAATTCTATTAAAGGAACAGCTGCCCTTGGCTTCTGAGATTGCAGGTAAACTTTGATTTCTTAGACACCACTTTTTCTTTATTTCCAAGTGTTCTACATTAAAACTGTTTTTCATGGGGAATAAAACCTCCATAAAGTACATATTTTTAAACTTCCTTTGACAAATATCTCCAATATTTACTGTACCATTTCTTTCCTTCCCTTCATAGATAAGCTGAATTGAAAAGAAGATTCTAGCGGGCCAGTTGTCTCTGCTTCCTCACATTATGCTAATGCCTTTTAAAAAGTAATTTTTCACATCCGATAGACCTTTTTGACCATTAGTTCATGCTTTTTATTATAATGATACATAGACTGATATTAATATTTCTGAGACGAATTTTTTTGTGTAGTTCCCTGTTTTCTTTTTACCCGTGCTTTTGTTTCTAATTTTTCTTTCTTTGCCATCTTATTTAGGTGATTTTTTCTCTTAGATTTATAATTATCCCAACATGTAAGTCATCAATTTTAATATTGGTGTTAAGGCATTTATAATTATTGGTGTAACATGCATCTTACCCTATTCATTCCATCTTCTTATGAGCCTTCTTTTGTTTGGGCATTCTCTCTGCCGCCTTGGTTTTCTGTCTTGACTCCATAGATACAACCTATTTGTTTATATGTTCTGTGGTTATTTATATTAAAAATTATGGTTTTTACTTCTACTAGTTTCCCAGATATGCATTTATATTTCTCTCTAATTATCAAAGTTGAGATCAATTAATACATTTTGAGTTGATTCCAACCATTGCCACATTATCTCCTCTTCTTTTTTCAATACTTATATCCTGGTTCTTGCAACTTGAGTATCAGTGTCTTCTAATATTTTCTGATTTCAGTTAGCTCCTGAGCTCAAACCCTTTGCTCCCAATGTGTACATGCCTTGCAAGGTCTTTGATGTCTATAACAGATGTGTTTATTGATTTCAGAGTAAGCAGCAAATTGGAAGCATTCGTATTTAATGACCAAAGACATAGGCATTGTGAGGGGAAGGGATGAGAGAGGGGAGAGATATAACTTCTGCAAATGATCTGACCCCAGGACCTGTCCTGGTTACCTGGCTGTGGGAAGGGGCAGAGGTTGATGCAGCTTCTCCTTTGTGAAGAGTTCTGTGAGTCTCTGCTTCAAGCGCTGCTACTTTGGGATTTGTTTATCGCAGAGCTGAAGGGAGACCTTTCCCTCCTCCAAGTGAGGCCCTTTTCAGATCAGCCTCACCAAAGCCTGAAGCACAGGAACACCCAGATACTGCCACCTTGAAGCTAGTGCTGCCACAATGGGCAGGACGGTGGGCATGGATACATCCAAGGACATCAGAGCAGGGCAGGTGAAGGGGGTAGGAATAATGTGGTGCCCCTGAGGTGAAAGACAGTTCTGCTAGTGCATGAGTCACTCCCCAGGGATTCACAGAAATAACTAGTGGCCTTTGCAGGGATGTCTGAGAGTCTATACTACACACAGAAGGGGCGATTGAGCCAGAAGTTTTGGACTACACAGTTCATGATTAAACCAATCAGCTACATGTCTTCTAGACTTATTCATATTTTTCATGTTTAAAACATTCTCTACAGCTGTGCTCCTTCTTTAAGCATTCAATACACACACACACACACACACACACACACACACAAACACACACAAACACACTCACTCACATACTCATATCCTCAGCAGATTGAATGGAGCATCTTCCCCTCTGAGGTTGCAGTGATCTAATCATGTCACCACTACGCACATACACCTGCATACACAACACAGTATCCATTAATGGCTCACATGTTGCTCTATATACTCTGGACTTGGCCCTCCCTTCCAAACTTTTTCTGGCCACCCGGTTTTTGGCTTATAGTTCCTAAGTACCCTCTGATCTCTACTCCTCTGGCTTTCCTCAGGTCATTGCTTCCAGTTGTAACGGCTTCTTGATACATGTGTCATAACAAGGTGGGGCCACTTCCTCTATGAAACTTTCTGGTTATTCTCCAGGCCTATTCCTGAGTGAAACTGGGCTCTTCCTTCTTTGTGCCCCTGCTCGGCTCTAAACAGACATCTATCTCACTGTCACAGACAGTGCTTCTTGTGGTTTTGACTTATATGTTTGTCTTCTTCTGAATTATTAGACCTTTGAGAACAAAGGACATTGTTGCTATTCTTATTTACATCCCAGAACCTAGGGCAGGTTCTGCAGCATAGAAGAGGTAGTGAATCCACATTTATGGAATAAATGGAGAAATGAATGAAGGAATGAGACACAGTGGCCGAGAGAATATGTGCAAGCCACTTGCAGAAGAAATGGAAGACCCAGCAGAGGAGGGAGTTTTCAGTCTGTTGGCAGAAGGGAGCCACTGAAAGCATCTGACAGAGCAAATATTCTGAGTGCTCTGAATAAAACACCAATGAAGGAAGATCTACTGGGCCCCTGTGTGCCCTTACTGCAAGTGAACTTGACGCAGGGAAATGGCACCCTGCAAAACAAGTATTTAGGTAACATCCCTTCTCTACAGTGTCCAAAGAAATTATGCCAGTTAGAGGGATAGAAACAAAGTGGAAATCATAGGCTCATGGATGATGGGGGCCTTTTTCTGCTATAATCACAGAGGTCATGATCTCAGGAGTTGTGTCTAACTGAATAGGAAATTCAAAATATAATACTGGAACCAAAAAAAAAAAAAACCTTCAAAAAACCCCTTATTTCCACTCCATTTTTTTCCTATAATTACCAATAACCCGCTATTAGGCTTCAAGGACAAAAATAACTCTTAAAGCCCCAGATAGAGGTGCCAAACTAGTCTTTTTCACCCTGGAAACATTTAGGGAAGAATTTTCCTTCAGTCCTTGAGGGTCTGTAATTGCCAGCATCCCTGGAGCCCATGGGGCCATGCAGGTGGGGGGTCTCTATGCTATGATTATGCCTTGCCTTAGAGCTGTATTCTGACACCTCTGGGACTGTCAACTCAGGACAGTGTTTGCCCAGGGAGAAGGGAGTGGGAAGTTGAGTAATGCAGGGGCAGTCCAGGAGGGGAATGGGTTTAGTGTGGGGATAAGTACAGAGGAAACCTAGAGTGAATGATGGCTAATACCATAAAGCCTGAAGGGGTGAGGGAAAGGGAGGGCAGAAGTACAAGCTCTCCAAGAAGGAGTCCAACCTTTGTCTACCTCAAGAACCTAAGAACCAGTGTATATCTGCACACTGTTAAGGACTGGATCTCAGCCACTGCCTGAGAAGAGTAACTCTGCAAGCTTTGGACCACACCACCACTGCCCCTTTACAGAAGCCAAATCACTTACTTCTCTTTGCACTTCCCACACACACACTGAATTGCCGTTTCATCTTTTTCCCATGATGTGCAGTTTCTTTCCCCAGCCCAACAAGGACAAATTCTGTTCAGTAGAGATGTGTTAATTGTTTGATCAAAGGATTAAGTTGTATTAGGGTCATCTGAATTGAAGAGGTGGCAAGATAGGCAGGCAGTGACAAGAGGCCACATGGCAGGCAAGTACAAAAGTGATTCAGGAACAAGGGCACCTGTGGTCCTTTATTCTTGAACAAGCACTATGTCTTGAGTGATGGCAGAAATGCCCTCAATATCTGTGATGCTACTGCTTTCACAAACTCTGTGAAATGTTTGGCAGCCCAAGAACCATTTTTCCAGAACAGTTAGGAAGCAATGAGCACATAGATTTGGAATCCTCTGCTTAAAAACATAACTCAGTTTCCCTGTGAGATATGACTGCCAGAAGGAGAAAAGAGAGATCTCTACCCAGGCAGCTACCTGGGGAAACAGAATTCTCAGCACGAGGCAGGGTGGAGGACCCCAGACTCTGAAAATGGAGACTGAGAGTAGAAGTAGGGAAAGCAGATTACTTCTTGGGAGCCAGGTTGAAGTCTTCAGACTTTCTTTGAGAGAGTCCTAACTACCTTCAGACTCTGGCCTGCACTCCTTCTCCCTCATCTTGGCCACAAAAGAGCAGACAGAGGTGAGAAGACTTGGAGAGTGGTGGCTGGCAGCCAGGGCACCTTCAAGCTGGAGCCCTCCTCAGAATATCCAAGTCTGCTGGGTGAGTCATGAACAGCAGTATTAAGAGTTATAGTCAATAGGATGATTATATCATATTGATAGGATTTTTAATTAATGCACCATTGAAGAGATGAAAAGACAGCACTTGACTATAGCTTGCTGAATCTGGAGAATGCTGTTTTGTCAGGTCCATCATGGGGAAGTCTCTACTTACTGATGTTCTCCTTTGGGGTCTTGGGCTAAGACCCACAGGCTACATTTTGTTCACACAGAATGCCACCAGCATAGCCTCTCTGTCCTCATCCTACCCCCTAACCCCTTCCATAGGAAGTGGTAGAAGGATATCCAGGGCAGAGTGCCCTGTTCAGATTCTTTTATCTAAAGAGCACAAATACAATCAGGTCCTGAGCTGTGAGTAGGCAGAAGAAAGAAGAAAGAGAAACAGTGGAACTCCCAGGTCATTGCCCAGAGCAAGATGGGGTCAGGGGACCATGGATACAAATAAGACTCAGTCCTAGTCCATTAAGAATTCACTATCTTGTGAGAAAGATATGCAAAGAATCAGTTCTTCAGAAGATGGTGCAAGGGTAAATTAACTGGGAAACTTCAGGGATATTCACTTAATTTTATATTAATTTTTTAAATTCTTTCTCTTAAAGAAGATTACTCAAATTATGTAAGCTTCAGATACCACAAAACCTAGATCCACCCATCATGTGCTGGGTAATATGATAGTAATATAATCATAAAGAATGTGCACATAACCCTGATTTGGGTTGAGAGAGGGCCAGAGAAGTTGTTCCAAGGAGTAAACACTCGGTCTAACTAAGACATTCTCAGATGGCTAATTAAGAAAAAGCCATACCAATATATGTGAAGTGATATCTCATTGTGTTTAAGTTACATTTCCCTGATGGTTAGCAACACTGAGCCTTTTTTTCATATCCTTTGGCCATTTGTATGTCTTCTTGAGAGAAATGTCTACCTTTAGCCCATTTCTAAATCAGGTTATATAAGTTTTTTGTGTTTTGTTGTTGTTGTTTTGTTTTGTTTTGTTTTGGGGGGGGTTGTTTTGTTTTGTTTTGAGTCATAGGAGCTCCTTATATATTTTGGAAATTAACCCCTTATCTGCTAAATGGTTTGTAAATATTTTCTCCCCTTCCACAGGTTGTCTTTTCCCTTTACTAACAGGTCTAATCTCATTCTTTTGCATGTGGATAACCTGTTTTCCCAATACTATTTGTTGAAGAGACCATACCCTTATTGCATATTCTTGGCACCATTGTTGAAGATCAGGTGACCATATATGTATGGATTTCTGGGCTGTCTATTCTATTCTATTCTATTCTATTCTATTCTATTCTATTCGTATATATGTCTGTCTTTATGTCAGTACCATGCTGTTTTAATTACTATAGCTTTGTAGTATATTTTGAAATCAAGAAGTGTGATGAATCCAGCTTTATTATTCTTTTTCAAGATTGTTTTGGCTCTTCAGTATTTTGTGGTTCTGTATGAACTTTATAGAATTATTTTTCCATTGCTGTAGGAAATGCTATTTGGATTTTGATAGGAAATACATTGAATCTATAGATCACTTTGGGTAGTATAGACATCTTAATATATGAAATATCACCTCCTACCTATTAGAATGGCTATTATCAAAAAGATGAAAGACAAGTGTTGGTGAGGAGGTGGAGAAATTGGAACACTGGTACACTCTTGGCGGGAATGCAAAATGGTACAGCCACTATGGAAAACAGTATGGAGGTTCTCTGAAAAATTAACTATAGTAGTACCAAATGACCCAGCAATACTGCTTCTGAGTATCCAAGAGAACTGAAATCAGGATCTTGAAGAGATATTAGCACATCCATGTTTATTGCAGCATTATTCACAATAGCCAGATGTAGAAACAACCTTAAATGTCCATCAACAGATAAATGAGTAAAGCAAATGTGGTATATATGTACAATGTAATACTAAGACTGGATGCAACCTTACAAAAGAAGGAAATCCTGTAATATGTGATGATGTGGATAACCTGAGAACATTATGCTAAGTGAAATAAGCTAGTCACAAAAGGACAAATACTACATTACACTGGCATTCCCTAGCAACTGATTAGAAATTCAAGTTCTTACGTCCCTCACGAGGCCTACTGAATTGGAAATCTGGGAGTGATGTCAGGAATCTGTGTTCTAACAAGCCCTCCAGGATATTCTGATGCATCCTGAAGTTTGAGAACCACTGTTTTAGATTGAGGGGTAGGAAATAAGAATGATTTCCCTAAGAACTCTTCTTAGCTGTATCCCTGCCCAGGTGAGGAAGAACCCAATCACCACAAAAAAGCTATTTCACATGGTAAGGAAGGAAGGGAGAAATCTACATTCAGGATTGTGGTACATTTTGCAGGGGTGGGGGGATGCATTAGTATATTCTGTCAGGACCAAACTTTTCACTGTTTGATCACACCTCATTTGCATTTTTAATAGTCCCCATTAGACAGCCTCTGAGCTAATTAGGCAGGCGTCTATAATAGAAGACTTCTGTTTCCTGTTTTCAGAACTCAGAAACTAATGGCTGAAGCACTGCTAAAACAATTAAGTAATAAGAAAAATACTGTGTAAGATTGGCAAAAGCACAGCTGCCATAAATCATTACAAATGACTCCCAGCTCAAAATGTTTAATTAGGGAAGAAAAGTAACCTATCACATGTTGGGATAGCAGGAGAAAACAGAGGGAGAGGGACCCTGGAACACAGTTTATTGCCCTCTGCCAAGTGGAGATGGGATGGGAGGTTGTAATTCCAGGGATTCTAGTACTGATGATGTATTCCTAGGCATTAATCATCTCTTGCTATATCTAAGTTCAATAGTAAATGAAAATTACAGCAACCCAATAAAATCAGGACTACCAAAGATAAAGACTTATGGAAGTAAAATATGGGTTAGCCGGCAGAGGAAGAAACTTAACAAACTGAGATGCTGGCTGAGGGCAAAGAATCACAGAATGAATGGATAGTAAGACAAGAAGTTATAAATATCAACTACAGACTCACATTCACTTACAGAAGTGAGATCAATAACAGCATACCTATTTCCTTTTTTTATGCATATATTTGTATATGTCAGCTTTCTACTCTCTCCTTCCTCTACAGTTTGATATAAGGAGTGTTGGTGATGGTAAACGTGGGAATTTAGTCTTCAAGTTATAGAATAGATGGAATTGTGACTAGTTTAACATGACCCAAACATAAACATAGAGAGCATTTTGTGTCTCCATTTTTAGGAGAGGGTGTGCATACCATCATTAGTATGAGGGTTAGTTGCAATCTCTTAGGTGGAAGCAAGATGATGTCATTACCATCATATAAAAATTTAACTACAGCAGAAGGGGATGTATGTGGATGCTGAGAAGTCACAGGGGGAAACTGTGCCATGAGTATCTCTTGTTCCTCAGTTCCACATTTGTTTTCATATACCCTCTTCCCTACTGTCATAGTAGAAAGTCTGCAAACTACATTTCCACATTGTTTTTCTCTATTTGGAATACATAGAATGGCTTGGGGTTTTGTTTGGTTTTTTGTTTTGTTTTGTTTTCCAACCAGGACATTGACTGATATATAGGATGTGATTAATTAGACTGTAATTTGAATGTAGATCTGTTTTATTTGCCAGTGTCACTATAAAATGAACTCACCTACATGCTAAATGCTGTTAATTTGTATCAAGTGTGAACTCCTATAATTTATATTGATTAACTTATAAGTTCAGTATAATTTTGGTACACTTTATATTCAACCATTAAGGAAGAATTAATTTTATGACATCAGAATGAACTCCAATTTTATTTATTCTTTCATGCATTAAGTTAAATAGTTATAGACCACAGGCCATGTATTCAGCACTGTGCAAGGCACTGTCAGGGAAATAAAAAGGGTAACACTTTGTCTGGGTCTCAATACTAAGATATGTCACAGGGCCATAACCACCAAATGAAAATACACACACACACACACACACACACACACAATTAGGACACATGTTGGGAGTTATTTGTTCCTTAGGAAAGATAACAGTGTATTGAAGAAAAGTAAACATTGAACTGATTAAAACTCATTCATAATAAAAACTCAGCAAATTAGGAATAGAAGGGAACTTTCTCAACTTGAAAAAGACTACAAAAACCCTACAGTTAACATGACATTTACTGATGAGAAACTTGAAACTTTCCAACTAAGATCAGGTATAAGGCAAGGATGTTCCCGATCGACACTCTTTTCAACACTGTCCTGGAAGTCCTTGCTAATGTGGTAAGTCAAGAAAAGAAAATAAACGGTATACAAATTGGGAAGGAAGATATAAAACTGTCTCTGTTCACAGATGACATGATGGTCCATGTAGAAAATCTGAAAGAATCAACAAAAAAAACCCTCCTGGAACTAATAATCAGTTATAAAAAATAACAATTATCCTTACAGGATATATAAGGCTAATATACAAAAGTCAATTACTTTCCTATATACCAATAAAGAACAGGTGGAATTTGAAATTAAAAACACAATGCAATTTACATTAGCACACTCAAAAAATGAAATATGTTATGTTAGACATAAATCTAACAAAATATATACAAAATCTATATGAGGAAAACTACATATTCTGATGAAACTACAAAACTCTGAAGAATGAAATCCAAAGAACTAAAGAGATCGAGAGATATTTTGTGTTCATGAACAGGAAGCCTCAAGGTTGTCCAGATATCATTTCTTCCCAACTTGATCCATAGATTCAATGCAATCTCAAAATCTCAGTAAGTTGTTCTATAGATATTAACAAATTTAAATTTAAATTTAAAGTTTATATGGAGGCAAAAGACTCAGAATAGCCAACACAATCTTGAAGAACAAAGTTGTTAGAATGACTCAACCCAACTTCAAGATTTCCTATAAAGCTACAGTAATCAAGACAGTATGGTATTGGTGAAAGAATAGACAAATAGATCAGTAGAACAGAATGAAGATCCCAGAAATATACGACCATAAATACAGTCAATTGATTTTGACAAAGGAATAAAGCCAGTACAATAGAATAAATACAGTCTTTTCAGTAAGTGGTGCTGGAATAACTGGATATCCACATGCAAAAACAAAAAAAAAATTTAAATCTAGACACAGACTTTATATACTTCACAAAAATTAACTCAAAATGAACCATAAACCTAAATATAAAATGCAAAACTATAAATTCCTAGAAGTTAACACAGGAGAAAACCTAGATGACCTTGGGTATGGTGATGCTTTTTTAGATACAACACCAAAGATATGATCCATGAAAGACATAATTGATAAGCTGGGCCTCATTAAAATTAAAAACTTCTGCTCTGTGAAAGATGACATTAATATAATTAAAGAAAATCCAGAGACTTGGAGAAAATATTTGCAAAAGCACATCAGATGAAAGACTCTTATCCAAAATATGCAAAGAACTCTTAAAACTCAACAATAAGAAAACAAACAACCCAATTAAAAAATGAACAAGACTTTAGCAAACACTTCACCCAAGAAAATATACATAGATGGCAAATAGCATATGAAAAGTTGCTCTACATCCTATGCCATCAGGGAAATGTAAATTATAGCAACAATAGGATACAACTACACACCTATTAAAATGACCAAAACCTGGAATACTGACAACACTAAATTCTGGGAAGGATATGAAGGGAACTCTCATTCACTGCTGGTGAATGAAAATGCAAAATGGTACATCCATTTTGGAAAACAGTTTGGATTGGTAGTTTCTTTCAAAACCAAACTCTTACCATATGATCCAGCAATGGTGATTTCTTGTTTTTACCCATAGGAGTTGAAAGCTTAATAGTCCATACAAAAACCTGAACACAGATGGTTGTAGAAACTTTATTCACAATTGCCAAACTTGGAAGAAACCGAGATGTCCTTTGGTAGGTCAAAGGATAAGTAAACCGTGGGATATCCAGAAAATGGAATATTATTCAGCACTAAAAAGGAACGAGCTATCAAGCCATGAGAATACATGGAGGAACCTTAAATACATATTATTACATGTAATGGGCTATCAAGCCATGAGAAAACATAGAGGAAACTTAAATACATATTACTAAGTAAAAGCAGCCTATCAGAAAAGGCTACATACCATATGATTCCAACTATATGACATTCTTGAATAGGCAAAACTATGGAAATGATAAAAGATCAGTGATTGCCAAGGGTGGCAGGGTGATGCAGGAAAAGAGGTGAATAGAACAGAGGATTTTTAGGGCAATGAAAACACTCTGTATGATATTACAGTGATGGATTTATGTCATTATACATTTATGCAAATCCATAGAATGTATACCAAGAGTGAATCCTAAGGTAAACAATGAACTTTGGCTGATTATGATACGTCAGTGTAGGTTCATCGCTGATTAAAAAAGGAAAAAAGTACCACTCTGGTGAATGATATTATCAATGGGGACAGGCAATGCATGTGTAGGAAGTTATATGGGAAAGTTCTATACCTCCTTCTCAATTTTTTTGTAAACCTAAAATTGCCCTAAAAAATTAAGCCAAAAAAATTGAGCTGAATCTTAAAGGAGAGTCTAGGAGTTAGAAAAATGGAGAAAAGAAGTTAGGGTAGATAAAATTTATATTTCAAACTGTACACTCAATTTCACTTACTTTATCATATGGCCACTTAACATAAGGTAGAAGAACTCTAGTCTATGAGCCAAGTCTGACCCCTCCTGCCTATTTTCACGCCTCCTGTGAGCTAAGTAGTTTTAACGATTTGGAAAAAAAATTAAAAGAAGAATAATATTTCATGATACACAAAAATTATTCCAATTTTAGTGTTTATCAATACAACTTTTTGGAACACAGCCATCCCATCTGTTTATATATTGTGTATGGCTGCTTGCACTTAAAGGCAGAGTTGAATAGTTACAACAGAGACTGTATGGCCTACAAAGGCCAGAATATTTACTATTGACTCTTTGCATAAAAAGTTTGCTGCTCTTGAATTAATATATTATCTTGCTATTAAACTTCACCGTCTCAGTTCAGAGCTCAAAATATACCAGGCATTTTCAGATGCTTTGTACCTGACACCTAATATGGCTCCTCACCTGTGAGTTCCTGCTCTGCTTATCTCTCACTTGTCTCTTCATTTCCATTTTTCCCCACTCCAGGGTCCTCAACTTCAATTCAAATGGCTGGCTCAAAGACCCCTATAAACTGCTTTCCTTTTCTTCCTGCTGAAAATTCCTTCTCTCTACTTTTTTCATTTTGTTTTGTTTTGAGAGGATGATAGAATATTGAGTAGATACAAAAGAATGAAGTATGTATAAGTTATAAGGAATAATAATAAAACAAACATCTATATATCCTCCATCTAGCAAAAAAGACAAAACACTATCATTATTTCAAAAATTCCCTGGACATATACCTATACCTCATTCCTTTTATACCTTTGATACTCAAGTCTCACCTCCTTAATGACCCCCTCCCAAATATCTCAGCAGAGCAGTGATGGTGCAGGTAGCTTATTATCAGCACACAAACTTTAGTGATGGTTTGGAAATTTAGAAATTAGAAACTAGGTTTAGAAACTCAACGTATAAGTTCAAGTATATCTAAGCTACCTCTCAAAATATATGCAGTCTCATATGCAACTCTTTGCCGGTAATATTCTGCATCCCAAATACACTCATCCATAATCCTGGACTATTTTTCAACCAAGAAAGAAGAGAATTTCAGTTGCCTTGTATGAAGGAAGTTCTTTTTCCACACTTACTGATTCTTTTCAGACAGCTGGAAGAGGGGAGCTCCTGATTTTAACATGCTACCATCAGTGGTGATCAAAACCTATGAAAACACATACAAAGGGAATTAAATCAAGTTTACAATTTAAAATAAGACCAAAGATGACTCTGTATTAAACTATCTAAGGGGCACCTGGGTGGCTCAGTTAGTTGAGCATGCAACTTTGGCTTAGATCATGATTTCACGGTTCATGAGTTCAAGCCCCGCATCAGGCTCTGTGCTGACAGCTCAGAGCCTAGAGCCTGCTTCAGATTCTGTGTCTCCCTGTCTCTGACCTCCCCTGCTCATACTCTGTCTGTCCCTCAAAAAATAAAAATAAGCATTAAAAAAAATTTTAATTGAGTTAGTGAAATGGGAATCTATACACTCCTTGCATCTTCCTTACACCAAAATGATATTTCAAGTGCTTTTTATAAACACTTGTGCTTGAGATTCAAAGAGACTATTGCAGAGGGAAAAGCCTTGGGCTAATAGCTAGGAGTAGTGAGGTCTTCTAATTTCATTGTGAATTCTCTCTGAAGAATCAAGAAGTAACTATCTTCCTGCCTTCAGTTTCTTCATCTGTAATTTCTGAGATGCCTTTGTCTCTATAATTCTGAATTCATGGGTCATTACCAACATCAAGAGATAACAACGTCAAGTCTTCTACTGCTGTGTTCATCCCCCTCTTTTAAATCTCTGTCTCACCTTTTACTCTAAGTGCTAAATATTATTAATCAAGGAAATGATTCCTGATGCTTGATAGGCATCAGAATTTAGGTATGAGTATGTCACAGGCCCTCACCATGATCCATGTGGTGCTCTGAAGCCCAGATATCAGGAAATGCTAAAACGAGGAAGAATAAAGCTGCTCCTAAGAATCACCATGCCAACAACTTCAGCGGTAAGGACCAATAGGGGGAGAGCAAGTCTGATTTTGATACTGCCAAGGAAGAATTGGCACCGCTGGTGCCAACTTCAGTGTTCATGTGGTCCAAAAAGGCTTACCTCAGAAGTTACCTGCCTCTCCAACAGAGCTCACACACCTTATTTTGATAAGCAACAGGTCTCTATAATTACTCTGCTCTTTTAGCCAAATATGTTTCTTCTTTTTCTCTCTGGTTCATGCCCTTGGTTACTCCCAGGCCAGTCATGTCATAGTTCCACCTACACTTGCCCTACCCCAGATCAGTATCTGCTCTTCATGGACTTTTCTCACCTCTGTGAACTTACATCTGATACATCCTTCAGGACATCCTTGTATGAAAACACATACAAAGGGAATGAGATCAATTTCACAATTTAAAAACTTGTTCCATCAAAACTTTGACCAACTACTGTAATTCATTCTCCAACTTCTGAAATACAGTAACAAATATGAATCTCCTCACATATCTTCAGAATAAAATCACTCTTTCTCTCTGTCTTCCTATCTTTTCTTTCTTTGATCAATGCTGGGCCCAATCCCCCAAAACCCTGAAATCTAATATGGGGCTGATGAGCACCTGGAAATAGGTGTTTTCCAAAATCTCTCCCAGTGGTCCTAAAGATGAAGGCAATGTGAGGAAATAGTAGTCTTGAACATATATGAGAATCTAGGAAGAGACTAAAATAACCCCAATAGCAAAAATAAATTTCAAACTGTTTAGCCACAATGTACCTTCTCATGGAAGGTGATCTTTTTTCATTTAGAGTTATTTCACTTTTCATCTGGGCATATTAAATAAGATTATTTCCCAATTTCCCACAGCAAATGTAAAACCATAAATGAAAAGCATGTGTAAGATTTTACTAAAAACAGATATGACCATTGCACAAAAAAGTGACAGTTGATGACTCCCTCCAATGGAGATGTGAAGCAGAAATAAGAGTAGTAGAAAGGAGATATCTTGTCCCCCTATAGCTGCTATCCCTTTCCTAGTTCTGCCAACAAGAGAGACTTCTGGGGTTTGTTTTTGTTTTGTTTTGTTTTCCATTTTTTGGCTCCAGACATCTAGATAGGTAATAAGCATTTTGTCTCTCTCATTCAATTTCCTTCTTCTATGAAGATTTAGATTCAGAAAAAAGAGAAAGATAGATCTTACTTAGGCCACAAGCCTAAATTTCAGGCTTCAAAGACCTCTATCAGACCTAGCAATACAGCTGTTAAAGCCCAGAACTCTGATGGCCACTACTCTCTTTCCATGCACTTAATGACTTTCATCTTCACATTGGCAAAGGAAGGGGTTCCTAGCGGTAATTTGCTGGTAAATTTCTGGTATTATGCTATCTAATGCCATTTAAATCTCTACAGTTGCAGTCTCTAAATATGGCTTCCAGAAATCCTTTAGTATTTATAAAGCATATCACTTCTCACATTAAAAAGTGGAGACCACCCTCTTTCTCATTAAACTTGTGATGGCATCGGGAATTGGTTTGGCTAACAGAATGTGGCAGAAGTGTTCTGGAATGCTTGACCTCAGGGGGCTTAAGAGGACGGCAGCTTTTTTGTCTCTACTTTTGGGGTTCACCCGCCATGCTATTAGGAAGTACAAAAGGGGTACCTGGGCAGCTCAGTTGGTTAAGCTTCCAACTCTTGATTCTGGCTCAGGTCATGATCACATCAGGCTCCGTGCTGGGCATGGAGCCTGCTTAAGATTCACTCTCTCTTTCTGGGGTGCTTCAGTGGCTCAGTTGGTTAAGCATCCAACTTCAGCTCAGTCATAATCTTGTGGTTTGTGAGTTCGAGCCCTGCGTCGGGCTCTGTGCTGAGAGCTCAGAATCTGGAGCCTGCTTCAGATTCTGTGTCTCCCTTTCTCTCTGCCCCTCCCCTGCTCCTGTTCTGTCTCTCTCTCTGTCTCTCAAAAATGAAAAACATTTAAAAAATTAATAAAAATTTTTTTAAAAAGATTATCTCTCTCCTTCCTTGTCTGCTCCTACCCTGCTAGCTCTCTCTTTCTCTAAAAGAGAGAGAGAGAGAAAGAGAGCGTGGGGGGGGCGGGGCAGGGAGGGCCCTGGAGGATTATGTGCCATTTTAGATGTCCCAGCCACAGCCAAACTCTCAGCTAAAAGCAATAGCATGAATGATCCCAGTCATCATTACGTGATGTTAAGATAATTGTCCAGTTGAGCTCTGCCTGAATTCATGATGTACAGAATTGACAGAAATAATAACTTGTGGTTTTAAGCTACTAAATTTGGGGTCATTCACTATGCAGCAGTGGATAACTACAATATTTTCCCACTCTTCCAACTCACAAAGTACAGCAGTTTAGGTATTGCTTGGGGCAGGAAAAACAGAACCTGTCTGTGTTGTGTACTGATATAATATAATGACCTTAAGCCATTATGATGACTTAAATGGTGCTTAGGGAAATAAGACTATCTGTCTAAGTTTGCATGATATATTTTAAAAATAATCCCACTTAAACTCATTATATTTTTGAAGATTAATACAGCAACTTTAAGGATGAGTATCAGGAATCTAGAACCTTTGCTTATGTGAGAAGCTTCATTCATGAGGAAGCTTCATTCGTGAGTTAGACAAACTATTTGTGGTTAGACAGAAGAATTCTCTTGCCTTGAGATCAAAAGAACCTGAAAAAACTGAGATGAGTGTAGGGCACACAGACAGATGTGAAAGACATGTCAAGAGTAAGGGTTGAAATTGGGACGTTGATCCCTAGAAAAACACCCCTAATAGCCTACTGTGTGTCCTGACATTGTCACTGAACAGTACTTTTAGACTAGAGTACCTGACAGAGGAGGTTTGGATCTCAGTCGCACCACTACCATTTATTTCCCGTAGGCTTTGGCTGAATTATTTAACCTCTCCTAAACGCTAGTGAAAGAACAAGTCTGAATCCCACTGATTCTCCTTACAGACAGACTCTACAGATTTCTGTCTGAGTGAAGAACATCACATCTCCCTTATGGAGCTGGAACGGCTGAGCCAGTGTGACTTTCTGAGAGCCATGGGTTCATTCATGTGGGGCTGACTGACCTTTCCTGGCATGTTAGTTTCCTAACCTGCTGTAACAAAGTGCCACACCCTGGGTGGTTTAAAGAATAGAAATTGGTTTTCTCACAATTCTGGGGGCCAAAAGCCTGAGATCAAGACATCCCAGAGTTGGTTCCTTCTAGGGGCTATGAGGGAGAATCTGTTTCATGCCTCTCCCCTACCTTCTGGAGGCTTATTGGCAATCTTTGGTGTTCCTTGGCTTGTTGTTGCATCACCTTAACCTCTGCCTTCATCTTTACATGATGTTCTTTCTGTGCGCAAATTTCTGTGTCCAAATTCCCCCTTTTTATAAGGACCTCAGTCACATTGACTTAGGGCTTACCCCAAGAATCTCATTTTAACTTGGCTACTTCTGTGAAGACCTTGTCTCCAAATAAGGTCACATTCTGAGATGCCAAGAGTCAAGACTTCAACGTATCTTTTGGGGGCTACACAATTCAAGCTCAGATATCTGGGAGATGCTGCAGAACCTCAGAGCCTGAGCAGTGCTATGCTTGAGCATCCTTGGAAACAGCAAAACCCATAGATGCCTGTTCTGATGTCTCCCAGAGATTGACTCAGGCTCCTTATTCCATTTTAGCCTTCAACTTCTAGAGAAAATATCCTAGCAGTTATCCTGAGAGCAGTTATCTGGACAGCCCCAGCCAGCCTAAACTCCTACTGTGCCTCACTCCACCTGATGTCCCACATCTACCACCAACCCTGCAACTGATCCTGTCACTCACTCAACAGGCATCTCCTGGATGCTGACTCCTGGGCTCACTGCCAAATCCTAGCCCTCTTCACTATTTTTTTTTAACTTAAAGTAGTCATTTTTTAAAGTTTTTCTTTCCTAAGTGGGAAATGACACCACATATGAATGACAAATGTCTCTATCCCTTGCTTAGGAATGTCAAAGGAAAAAAACCCAATCCCCACAAATCAGACTAGAATAGCCACTTAACGATTCAGTGACTGTCCTAGTGCACATGCCTCCCTCCTAGTTAATTCTTTTACACTAACAACTGCTTTGGGCACCATAAATTATATACCTGTTTTGACTAAAAGGAGTTGTGTGACGAGTGGTAGGGCTTATCAAAATCGAGTCTACATTACAGGTGCTGTCAGCATGATAGACAGAAAGGCAAGGTATAATCCCAATGACTCCCCGATGAAACATATACAGAGGCTTAACCTAATCCCTGAAGGAATGACAGGGAAAATAAGGTGAAAGACCAATTAGCCTCTTTCCATATAATCCTAAACTCATTGGTTGGCTATTTTCATTTCTTCTGCTCCCTGACTCACAAAGTAAGAGCCAGGAGGTGACAAAAGCCAATGTTTTCTCAGCAAAACCATCTGATGTTTTTTGGTGGAAGATCTACCTGACTTTTACTGGACTAAAAACATGTGTCATATTTACCCACAGCCTTTTTCTTTTAGAGAGTTGTAAAAGGAAGCACATTTGTCCTTTTTTTCCCCCCTATATGGGGGTAAGTAGGCACTTGGGAGAAGCAGGATTTTTCTAAAATGCCATCCATCAGTTCCTGAGTTCCCCCTTTGTGTTCACCCCTTGTTAGTAATTGCAGAAGATACAAGGAGAAGAGAAGCAATATTCCATGGCCTATTAGAACTTGGACTCCAATACAGGGAAGAAAATAAAACCCTACTGTACAAAGAGAAAGTCTTAATGTCTGCTGTTTTTCATATGTGATGAAACTGCTTCTTTCTTTTTAGCAGGACAAGTACTAACTTTTGGGGTTTTGTCCAGCTGTGGGTATGCCTATGTACTGGGAATTCCATTTCATGGACTCATTCATTTAGCATCCTTTGTCACCAATGGCATCTAGTTGAAAGGATACTAATCAGGGTTCACTGTAGCATCTGTGGTAATATTTAGGAGCTGAAGCCAGGAAAGAATAAGTGCATGGTTTGAATTACACTGTTACACTGCAGTGAGACTGTGTGTCCATGATGGGGAGTTGACTACGGGTCAATGTCACTGAAGCTGGGGAGACTTCATGAGTTGGGTGAGGGAGTTACAAATGTTTCCTTCACACAAAGGTGATGATCTTTACAGTGCTCCAATGTACTGCCCTGGGCCCAGTAGCCACTCTTCCTGACTGAATTCTCCATATAACCTGTCCTGAAGGACCTAATAAAACCACCAAAAGTGCTTCACTCCTGGGACAGAGGTCCATCAACTGTCACCAAAGGTCTTCAGCCTCCTAGCAACCCAAGTAACTTCCCTAGAAATGGACCCAGTGCATTCAGGAGGAGAAACCTAGGCTAATCATTCTGGCTGTTTCCTTTCTTCTATCTTTGCCCACATATGCCATTTTTCCCCCTAATCAACTTCAATTAAATTTGGTTTAACAAAGATTGATAATAATTATCATTGCTGTAAAGGAAAACAATAATCTTTCCTCTTCCCACAGTGTTTTTATGTTTTTCCTAAACCATTTTCACATACATTAATTAATTCAATCTTTATCATCTGCCATGTGCCCAGCCAGGTATAAGGCATTGTGAGGAATGCAAGATGCCAACCCCCTGAGTTGCTAATGTACTCCCTCATATTGTTTTCATAGGCCACTGTGACCAAAAGCATCAGTCCTGAAGCCATCAGACACAGCTATCAGACTGGAGGCATGGCTCCTTTCTGGGGGGAAAAAATGGAAATCTGTCACCTTGACACCCTGACCCTCCTGCCTTCACTCCATCAAAGTCCATTATCTGCCTGGCTCCCCAGGATACTCCAGGAGCCTGGAGCTGCTACATCTCCTTTCTAGATAATCTTGACATTTTTGTTTCTAGTTTTAACCTCATTCAGATCCTCTACCTGCACTTCCCCATAACGTCTCCTGGTTCCTTCATGTTGCATTTTGGCTCTCGGCTGGGTTTGCAACTCCTCCCAACTTAGCAACATCTGAAAATTTAATTAGCGAGTGGTTGTCTCCCTCTTCCATATAATTAATGAAGATGTTAAAATAAAACTGGATTAAGAATTTATTAGGCTATAATTTGCAAATCATTGCCAAAGTTACCAGTTAAGCTCTAACAAGGCAGGAGGGAGCAACGTGAGAGGGGTGAGTGTGTATAAACCATCACGATCCTTCACTCTAAGCCAAAGGCAGTATGGTACAAGGGCAAGAGTTCAGGCTAGCAGTCAGGAGCCAGGATGTTCATTGGGAGTCTGTCACCAGGAGAAACTCCCCTAGGATGATCCACCTCCAAATCCCAAGGTACAGGCTGAAGGACACCAAGATACTTCAGGCTCAATAAACTGAGGAGTTGGGTACACTCTCGGGTGAGAATGCAACATAAGCAGTAATCCATTCAAAAGGGAGGGAAAGAATGGAGAGGGGAAACATGTATTTCTTTTGAATATTGTAATACTAGTAAGAATAAGCCTTTCTTGAAGAGTGAACAAAATAGGTCAAATAATACAATCGCAGGATGTATTTACTCCTAAAAATCTATTCTTGGCTAGTGAAGACAGTCAGCTCAAGACAAAAAGGGTCAAAATAAGGAAGGAGAGTTTCAACCATTCAAAAACAACAGGCAGTGAGGAAGATACTGCCCCTAATTTTATCTCAGACCATTCACAACAAAGCCCATCTTTGCTTTTACCTTATGCTGGTCTTAGAAATATTCCTATTCCCCTCATTCCTTCTGACCTGGTGTCTCTCAGCTGAATCTTTTACTTTGATTCTTCTCTTCTTTACTTTGGCTTTCATGACCCCCAAGTCCTCTTCCAGCTCCTCCCTCAGCTTGACTTAGTCAATCTCATGTCTTTCCATCAGTAACCAAACAAGGCCCCTCACCTGCTCCAGTGTACAGGCCAACCCCACACATGGGCCCTATGGCATTCCTGGTCTAGGTACCTGTGTCTTCCATCTTGGAGTTGGCATCTCCTCCTTCCTGGCCATGTTCACTCAGCAAGAAGCAAACCTGGGAGCAGGATTAAATGCAATTATGAAGGACACGCACAGAATAGATTATTGAAGGATTTACTCGTGTAAGCAATCTTGGCTTCATAGAGCAAATATTAAATAGGTAGTGCTGTAATAGAAATGGTTGTATCCCTTCAAAATTCCTTTGTTGGAACTCCCAAGGTGAAGATATTAGGAGGTGAAGTCTTGGGGAGATAACTAGGTCATGAGAGTAGAGCCCTCATGAATGGGGTTCATGTTCTTACAAAAGAGGGCTGTCAGAGCTGCAATGTGAGGATACAAGGAGAAGTCTGTCACCCAGAAGAAGGTCCTCACTCAACTATGCTGGCATCTTGACCTTGGACTTTCAGCCCCTGGAACTGTGAGAAAGAAATTTCTGTTGTTTATAAGCCACCAAGTCTGTGGTATTTTGTCATAGTAGCCCAAACTGACTAAAGCAGGTAGTCATACTTGTGGAATTTTTTCAAGAAACTAAATGTTGAAGAATATAATTCAGGAATTTGGTTTTATTCCAAACTTCTTTTGTTATGTCCAACATAACAATATAAGTTAGAATTGGCAAATCATGTATGACTTGACTGCCTTACTGGCCCAATTTTGCAAATTACAGATGAAGTTTGGTATCAGATATATTAATTTCTATATGTGAGCCCTTTATAGTTCTTTACATCAATGTATTGGAAAGGGAAAGCCTATTTTGTTTAAAAAAAAAAAAAGGAAAAGGAAATAAAAGACAAAGTAGTGACTCACTCAAGGGAATACCTTGAAACGGGTATAATTTATAAAACAAAACACCCTTAATATGACAGCAGTCAATTTAGCCTGATATAAAAGAGGGTCTGTGTTTTCTTTCATTTATATTTTTATGATATGTAATGTCTTTATAATTTCACCACTCCACATCAAAGCCGCCAACCGCTGAGCGCCTAAATAAGTAGCATGTGAAGAAAATGAATGAATTGCTAAATGTCCCATTACGTCCACAGAGAATATCCTTCTATTTGGAGTCAGGAATCTTAAATTGAGACGACAAATGAATGGTTTTCACTCCAATGGAGGGAGAGTTTTGGCAACTTTATTACGTTCAGCATTTGAATGGACTAAGGGGGAAATACATAGAGAAATGAAGTTTTAAAAAAATAATGTATTGTTGGTATCTGAGCTCTGGCTCTAAATGTCAGTTCCTCTGTGAGACAGAGTGATGGGGACAGTAGGGGGCATAGCACATGCATAAAAGCTCCAGGGAGCCAGAGAGGAGGGCCTGTCAGTGGCATGATTTCCCCAGCACAAAGAAGCTATTTGGAGAATCTTAACAAGTTCCAATGTGTTTGGCCCAACACATTAGGACTGACATCAACAACTGAAAAGTAAAGAATGTGTTGAGCTGGTTAAAGGAAATCACAATAATCAGCAGCTCTTAGGGCACTTAACCATAGACATCCAGGGAGCCCCAAGGCGAGGGAAAAGAAACTGGGCGGGGCGGTGAGTGCAGCAACATCCCGGAGTTCATGGGCTTTAAAAATTTGCCCAACCTTCCAGAGGAAAGTAGGATGAGTACTGTAGTGAAGACAATACAACTACTGACCTGTGCATAGCGTAGGTACACTGGTCTCAAGGGTTTCTTTTAAGGGAAGTTCACTTTCACAGACCCTAAGTCATTCATTCTTAAAGCCTCAATATTTAAAACTTCTTTTTCTCATGTTCGAGGTCCCACCTCCCTCATGTCTCTCTCTCACCATCTGCAAATTTCCATATATAGACTTCCTCTCAGCAGGGTGATTTGGGCACACTTAGTGATGGAGGGAAATAGGCTCAACTTGTGAGCTGCAGTGGCCTCTGAACCAGGAGGTTGAGCATTTTCAGGGCAAGACATTCAACTTTTTGGCAAGAATTGAGCAACTGACTACGAGAACCAAAACAGGTCAGATGTATTGTGAGTGTTGTGATCACATTTACAAGGTGAACAGCTAGGAATCAATTATTTATTCCTTGAATAAGACTGACCTTAATATTTGTGACTCTGTGAGAATATATGTCTGGTATACATGCAGTCAAACATGATGGGAAGAGGCTTTCCTTCTTATGTCTTTTAGGCTTTTCCCTCCTATATCAGTTGACATCTAGATAAGAGAACAACAACAAAAACCAAACAAACAACTGGGGGAATCTAAGAGTCATCTTCTGTGTAAACGGAGAGTCGTATTTTACTGCTTTAATGGGAAAATATTATCTGTATGTAGCAAATAGGTACTCAAATGGCAAGATAGTGTAAATCAACATAGACTTTGAAACTTGAATACTGTGCTTTTAAGACAAAAGAATCAATCAGTAAGTTGTTTCTCTCTGACCTCAGTTTTCTAATTACAAGAACAAATGGATTGGATTATATAATTCCAAATTCTCCTACAGTCTTAATATTGTATGATCTTTAACAACATAAATAATAATGCCACAACTACACAATAATGGCATATCAGCAACAATAATCTTGTCAACAACCATTTGCTAAAAACTTGCAAAGCTCAAGACAATGTGCTAAGTGGCTTATGTACTTTATTCCATTTAATCCTTACAATAACTTTATGAAGAAAGAATTACTACCCTCATTTTTATAGATGAAGACAAATAAGTTACCCAATACTACATAGTTTGTGGGTGCCAGGATTGGAATTCTAACTCCCATTGAATCTCAAATCCTATGTTCTTAATATAAAAACAATTGTTGATTTTATCTTATTTTTAATTTTACTTAGCATGGTGGGAGGGGAAGACTGGCTACAAGAAACTGAGAAGTAGAACTATTTTCACTAAGTGTTTACAATATTGTCGAAAAGAAAAGACCCACATGGGAAAGAGATAGCCCTATAGTTTGGTATGTGTGTAAGTGCCACATTGACTGAATAGATCAGTCAATAAGAACCAATGAGACCAAGAATTTGTATATCCAAAAGGTTTTCAAATGATTAAGATACTTCATTGAAATACAGCTTTCCTAAGATAAAATGTGCAATCACTTCTTCTCAGCCTTTTGGCTAAGATCAAGTGTAGCATAAGATAAAATGCACAAATTTTAGGTATTTATTTTGATAAATTTTGACAAATATATACACCCAGGTAGGCTTTATCCCCATCAAGATATACAACATTTCTTCCACCCCAGTTTCATGTGTTTAGGATATACAGAATTTAAACAATATTAAACTGACTTGACTTTGCAGCCAATCCCCAACTCCTCCAGGTGATCACTGGTTTGACTTCCAATCCCCATAGATTAATTTTGTCTGTCCAGAATTTCATATAAATGGGGTCACTCAGGGTGTACTTTTTTATACTGGCCTTTTCCTCTCAACACAAGGTCTGTGAGATCCATCTCTGGTGTTGTAGGCATCAGCAGTTTGTTCACTTCTATTGCTGCGGAGTATCCTATTACATGAATATACCATGATTTGTTTATCTATTGTCTTAGTGATAGACTTTTGAGCCAGTTTCTGGCTGTTGTGAAGAAAGCCATATATACTTATATATGTCATTCATAAACAAATGTTTTTATTCCACTTAGATAAATAATTAGGCATAGGAGTAATGAGTCATGAGGTAGGTGTGTGTCTAGCTTTAAAAGAAAAATAATCTATTTTCTCAAGTGGCTATACCATTTGATATTCCCACCATCAACGTGTGAAAGTTTTCAGTTGTTCCATATCTTCACTTGATATCAAGCTTTTTAATTTCACATATTCAAGGTCCGCCTAATTTTTTTATGGTTAGTGCTTTTTTGTGTCCACAAGGTCCAAAGATTTTCAAAAGATTTCCTAATTTCCTTATAATTTTTTATTTGACTTATGGATTACTTGGATATGCATTCTTTAATCTCCAAATATTTGGAGATTTTACTGTGTATTTATTGGTAATGATTTTTCGTTTAATCACATTGTGATCAGAAGACATATTTTGTAAGATTTCAATTTCTTGACATTTATGAGATGAGTTTTATGGATCAATATATAATCTAGTTTGATGAATGTTCCATGTGCACTTGAAAATACTATTATTCTGCAGTTGTTGGGTGTGGTGATCTGTTAATGTCAATCAAGTCAAGTTGGTTTTAATGGTGTTTAAATTCTGTATATTCTAAAAGAATTTCTGCCTATTTACTCCATTAACTGTTAACAGAAGGTATTAACACTTCATCTATGATTGCATGTTTACAATTAGATTATAACTTATAGAAAGTACATATGTTACTTTTTATAACCACTCTGACAGTCTCTGCCTTTTGAGTTTTAGTTTATTTGCATTTAATACAGTTATTTGTATGCTTGAGTTTAAATCTATCATCTTATTATTTATGTTCTATTTATTTCTCTTTTATTATTCTTTTTGCTATTGGGGGGTTAACTGAATAGTTTTAGAATTCTTTTTTATTTCCTCTATTGGCTTTTTAGCTACACTACTTTTTCTTAATTTTTTTTAATGTTTATTTATTTTTGAGACAGAGAGAGACAGAGTATGAGTGGGGCAGGGGCAGACAGAGAGAGGGAGACACAGGATCCGAAGCAGGCTCCAGTCTCTGAGCTATCAGCACAGAGCCCGATGAGGGGCTCGAACCCATGAGCTGTGAGATCATGACCTGAGCCGAAGTCAGACGCTTAACCTACTAGCCACCCAAGTGCCCCTACATTTCTTTTTATTATTACTTTTCCTTGTCACTCTAGGAATGATAATATATATCTTTAATTTATAAAAGCATCCTTAGAATTAATATTTTACCAGCTCACACTTCATACTTCCAATTTCACAAATGTAAGAACATCAAATCAGTTTATTCTTTTGTAACTTGTAGTATTAATGTCATTATGTTTGGTTCCCACATATGTTTTAACTTCACCTTACAATGATGTCATTTCTGTTTTAAAGAGTTTATTTGCCCTTTAAAGAAATTAAGAAAACAAAGTTTGAAAGTTAGTCTTTTATATTAATTGCATACTTAACAATTGCTAGGGCTTTTCATTTCTTCTCATGGAACCAGTTTTCCATCTGATATCATTTTCCTTTGACTTGAATTTCCTATAATAATTCTTACAGTGCAGGTCTTCCACCAACAAATTTTCTCAGCTTTCATTTACCTGCAAATGTCTATTTCATGCTCATTTTTAAAGGATATTTTCGCTGGATATGGATTCTGGTGTAGTAGGTTTTCTTCTTCCTCCTCCCCTTCTTCTCCTCCTCTCCTTTGTCTCCTCCTCCTCCTTCTCGCCCTCCCCTCACTCCTTCCCCCTCCTCCTTCTCCTTTTTCCTCTTCCTCCTCCTCTCCTTCTCCTTCCCCTTCCCCTTCTCCTTCATCTTCCAGCACGTTAAAGATGACCATTCCATTGTCTTCTGGCCTTCATTGTTTCTGACTAAAAATCAACCATCTTTCATATTATTGTTCCACTGCATGTCATGTGTTGATTTTCCCCAGCACTTTTAATATGTTCTTTTCATATCATTGTCTTTGGTTTTCAGCAATTTGACAATGATGTGCCTAAGGTTGGTATTCTTTATATTCATTCTCCTGTAGCTTTTTAGTACAAATGCAGACTACTGATACCCACCTCAGACCTACTATATCAAAGTCTCTGGTAGTATGACAAGGTTCTAAATTTCTAAACAGTGTTTAAATTATTTTTATGGACACTGAAGATTAGAGAATCACTAAACTACTATAATAAAATTAGTCCCTATCCTGAAGAAATGTAGGATATTTGAAGGAGCCAAGATATAGACTCAAAAAACTATAATATTATTAGGATATAAAAATATGCCATATTAGGAGGGGTGACTTGTTATGAAAGTTCAGAAAAGAAAGAAGAAACATAAGTGGTAATAAGGGAAGCTTACTGGAAGGGATGGCACTCAAGCAGAATGCTTAAAAGATGAGTGCCATTTCAATTTGGAAAACTGGAGGAGAGCTGCCCCCATTTAAATGGTCATTTCTAAATACTATCATGAACAACAATTTTACCATCCCAGAACTAATCTTGAAACCTCTATTACTGGCATAAAATAGGAGTGACAGGCCAAAGTAAAAGAATATTTTTGACGGACTTAAGTTGAAGGTGTCTGACCTTTCAACCTTTAAAACAGAACTGAACCTCCCACATACACACCATGTGATAACCCAATTCTGAGCAGAAAAAAAAAAAAAAAAAAAAGACTTGGAATGTTTTCCAGCCCATTAACAAAATGCAATAGCTTCTTATTTTTTTTAATGCAACATAACCTGGATGTCAGGTTGCATTAAGATGCCTTGGGTTACGATGACATAAATAGTTCAACATAATGAAACATGACACTGAGAAATATGGGCATCGATCTGTGCCACTAATTTAAGGACGCACTGGGTTTTGCCCTGATCTGTTTTTATGTCCTCAACCAGGAAATGACACATGGATAATGGGTATTGTCTGCTTTGTTGTTCCCAGGACAGGCTGCACAGAGAGTTTTTCTATTATCGACACATCCTTGGTATTGACAAGAGGGTTATCATATTCTCTTTCTCATGGACTCTTGTCAAATGGTCATAACTTACACAAATAAGAACAGACTCATTTTAAAGGCAGTCTTCAGTAAAATAGATTCCAACTATATCTTCCTCACACTTCAATCTTCATTAGAGCTGAAATTTAATCTTAATTTATTCACATAATCAATGAACTATGGTACTATGCTAGGGGATAGGGAAACAGAGATGACTGAGACCCTGACATCTAGTCTTTTTCATCATTTATTAAAATATATTTTTCAGAGACATAAATAGATGTAGCCCTAAAATTTTTGGTTTTTAAAATACAGAGTTAAACATGTAGCTGGGATTTTTGGTCAAAATTGGGAGATTGAATTAATTCAGATTCCTTGCCTCCCACCCATGTTGGATCAGTATAGTCATAGAGCTCTGCTGTGTGAGAACTGAAACTAGGTTGTCTATAAAATCTGGGAGTTGTCAAGAATTTTCCTATCCATTAAATGGAGACTGAAGATCTCTACCCATAAATCTGGGGAAACAGCTTGGAATTATTATTTTCCTGAGGTATAGGTATTATTACTCAAAATTTATTAGATATTCAAGTCTGCTCCAAGTGTAGGTGTGAGTTCAAAATTAATACGTGTGGCATAGAGACCCTAAAATTTAGAATAAATATTTAATTGGCCCCTAGTAGTGAATCCCCAAAAGTGACAAAAGAGTATTCTGTTATTAAAGGATTTTTTATTTAATAATTTCTAATTTATCCTAAATTTCTCCTAATTTCTCAATTTCTCTAAATTAGAAATAATTTCCTTTAATAGCATTTTCTTTCCCCCAGTACAGAAACTGCTGGGCTCCAACAAAAAAGAAATTCTACTGACCATAGTTGATGATGGTGATGACGGTCATGAGGAAGAAGGAGATGGAGAAGGAGAAGGAGAAGGAAGAGAAGAAGGAGGAGATGGAGAAGGAGAGGAAGGGAAAAAAAGGAGAAGGAAAAGAAGGAGGAAAAGAATAAATAATTATACGCCATTTGAAGAAACAAATCTCCATGAGAGATAATGAACCCACATAATGATAACAACAAAAAAGAGGCATTGTTTAAATTCTTTTTAAAAACTTTAAAATAAGTACATTAAAATGGCTTTATAAATCAAATTTATCAATATTTTCCTTAATGTTAGTTCTTTCTGTGTCATATGTGACAATTTTTTCCTATTCTAAGGTCATGAATATATTTTCCTATGTTTTATTCTAGAAACATTTTTTTAAATTTTTCTATTAGTCAAAGGTAACTCACAAATTAGATCTTTGCAATGCATATAGTGACAAAAAAGTACTTTCCAGCATATATTAAAAATACCTAGGGGCACCTGGGTGGCTCGGACTAAGTGTCCAGCTCTTGATTTTGTCTCAGATCATGATCTCACAGTTTATGGGTTTGAGTCCCATGTCTGGTTCTGTGCTGATGCTGCAGAGCCTGCTTGAGATTCTCTCTCCCCCCCCTCTCTCTGCCCCTCCCAGCTCATTCTCTCACTCTCACTCTCGCTCTCTCTCAAAATAAATAAATAAAACAAAAAATTAACTACAAATCAGTAAGAGAAAGACAATCAAATAAAACAATAGGGAAAAGACTGGAACAGGTACAATACCAAAAAGGATATCAAAATGGCCAATGAGCATTTGAAAAAATGTTCAGCATCATTAGTTATAACCAAATGAAAATTAAAAACACTCTGCAATACTATCTCACACCCAGCAGAATGTTTAAAATTATAAAAGCTGTCAATAGCAAGGGTTGGCAAGGATGTGAAAAAACCAAAATTCTTATATATATGGATGAGTTGAATTACAGATTGCTATGCCCAGTTTAGGAAAACAGTTTGACAGAATTTATTAAGCTAAACTCATGCATACCTTATGACCCAGCAACTCAACATATGGATGAATACCTAATTTAAGTGAGTATTCATGTTCACCTAAAACATATTGCTATATAAGCTGTTGACAGAAAAGGAAGCTGAGTGAAAGGTTTATGGGAACTTTTTCTACTATTTTTGCAACATCTCTGTAAGTCTAAAATTATCTCAAATTAAACAAAATTAACTGTTAAAGCCAAACACAAATGGCATAAACTCAAGAATTAATTTATATGGAATTTAAGAATAGTAATCTATGGCTATAGAGAACCCTTTAAGGGAATAGTGACATAAAGGAGCCTCCTGTGACACTGGAAATGTTTTATATCTTTTTCTGTATGGTGTTTATATAGCATACATATAAAGAAAAGGAAAAGAAAGAAACAGGGTTGAATTGTTAAACTTGATGCAAATAGAATTCATCTGAATGCAGTGTAAAGCTATAAGGAGATGGGAATTATGAAAGAGAAGGTAAGAGAGATGAAAGATGGAAAGAAAATTAAAAGTTTCATCTATACCTACTAGGGGTTTCAGGAGGAGAAATTAGAGAATGAGGAGCAGTAATACTGAAGGATGTAATGTCTGAAACACGTACATAATTTAACAAAAGGTGTCTTCCATTTGAAAGAGCACAATGAGTTTTCAATAGAGTAAATTATATGCATAACTCATGCTAATATGATAAAAAGAGTATCATAGAAAAAGAATTTTAAAAATTGTTCAAATTCTCATTATTGGAGTAAGAATTTACAGATAAGCAAGGGAGGCTAGAATGATGCCCATAGCAATGGAGATGTCAATATCAACTCATGTTTAGCCTAACTTATTTTTTTTAATTTTTTAAATATTTATTTATTTTTGAGAGAGAGACAGACAGACAGACAGACAGTGTGAGTGGGGGAGGGGCAGAGAGAAAGGGAGATACAGAATCTGAAGCAGGCTCCAGGCTCTGAGCTGTCGCACACAGCCCAACATGGAGCTGAAACTCACGAACCACCAGATCATGGCCTGAGCTGAAGTCAAACGCTTAACCAACTGAGCCACCCAGGCACCTCTTAGCCTAATTTAGAAAGATGGTTACATATAGAAATATTTGTTGATATGTGTATATACACAGGTTAGTATATACACATATAACTCTTTGCCGTCAGCTGACAGAGCCTAAAAGAAACAACACCCAAACAGCAACAAATAAATCTATCATCTATCATCCAAATCTTGGAATACCATTCTCTAATAAAAGGAATAAGACTATTGTAGAAATTACTGATTCTAGGATTGGAACCGGAAATATAAAGATGGCCACTGAACACTTTAGTAGTACTGAAACTCAGGAGAAAAAAATCTCAAACCCACACAATTGTGGGAATATTTCAGAGGAGCACAGGAGCCAACTGAAAGAGGTCTTAGTGACCAAAACTGGAAGAATGCAAACAACACAATAAATGAGTGTTGAATTATAACACAAAGTATAAAATAAATATTCATTTATAAATATATATATGAATTTATAAAATATATTCCATTTGGATATAAATAAATTACTGAAAAAATTAATATATGGGGGAGAAGGGACAAATTTCCAGTGCAGAAGAATTCCAAGTAATTTATGTAGATACCCTATCTTCAAGGGAGTAGAGCATACAACTTTTGCCTCTTGACATGTAGGCTGCACATAGTGTTTTCCTTCCAAAGTACTGAAAGAAGAGAAAAAAATATGAACTTTATAGTGGAGAAACTTGACAAATACTACCTTAGTCAAGCAATCAAGGTCAACATCAATAGCCATGAATCATACTCATGGGATATAACCTTGATATGATATAATAAAAATGGCACTTTACCTCTATGGTTTTTCTCCCCCAAACTCATATCCCCAGTCTGTCATGAGAAAAACATCAGAAAATTTCCACTAGTGGGGCAGCCTACCAAATATTTGATCAGTACTCCTTAAAACTGTCAAGGTCATTAAAAACAAGAGAAGTCTGAGAAGCAGCCACAGTTAAGAGGAACCCACAAAAACATGATGACTAATGTAATGTGTCATCCTGGATGGAATCTTGAAACAGACAATAGACATAAGTTAAAACTGCACAAATTTGAATACACTATGGACTTTAATTAATCATAGTGTATTGGGATGGGGGAGGGATTGGTGCACCTGCATGGTTCAGTTAGTTGGTTAAGGGTCCAACTCTTGATTTCGGCTCAGGTCATGATCTCGTGTTTCATGGGATTGAGCCCCATGTCTGTGCTGACAGTGCAGAGCCTGCTTGGAATACTCTCTTTCACTCTCTCCCTCTCTCTCTGCCCCCCTCCCCTGCTTGTGGACTCTCTCTCTCAAAATAAATAAACATTTAAGAAAAAAATAACAGTGTATAGATGTTGTGTTCAATAACTGTAAAAAAAAAAGTTACCATATGTTAAAAAATTTTAAGAAGCATAGTCACAAAAAACAATAAGAATAACAACATCAGAAGTCTATCACTGATTCCTCCCTTTGCAGTTTGATTTTTAAACTTGTGGCTTTTTAAAAAGTATTATTATTATTATTATTATTATTATTATTATTATTTTAACTCCTGAAAAGCAGGCAGTAAAGCATTTCCTGGATAAATTTACAACCAACTACATGAGATTTTTGTTTTTAATTTTTAGAATTCGTCCATGGGTCAACTGTTGATAACTCATCAAGATAACCATTTCTTTGCTGAGATCAAGTAACTGAGGAAGAGCCACACTCTTGAAACAAGACAAAATGCACCCAAAACAAAACCACACAATCATCTTTAACCTAACTTTTTATAGAATGTCTCAATCCCTTTTAACTTTGCACACAAGCTTCTGTGTTGAGTTGAATTGTAACCGCTTTTGTATTTGGAGAGAGCAAACTTGAAACTTTTAAAGAGAAAAAAAGTGGGAGCAAAATAATTATTTTTCTGACCAAGACTAGAAGATTTAATAAGCAAACTCTCCGTGAGAGTTTCTTCTTAAAAAGACAGACTTTTTTTGTATCGAGAGAGAGGTTGGGGAGAGTGTAGACCACACTGCACCCACACATAGTGGTGCACAGCTCCCATGTTGGCTTGGCTGGCTAGAGCTCTGCCCCACACCTTCTTCACTTTGGGATCCAGCTGCCCTCATAGCAAAGTCGCTCAAAACTTCTGTTCAGCAGAAGTCACAGGTACCATTCGCTCATGGTTTATTGGCCAAACCAAGTCTCACATCCAGGAGGAGGGAAGTGTAATTCTATGGTAGAAGAGGCAATGAATATTTTGAACATAATACATCTCCCACAGTTTGATAGAAGGAAGGAGTGGCATGCAAGAAAAATATTAAACAATATAGTCAGCATGTCTGTGCATTAAAAAAAAAGGTATTGATGGAAAATAATTGAAACATAAATTAGGGTTTTAAAGTAAAGCAGGATGGGGCGCCTGGGTGGCTCAGTTGGTTAGGTGTCCGAATTCAGCTCAGGTCATGATCTCACAGCCTGTGAATTCGAGGCTTGCGTCGGGCTCTGTGCTGACAGCTCAGAGCCCGGAGCCTACTTCGGATTCTGTGTCTCCCTCTCTCTCTGCCCCTCCCCTGCTCATGCCCTGTCTCTCTCTTTATCAAAAATAAATAAACATTAAAAAATAAAATAAAATAAGGCAAGAAACCTAGGGTAATGGAAAAAGGGGGGAGACATGAATTTTAAAGATTCTAAGGTCTTTCCACTTTTTGGCATAAGGTCGTTGTACTTTTTGATTGACTTTAAACTACTTTTAGGTAAATGTGCATTTTAATCACAGCATTTAGAATAGAAATATAATGTTTACCTTCTTATCTAAGTTGAGAAGAAAGGGAATATAAAGAAATCATACCTAGGGGCGCATGAGTGGCTCAGTCGGTTGAGCGTCTGACTTCACTCAGGTCATGATCTCACAGTCTGTGAGTTCGAGCCCCGTGTCAGGCTCTGTGCTGACAGCTCAGAGCCTGGAGTCTGCTTCGGATTCTGTGTCTCCCTCTCTTTCTGACCCTCCCCCATTCATGTTCTGTCTCTGTCTCAAAAATAAATAAACATTTAAAAAAAATTTAAAAGAAATCATATCTAATTCAGTAGAAATCAGAGTAGGTAAAAAATAAATCAAGAAAAACGTAGTAAAGAGAAATGCAAAAAAAGATAACAAAAACAAGTTCAAATATTCAAACCTCAGCTATGACCAAAAGACTTCCCCATTTATCAACAACATAGATGATAATATTTAAAGTACTAGTAATTCCTTAATTTGGGTGAGGTTGCCTACAGCCTTTAAGAAACCTTGGAAATTCCGCTCAAGGATTCTCATCAGTAGCCCAGACACCTCCGAAAGTTTTAATAAAATGTGCTTCTTGTAACTTTAAGAAATTGCAAAATGGATGCCATCCAGGTGAAGTTTGTCTTACAGAACAAGCTTACAAAGGCTTTTACTCCATGTTTATGATCTAAGTTTGTTATGAAACAAACTTAGACAAGAGTGAAGCAAGAGCAAAAAGAGATTCAAAAAATATCAGAATCTTGAAAATAAAAATTTAATTTTTGAAATTTAGAGACAGCTTAAAACTCTACTCTGAACATAAGTGAATTTAAAGATAATTTGGAGAAATAAGGATCTTTTTTTTAATATGAAAAAAGTCCTTGAGGCCCTGGAAAATAGGATGAGAATTTTCTGTGGAAAAATGGAGGGAAGGATGAAGAAACTACCTAGGAAGGTAATACCTGAGGATTATCCAAAATTTAAGAAAAAAATTATCCTCAAATTTAAAAGAAACTTTTAGAAGCTAGACTACAAAACTGTGTGTGTGTATGTATTTATTTATTTAAAATATATGCTAGAAGTTATGAACATACTACATATTATGGATTATATACATATATATTTAAAAACTCTAAAAGTCCACTCCAAGTCACATAGAAGTAAAATTGTAGAAAACCAAGAATTAAATGACAATTTTAAAATCTTTGAAAAATGGGCAGATTACTCTTAATGAAAAGAAATGACAATTAGTACAATAACAAGTAAAATTCCCTTTAGCAACCGTAGGTGCCAGAAGATAATGGAATAATATATTAAAGGATGCTGAGGGAAAATAGCTGTAAGCCTAGAACTACAGAATCATGAAGGATTATAAAACCAAAACATAATTTATTCATTCAGCAAATAATTTTTCTTTTTTTGGTATTTACTATATTTCAATTCCTGTTCCAGGATTTGGAATACAGCAAGACACAGAAGAGACAAAGCCCTTTTCCTCAAGCCCCGTTTCTAGTGAGGACAGACAGACAGACTGACACACAATAAACAGATAATACATAATGAAGTGTGATACCAGCTGTGAAAAGAAAAGGCAGGATAAGGGATACAGAATGGTGTGGGGAAGATGTAATTTATAAAGAGGCATAAAGGAGTCCTTTTCTGAGGGCATGACATTTGATCAAGTTCCCAAAGGAATTGAGAAGTTATTCACACAAGTGTCTGAAGCAATGGATTCCAGATGGAAGACTCACAAATGACCTTAGAAGGAGAAAAGGGAGGCAGAGGAAGAGAAGGAGGAGGAAGTTGAGGAAGAGGTGGAGGAGAAAGAGAAGGAAGAAGGGGGGGGGCGGAGGAAGAGGAGGAGAGAAGAGAGGAGGAGGTAGAGGAGGAGGAATGAGTAGGAGGAAGAGGAGGGGGAACAGGAGGTCTGAAGTGGTTGGTTAGAGGAGATGGAGTTGCCATCTATTGTGACAGAGAAATTCTCAGTAGATGCAGGTTTGTGGATAAAAACCAAGAGGCTGTTTTTGTACAGAAGGTATCAAATAAAACACTCAAAATGAAGACATCAGGTAGACAGTTGGATATAGGAATCTGGAATCTGAGGCAAAAGGCTAGATACACATGAGCATCTAGACATTAATTAAAGGCATGTGCCAAGTATGAATAGAGACAAAGAGAAACATCTGAGAACTGAACCCAGAGGATGCCACATTCACACATAAGAAAGGCAGAAGGAACCAGGGTGGACACCTTTGTAACAGAGGCCAATGAGGAACTCAGGTTCCTCCAGACATGTGAATTTGGCAGTAGGAAATGATCGTGTGCACTGATTTGGGTTAAATGAGGGCACTGGCGGTAAGGGGCAGGATGGGCAGGAGAATGGGTTGGGGGAATGGGAAAAACATGCTACATGTTATAATTCTAACTTTATCCTCACAACATCTTTGTTCATTGGGCAGCCATCGCTGAGGCAGCTTTTAAGTACCAACTCATATTTAGTAAATTAGGTTATGCCATGGTAAATCTGGTCATTCTGTTACTCATGACATTGGTCACCATATTCATATGCCAAATGACCCCCTTAGTTTGGCCACTGTTATCATCTAGGCAGCAGGCAAGGAAGTAGCTATCAAATAGCTGACTAATCCATTTCAGACAGACACAGAGCTAGAGTCAATACCTTCACAACTGACTCAATGCAACCACTTTCAGTTCTTAACATCAGGGACTCCCAGTTTTGGTGCCTAAGATTTGATAAACATGATTATGTTCGTCCTCTATTCCTTTCATATTTTTTTCAGTTAAAATATGTAAATGAATATACCTGCATGTAGTCATTTTAAGAGTCATTCAGATTATTGAAATATTGTTACTTGAACCCACCCTCTTCACAAACAGTTGTTGGATTATTCCAAATTTGTTCAAAATGTTTTCTCCTTGGGAAATTCAGATGTAGAGAAATGTTCTCCATTATGGCCATAGTGTGTCTCAAATGAGTCTCATAGTCTACATTTCTCTGAAAGCAGGAAGATTACATTGCATCACTTTGGTGACAGCTGAACATGTTTTGCTTTTAAAACACCAGTCACATCACTTTGGACTTACACAAAAGGGGGATAATCTCAGCAATTTCATTGAGAAAAGTTTCAAAATTATGGTTTTTGCGCAACCGCTTTCCATGGTAAACTTAAAGATGTTTGATAAAGAGTTTACCTAATTATTCCAGGCAGTGGGGTTTGGAAGATCAGAAAAATCTCTAGGAGAAAAGAAAGCACATGCTGTGATATTTTGGGCCAAGAAGTCAAAAACACGTTTGGCGTGGAGGGAATAAAAAGGGGGATTAACCAAGGTGCAACTAGAGGGCTTCTGAGAGAAATTCTTTGGGTTGTCTCACATCCAATATGCTAAAATACAGATGTATGGAGAAATCTCCACTGCTGTGTAGATTAGTTCAGCAGTCCCTTCAATCCAGAATCCTATCATAAATTACATCCCAAAGTAGGTGTTATAGGACATGTGTGGAAGTTACAATTCTTGAAATTATTTCTTTTAGCTACAGATTTACTCCTCATAAATCCCTAATTTTTCTTTAATAATTCAAGATGGCTCTGTCATTTTGATAACCTTCCTCTTGGATAAGTGATTCCCACCAATTTTTATCCAAGTACTTAAAGCAGGCCTTTTTTGTTTGTTTATCTTATCTCCACGAAGACACAAAGAATACTTCCTCATTATCATATTTGGGCAAAGGTGAGGCAATCCATGTTTCTTCCAATTTCCAAATGTTTAAGTGTTCTTACTTAATTCTTTATGAATACACAGCCTACATACAATTATTCATTGCAGATTACAAGTACCAAATGGGGTCAAAATACAAAACTCTATGTTCCCTGATTTAATGAGATTTGATGTATATTAGAGAAAACAGACCTATAAATAGGTAATAATACTCATGTGGGAGAAAACATCACTATCATGGAAGAGCGTGCTGTGGGAGCATAGTGGTGGGTTGGCTAAGTTTCACAGGGTGGTCAGTCGTGTTATTGGAGGAAATTATTGAAGATTGATATTCAGTAAAACCAATGAAAACAATACTCCAGGAAAAAAAATGAAGAGAGACTGAACTAATGCAATGGTCATGGTTCTGGAGAAGAGGTGACATACATAGGAGAAAATCAAACTGGTCTTGGTAGCAGTTAGAATCATAAAGAGTTTATAATGGCCCACTTTTCTCGGATGAAAGATAAGGAATACAGGAGTATGTGACACTACTAGAGGTTATTTTGTTACCTTGGGTGAGTCACCTTACTTTCCTGATCTCATAAATGATAGGGACTTCCTTGGGTACAAACGTCTTCAGGACATTTAAAGCAGAAATGAAACTGAGAAGCTATCTTCAATATCTTAAAAATCTAAATGACAAAGAGACACTTATCATGACATTGTTTGGACTACTTGTTTTTTCTTTGGTTTGAAATTATAAAAACACTAAGTGTAAATTTGATTAATTCATTCTGATCCAAGTTCTGATGGCAATCAGGTAGGCTTATCACAAAGCAATAGGAAAAACAAATAATATATACAATACTATTGTTAACTAGCACTGTCCAAACATGTAATTCATGGGGAAAGTTGCAAAGAGAAAGTTCTTGGAGATGAAGAACATAGCGAACTCTACTCATATTCCAGGTTTTGCAAGGTTCTTCGGGCTTCTTATAAAAACATGTTCTTATCTTGAAACATTTCATCTAGTTTTAATAGTGCAAACCATTTCTGAAAAGGGTTTCTGAGAATTTAATATCAGGGGCTAACTGGGTGGATAAGTGTTTGATCTCAAAGCATTATGCCACGACAAGAGGAAATCATGGTAGCATCCTTCTAACGTATTAGAAAATGGATAGGAAAAATGGTTGTCTTCTAAAAATGAGGCAGAGTGAAAACATATTTTCTCCTCTTGAATCATGATCCTTTTAAACCAGAAGTGACCTTAGCAACCCTCTAAAATGGCCTCTCCTTGAAGACTGGGACAACCACAGAAGTCACATTGTTTATCATTTACACATTAGATGATGTGACGGCAGAGTAGCAGAAGACTGGCCACAGAAACATTCCATAAAATTTTCTTCTTCCTGTGTCTACAATATTAAGAAAAATATGTATGTAGGAAAAGCACAAGCAGGGAAACAGTGAAGACTCTTCCTTATACATAGTGACTGGGCCACTGCTAAATGAGAGAGTATACATTGGAGGTAAACTTTACAACAAATGACTCTGATGGAGTGTAAAAATATTTTGCTTCCAAGTAAAGTAACAGTGCCCTAGGACCAAAAGCTGAGATTTTCAAATTAGATGATGGAGCTAGAATTTTCTTTCTAAGAAGTAAATACTAAGAGTTGGTAAATGTAATTATACCTTGGACTTAGTCTTGATTTAAATCATACTTTCAAAGAGCATATTTGAATATACTCTCCATTTGGTGTTACTTATGTTAATCAGTTTTAATATATTCCTTAATAATAATTCACTAGATTGGAATGTTTCTTATTGTAAGGTATGGATCTTTGATGAATCAATTCATACATGTATGACTGAGGCAAATTCTGCTACCTGATGCCACTCATGAACTGTGAGCTTAGCTTTTATTTTGTTTTTGTTTTTTTAGTGGCTAAATCAACAATTTTGTAGGTTGACTCTAAAAACCTAAAAGTAAAAATCAATGACAAACACAGGAATTATTTTTAAATGTTTATTTATTTGAGAGAGAAAGAGAGAGAGAGAGAGAGAACACTTGTGAGAGCAAGCACAAGTTGGTGAGAGGCAGAGAGTGAGGGAGAGAGAATCCCAAGGTGGGGCTCAAACTCAAGAAACATGAGATCATGACCTGAGCCAAAACCAAGAGCCAGATGTTTAACAGACTGAGCTACCCAGGCACCCCAAACATATGAGTTTTTAAATGGATAAACATTGGTTATTTAATTCATTTGTTCTCTGGTTTAGTCAGTTAAATTTTGGAGTTTACATTCTTTGAAATACTGAATCTTCTAGGTATTGATTCTTCACACACACTTCACCTCCCACATCCCTTTCACCCTCTCATTAGCTTTTACCTGTGTAAGGGCTAAATATCCTCACAATATTAGTAAAACTTTCTTAAAGAAAGTTGGCCAGAATTTCTCTGTATTCAAGGAGCCAGGAAATATAACATTTAATTAGCCTTTGTCTTTCAATATAATACATACAGAGAGCAATAATACTATTTAAAAAAAAAAAAAACTTTGAGACAATAGCTTGTGTGTCTTAAGCTGACAGTGTCACTCCTGCAGAATGAATTTCCATGGATGATAAATGGAAAGTCACTCTCATCATATCCTGGAAGTATTTGTTAAAGCAATAATGATCACAGTCTAAGCCATTGCCCCTGGGATTAATGAGAGTCCAGGAGGAGTTGATGGTCCAAGATGCAGAGAAAAGTCATTAAACCCCAGATAACTATTAAGTCCCTGGTAATTCACTGTGGCTAAAAACTAGATGGCAAGGCAGGCATATCATAGTGATGGGCCTGAGAGGGACAGCCAGAGATGGGTGGGTTTAGTGAAGATGTGAATTTTCCAGTGTCCATGAAAATGACTGTTTTTGTACAGTTAGCTATTTAAAGGCATATCTCACCTTCTCTACTCCACATCACCAGTATGAAGCTGAATGATTGTATCTTTGTAATAATATTCAATATCACCACTCCTATTTACATATAATTAACACTAACTTCTCTTTATTTTTTTCATCATTCTCTTCTATGCCATTTGCATCCATTCTATAAATACCCATTAATACCCAGTACTTGAATTCCTGTGTATCATGAGGATAAACCATGAGTAGCAGATAAAAAGAAAAAATTTGTTCTCTAGGGTCTGTGTCAAGTTCTTCACCATTTCAACTGAACTAGATATGTATAGAAATGTATACAATACTCTGGAATTGAGGGAAAATATAAATAAATCTACTCATCCCAAAAAAGCCTGTGCCAACAGGAGAGTTCTGATGATAGAGCGAGCAGCCAGACCAACTCCATTAAAACTGAGCTTGGAGACCTCATCACACTTCTTTATTTCTGATTCTGTTCCGTGTTCATTTAACATGATTTCAAGTTCTTTATCAGGAGCCTATTATGTGCTCAGAAGGTGTACTGGTGAATAAAACAGTATGGTTCCTTTTTCCTGACAGAGGGTAAGTTCTCAATAAATATTAACTGATAATTATTATTTTTTTAATTATTTCCAAGACATGAGGGATGAGATCTTGTAAGCCCACCATGTTCTTAGTGATGGACACCATTCCTGGAAGTGGAAGTAACGAATACTTTGTTCCTACGTCAAACATTCCTCATCGGGGTGGGTTAAAAATAATTATGGTAAATTCTAATTTTATTACCCCAGAAATATATTAAAAATGTAGATCTTTTATAATTCCTTCAATTAACAGTAGACACTTCTTGATTACTTTCTAATTAAATCATTTCACTCTAAGACTTGGTAATTACAACAAGAAGTTATTAAAATTAGAAAACATTTGCTAACTCAGTACTTTTGATTATTAAGCTTTTGTCATTTAATATTGCCAAACAGTCTATGAAGATATATGAGGAAAGAAACTGATTTTAATGTCTTTAGCTGCAATAATTAACTACAGGTGTCCCAAACAATGCATTGTTTCTTTCTTATCACATATTTTCCTATAAAATCTACTGTTCTTGTCACCAAATGGATTTTTTCCCTTAACCTATTACACCATATTTCCCCCTATATCGCTGCTTTTCCCATAGAAGAAAATAATATCCTTGAATCCCCTCTGCTTAGGTATTTAATCTTTCTTTGGTGCTCTGATGAAAATATGTCCACAGCCTATTATAAGAATCAGAACTACTCTTACCTTTGATGGTTTTATCTGACTGATCACCACATTACAATCTATAGGACAATAAACTTCCCCAATCAGATACATTCCTGGAAAGTAAAACATCCATACTGCTGGGGCCTGGGAGATGAACTATGTGATTTGCCATCTCAATACGTCAATAGGGTCAATTTGCTTTCATCAGATTTTTTTAGGAGGTGTGATATCTTTTACCTTCAGTGGCTGGTTCTTACTGGGGTGAGGGAGAGGTGGGGAGAGAGACTGTTCTTTCTTTTAGACAAACCTCAAAGAAAATTAAAAGATGCATTTCTATCCTGCTCATTGCAAATCCGTGTAAGCATAGGGGTATACACATCATCACTGATAGGAAATGGCTTTTGAAACGTAAGATTGGATTCATAGAATCAAATGATCCCTGCAAGCTATGATCAGTCAAAGTAAATTCCCCCAAATGTGATTCTGAAGCATAGGGTGAGGTGCTAATGGCTGTCTATTGGAATATCGGTTTGACAAAATGCACCTAGAAAAGATATTGACAAGCTCTTCAGTGTTCTAGCAGGAAAGAGATTCTTGAAATCAAGCCCATTGCTCCTCTGCCTGCCTTCTGCTAGAAAACCAAGGAAAGGATTGAACAAATTCATCACCCCTTAACAAAGCAATAAGTGAAAACTGATGAGTCTCTGTGCTTGATGGAAAGGTAGTATCCTGTTCATGGTGAATAACAGCTCCTTACACTCTACACTGATCAGAGAACACCTAGGGAATCGTGTTCTATTTGGGGCATAATCTTTTCCAGAGGACAATGAGAAATACCCAAAGGAGGGGAAACATAGTGTGAAGAATGAAAGGGAGAACAGAATAGGAAAGCTAAGCCCAGTAATGTAGACTGGAGGGTGGAATGACAGGAACATTGCGATTGCTGTCAAATATATAAGGGGCGTCATGGTGTGGGTGGCGCTACATAAAGGAGCAGAGGACAAACTAGGACACATTAGTGGGAGTCACAGGGAATCTAATTTAAGGTCCAAATCAGGAACAGTATTCTTATGGTGGAATTAGCTATTTCGAGTGGAATTAGAGTGATGGACACTATTTGTTGGAAGTATTCAAGCAACACAGACTCAGATGTTGGAAAAGTGATGAAAGTTGGATAAATGCCAGCTTGATATGAGAAAAGAGATATGATATGAGAGAGAGAGAGAACACAGACTGAGAACCAAAAGCTCCATGCTCCAAGTTCAACTCTGAAAGTACCCCGGCAGGACAGAAATCTAGATTTAGCCTAGGTTTACTGTGTGACTGTGGATAGATTACAAACTAGGGAGCGTATTGCCTACAGCAGACTTCTAGAGGGATTGAGGAGGAGATTTGAAGTGTGTGGATAATCTTTAATAATTCTGCACTGGTTGGGATGCCTGGGTGGCTCAGTTGGTTAAGCATCTGATTTCAGCTCAGGTCATTAGTTCATGGTCCATGGGTTCCAGCCCCGCCTCGGGCTCTGTGCTGACAGCTCAAAACCTGGAGCCTGCTTCAGGTTCTGTGTCTCCCTCTTTCTCTGCTCCTCCCCTACTCATGCTCTGCCTGTCTCCATATCTCAAAAATGAATAAATGTTAAATTTTTTTAAATAATTCTGCATTGGTTTAAGAATGCATTTTTTACTGGTAGGAATATATTATAGGTTCACAAACAACTAATGAAGACATGTTTTCTTGTTGCCTTAATGATATAGATGTTTACATGCTGATAATGTGTACACCCTGTGCAATTGTGGAAGGAAACAAAGAAAAAAAGAATTAGACAAGTATCAGCTAAGCTGATCTTGTTTCAATTTTTTAAAGTAAATCATGCCTATTTATTATAATAATTAATAATGTCTGAATGAAAGAAAATATTTTCCCTTAAGGCAGAATATATATAAATTTATGTGGACATTGTCAATAGTTACCCTAAAGTAGGAACATATTTTCAATTACTTAGGTGGCTTTACACAACTCTTCTTCTCTGGGCCTTTATCGTCCCATCTGTGAAAGGAGAGACAACATGAGGTACTTTCTGAGGTTCTTTGTTTTTTTGTTTTTCAGCATAATAACCCATGTTCATGAGTACGTATGTATAGTATACACGTATGTCAATGCATTAGCTATGTCATGAAATACAATGCCACAGACAACTTCATTCTATTAGTTTTCTCCGTGTGCACCCCTTTTTTTCATCCCTGGGACTCTAGAAAATGAAAGTGCTGAAGAACCTTGGTAAATGCCTTGATCCACTAAGGAGATTCACAACTTAAGTTTGATATTTCTTGAGTTTTAATCATGCTGAGTTAAGCCCAATATCTCTATTTCTGCATTATCGTTGTAAAGAAAACAATGTAAATCTTCCCAAATGGCTTATTTACATGCCTTTGAGATACAAAATCACAGAATATTAAAGTGGCAGGAGGCCACCTAATCCTAACCCCCTCATTTGACAACAAGCACACTGAAACCCAGAAATACTGAATGACTTAACTAAGGACACAGAGTTACTTTGGGCCAAAGCTAAATATAGTTTTCAGGGCTTTTACCCCTTCACCAAATTATTTCTTTCATTTAAATATGTCACTTGCCCATTCACATTAATGAATTTATGGCTTCTATATTTCTACTAAAGTTGTTGACATTTAGTTATTAATTCATATGCTAAGTAGAAATGTTATAATTTCAGAAACAATCTAGCTTAGTTTTGCCTGCATATTTTCTGCTCATCTCTACACCGGGGGACAGGAAGAGCCTGGGACCTGAAACTCCTGTGTCTTCAAAAACACATCTCCAAGCTGGGGCATAGAAGCTGCAGGCCTATTCGTGAGACACTTGGGTAAACCCGCCAGGAAATTAATTTAATATGAACTGATGGCAGAAGCCATTCCAGGAACAAACAGCAACCTCAGTTGCTGGCTGGAGAGTGAAGCACGTGCACACAATTCCCAAACATTTGATTGTTATGGCATGAAGACTTATTTGTCCAGCACCCAATGGATTTGGAAAACTATGATAAAATCAGAATTGCCTTTCTGGATAAGGCTCATATTCCATCCAAGTAAGAATTCTGACAGAACACTGAGAGAAAATTTGAGGAAAATCCACATGGTTCTCTTAGATTGCTAAAATCAAAGGATTTATAATTTGTAACTAATATCTCTTCAAAGCTTTGAATGACCCAAATTTGATTTCTTTTATTATTACTAATATTCAAGAAACTAGAAGTTGTTTTAATCTGAGTGAAACTAGTGTAATAATCAAAAAAATTATTAATGTGCAGCAACTTCTACCTTAGAGCAGATGGTTTGCCCACATGTAGGCACAGTGTTTGACACGCATCATTTCAAGGAGATTCTTTGCTCCTTGGCTGGAATTGACCTGAGGTGGTTGGGAAATGATGTGGGGCTTGGATCAATATAGACACGAATCAGTTGTTCAGAATTTCCAACAACTTGTGACCCGCCATCTGGATTGGGAATATACAGAATGATTGTGGAAACAGAACAGTTCTCTATCTGGCCTGACCTGCTAACCTTCTGGAAGTTCTCCCATAACTAACTCTACTCTCACAGGTAAAGGAGAGGGAGGACAATAAATAAAACCATGTTTGTAAGTAGACCCCTGGCTGATACGAACACCTCCCCTGTGTGGTTAAAACTGGTATAGTGCTGGAGTCAGAGACAGTCACCTGAAATGAATTCTCTTGCAATTTACTGTATGTCTCTAGCTAAGTCTCTGTAGATATGCCACTCCCCAGCATGGAGAATGAAGCTTCCTTGCTAATATGGCCAGAGTATGGTACAATTGCCTCTGGTCACACATCAATCCAAATTATTTGATGTGGTTTTAATTAGCCCAAACAAGAGACCCAGTAGTTATTATAACTCCACTGTAGAAAGAGGAAAAAAATCAACTCTTTGTTTACTTCTGGTGCCCCAGACACATGAAGACACACCAAAATAACTGCTATTTATTTTACAAGATGGAAAAAATATTGACTGCCCTCTGGTCATAGAAGGCATTTTCTTTTGGGATTACAAGTGCAGAGATGAATTAGGTACACTTAGGATCAATATCTGTTTCTCTTCTTGGCTCAAGATGGGATTTGTCAAAATTCGAGAGCAGCTTCTATTGAGTGTCAGCTACAAATCCTTCCACTACTGAGTCATACACCTATTCAGGTTGAAATATAAAAGGCAAAGGGCTTTTTCAGCTACAATATCTGGGGTCAGGATGCTGAATCGCCTTTCTGCCTTTTCCTTTAATGAGCTTTAGTTTGATGAAGTGACCTCACCAGCAAAGAATGCAAGGGAGTAAAGGGTCTGTTAGCAAAGGACAGTGACTCCTGGGGATGGAGGGAGATCCAGGCAGAAGCACTCACTATGACCTAAGAGGAGTGAGGGAGGGAGGCAAGTGAACAGGAGAAACTGTGGAGAAATTACTGTGGCCAAAGATATGGTAGGATAGATGAGAAACAGCGGAAAAGAGAATACAGGAGAGAAATTTGCATTAGCTCTGTCCAATTTTTAGGATTGCAACAATAAATCAATGCATTAATATATTTATTATCTGTAGGGACTTCAAGTCTTGGAAGAAGATGTGTTTCTGCTGGGGTGTAGTTAGGCAACAAGGTTACCCAGCATGCCATGGGCCTAGACAATGAGAAGTAGAGAACAAATTTTTAAAAGTATCTCAGACATTCCTGAAGTAGACTTTTGGAGATTTGTATTTCACAGACAAGGAGACAAATGGACATCAGCCAATCAAAAGCTCACGGGTACAGAAAAGACTACTTAGATTCACTTTTAGACATTCTACACATCAAGAATTTTCCAGAAGTAAATACATGCTTCCTGTGGAATTAGGAAACGGAAGGAAGAAAGAAGAGGTGAGGTCCCTGACCTAAAGAAGCAAGCCCTTGGATGGGGAGGCAAAGCTACCACAAGGCTGTACAGAATATGGTGTAATAAAAAAGCCATAGATTGATAGGCAATAATCACTGATCAATCAGCAGAGTTGCCACAGTGCTGTGGAAATCAGACAAAGAAGAAAGCTATGTGATGTGGGGCAAGAAGACCTCTTCAAGGAGATGAGTCTGAAGTTAGACCTTGGATAGAAACTGAATCTAATTCCAGTGTTTTCCTATGACTTGCGGCCACCCCTAGTGAAAATCAGTGGTTGTTGCAATGGCACAAAGTGATATCTGAGGGGGTCTTGACGTATAAAGCATGTTAGCTGCTATGACAGTTGATCTCAGACTGCTGTGCCTTTTGAAAATCTTACAATTTTTTAAAATTTTCTTTTCTTTCTCTTTTTCTCAGACTGTCAGCTGCCACTTTCTGAATCTGTCATTTTTCCCTATGTTCTTTCTAATCTGCTATGGACTAGGAAACTTTTATGAGACTACTAAATTCATGTAACCCTGAATATAGGGATTAAAAATTTAAAAATCCACCAGAAACCCAGAAGTCTCCATACAACCAGACATTTATCTCATTTAAGTCTTGATGTGTGGCTAGTTTTAAAAAAATGTTCTCTCTTGAGTAATACCAAGAGCTTTAGATACATTGTTGTCTGATCTTTTTTAAATAATAAAATTATACATATTAACAATCAAAGCTAAGCTTCTGCAGAAGTATGAGGGTGAAATATTGGGTCTATTCCACTATTTCATCAGTTACCCACTAATATAATGATCTAGCCTTTCTCCAAAAACAGTTCTCAGACCTTGAATCCTTACTTAAGGGTAGATGAATGGCATCAATGAAACATGGTGCTACTCAATTCGCATGTTAACAGAGATGTCTGAAGTTACTGAACTTCTAATGGGAAATCTAAGACTTTCGAAATAGATGAGATTTTTGAGAGTGAAAAACTGGAGAGACCCTGTTATACCTCATCTGGTATGCGGCCTCCTGCCTTCCTTCTGCCATCCTAACAACCAGCAAAGGGACTAAATCACTGCTGTGCATGTCACAATGGGGCTGCTTAGTGGTACATACATGACTGTTGGGTGTTCTGGGAGGATCTATTATTTTACTTCTCCTGGACTCAACTTCCCCAGATGGACATCATGATAATTCCCTCTCCTTGTGTCAAGGGTGTGGCCTAGAAATAATTCACTTATTTTCAGAACAGAATTTAATATCCTTCAGAGAATAATACAGTCTGAAGTTAACATGGCTGCCTGGCCTCCCGGGCTGCCTCCTCTCTGTATTGTACAGTGAAACTGACTAGGACATTTCCAACTGAGAAAGACGTGTCTTTGGGTTAGATTTAACCATACAGGAGAATTAATATAAAGCGGTAATGGTTCACAGGCCAGCTCACTCCTCCTTGAAATTTCAGCGACTGGAAAAATTAGTCTCCTGTTTCCTTTCCATTCCCTTTTTTTAATTATAACTTGCTGAGGCACTAGCTAATACCCTTTAATCTCTTTTAATAACTACCCTATCCCCGGTTTCTTTAAGCATCCTTCTCAAGGCATCCACAAATCCAAGAATGCTCTTAAGATTGACTGACTGACTGATCTCTCAGCTCTGTTGATTTACTGACATGAGGTTTATTGCTCCAGCTCTGGCTCTGCAGGGATGAAGGAAGAGCAGGGATGCGAACTCTTTCTAGACCCACGAAAGGGCTTGCCCTCGGGAATTTTGGGAAGAAGGCCAACTATATTTTTAGCTCCCCCCCCACACACACACACACTTCCTGAATGTTTTCTCTCTCTCAGGACTCTCATAAAAATCCCACTTAGCATCTCCCAACAGCCTCACTCTTTTCTTGGGTGAGGGGATGAATAAGTGCTCCTTCTCAAAGGGCTTTTACATATTCAAAGAAGACCAAGTTATAAAGGGAAACACGTCTCTGTTGGAAGAATCACAAGCATCATGTCGGGCCCACAGGGGACACGTTTATGGCAGCTAGCCCAGCCAAGTGCTTACAAGTCATGGTAGGTCAGAAGCCACCAAGTCCTTCTTTTTGTAACAAATGGACACATTTTGAGTGAACAATATCAAGCTTAAAAATGAACCCTCAAATGCAGAAATCACAGGACCTGGCCTCAAGCTGCTTGCCATCACCACCTTGACCCATGAAGGGTACAAATTTAATGGGAGGACATGACAAGGCAGAGCAAAACAGTGATGCTAACAATCAAGTATTTGTTGATGTGTCTAGCAGTAGGAGATAAAATATGACGCAGAAGACAAGACCTATATGTGTGACGTGAGAGAAGAATGATAGACAGTATGCAAGCAAAGCTACAGTTTGGGAACTAAGTAACCAAGAAGGTCAGTGAAGGAAGATTAATGAGGACCCATGCATTCAAAGAAGGTTTCATGAGACTTGAGGGTGCTTAATGTTTAGACACAAGTGAGATAATGAGTTGGGGTTTTTTGTTTTTCTTTCTTTTTTTTTTTTTTTGTTTTTTTAAGATATCAGTATGAACAAGGAATGAGTACATAGGAGTAGACCAGCCTGTCAAAGCAGACTGGGTGAGAGACAGGTGGTAGGTACAGAATATGGTTCTCCTAGAAAGATGTTTTAGATGTAGAAGACAAATGGCTGATTTGATTATTAGGGAAAGAAAGTGCCAAGTTATGCACATGTATGACACATATTTGCTTCACCAGAAGAGACCCATTTTTCGTAAGCTGATATAGGCAGGTTCTGACTGAGAGAGCTTGGAATGTAGGTAAGGTATACTTTTAGCACCCACCATCAACGCTGTACACAGAAATCCCACATTTCCCAACGACCCTCACTGGGCTATACTTCTAGAATAGCACTAGCCAAAGGAAATATAAACAAAACTACAAATGCAAGCCACATACGTTATTTTAAATTTTCTACTACTCACATTTTACAAAGTAATAAGGAACAAGTTAAATTAATTTAAATATATTTTATTTAGCCCAGTGTATCCAAAAATTATTATTGCAACATGCACTTAATATAAAGCAGTTATTCATGAGATAGGCTGGGCTCGTCTTTTCATAATACATTCTCAAAATCCAGTGCATCTTTTACACTTACATACCAGCTTGGATTAGCCACATTTTAAGTGCTCAACAGTCCCACGTGGCTAATGGCTACCACATTGAAGAGCTCAGCCATAAAGACTTGACAGTCTTCAGTTTCAGCCTCTCAGGTCACTGCTTCCTTCAAAGACTAGTCCAGTAAATGCATTCATTCTAAGATGCTACTGATACAGCCATTATTTTCTCTATCAGCCCCCCTTGATATTTTATCTTAGAGTGGGAATTTTCACATTTCATGGCAGTTTATTAAGAGAGACCATGTGGGCAGGGAAAATTTGTCTTGCATTCAAACCAGACTGAGTGGGGGAAAGCCTGCATATGAAGTCCCTATTACACTCTGGAAGGCTTCCACTCCCTCCTTCCTGTGTGGTTTTGCAGGGGTTGGTGGGTAGTTGATCTGCATGGCTCTCTGTGCTCAAAGGACCCTCGTAGAATTTCTGGATCTGCTGTTGGTTCCAAGATGACCCGGAGGCACTCAGGAGGCCAAGTGTCACATAAACCTCTTCACCTCATCCCTTTCTCTTAACTTCTGGTCAGTTCTACCCTCTGGCCACCTTACTGAACCTGTGACTGATCTTCATACTTTGTAAATTCATCATGGAAATCCCCATGGGCTCTGGAGCCCAGGTCTGAAAAGTAATAATCTTTGTACAATGTCAGGGAAATAGAATCCCACTACTCTGAAGCAGGTACTAAAAATGCTGCCCTGTACTATATTAAGGGAAGAAAGGTAGCTTAGCTATAGGAATGGACACTAATTTGACAGACAGACAACTCCAGGAGAATCATGGCTAGGTTTCTGGATATAAAACATGAATTTGAAAAAGGAATTTGAAAAACATGAGAGTGTTGCAAAGAAGACACATTGACCAGAAGGCAGAATCTTCAAAGCAGACCTTATAGATACAGCAGTGCTAGTGAACTTGAACCCCTGCTGGGCCACTCACAAGGTGGCTGACCTTTGGCAAATTACTTGACTTTCCAAGTCTTGGTTCCTCAAGGTAACCAGGGTTATAAAAGCAACCTCCAAGGATTGTTACATAGATACATATGACTGGGTGCCTGCCATAGAGTGTTTTCAATAAAGCCTTGCTATTCAATAAAAATATATAGCTGATTGATAGCCAACTAAATATATGATAGATGATAGATAGATAGATAGATAGATAGATAGATAGATAGATAGATAACCCAGCAAAAAGAAAGGGGCAGAGGACTGGGGACAGAGAATCAGAACACACACATATACAGGGCACTCACACGCACACACATACACTCATGCTTATGCATGCACACACATGTACATATAAGCCTTGTGTATGCACATACACACCCACTCACAAGCATGTCCACATACACACATACATACATGCATGTACAACCTTTCTTTGACATACTGAATCTCAGAAAATTAGCCTCAATCTCCAGGCCCCACACATAGTTTTCTGCTCCAATACATCTCTTTCCTTATGACCTCATAGAGTACTGTCACCTCTTAAATGCCCTGTGTTACAGCTCTAGAAGAGGAAAACTAAAACTGTGGATTTTTTAGGAAAGGAATCCCTTGCCCTCTCTCTACTAAGTATGGCAGTCATTTGACTCTCTGACCACATGATCTCATAGGAATGGATTATGCCCCTTGTATATAAAACAGCATGTCCCGTCTACAGAGAACATCCAGAAGTACTTAGTAGAGACAGTATATTATTATTGGTTGAAAGGCCCTGATGTCTTGGAGTAATCAAATTCTCCTTCTTTTTCCACTCACTTCAGATGCTGCATGAACCATGTGTAATTAATGCCATGACTACATTCATTGGTACATTTTATTACCACAAAACGCAGAGGGTATGAAGACGCTGTATCAGAACAGCATAGCAGGAGGCAAGGCAATTTGGTAGAATTTGTAAGAAGAACCAAAAGAAGCAATTTGACAAGAAATTACTAGACCTACTGTGTGTTAGTTGCTATGAAGTCCACGAGAAATAGAGGCATGGTTTCTGACACCTAGGAGACTAAATGTCCAATCCATGCAAGTGAAAAAGCACTACTAATAATACAAACTGCTCCTTGAAAGTCTGACTGATTCATATTGAGTGCTTACAAAGTACCTGGCTGTTTGCTGAGTATTTTGACATATTACCTAATTGAATCCTCACAACAAGATCAGTTAAATATATCATCCCCCATTCACAGATGAAAACACAAAATATGACCATTAATTCACTTGCTCCAGGTCACACACAACTCTACTGAAAGATACCAATGCCCTAAAATAGCAATGGAGTCAAAATTCCAACAGAGTAGTTGAAACTGTGTATTTAACTGTTTGAGATTGTGTATTTAACCCTTACAGAGCCTGAGGGGGAAATTCCTCCCAAGCACATACACTATTGACACCTGTTCATATAGCTGACCCTTCTGACAACCAGCTCATTCCTTGCCTGCACCATGAGGTCTCTTTTCCAACTAACCTCTAAGATATGTGCACATCACATCAGAAGAGAGTTAATAGGATCTGTTACTATTAATTCTAACAGTATTAGCTGTTTCAGAAAAGGTACGATTTAGGGTGGCCAAGTCGGTTAAGCATCAGACTCTGGATTTCAGCTCAGGTCATGATCTCATGGTTTGTGGGTTCGAGCCCCACATTGGGCTCTAAGCTGAAGGTGTGGAGCCTGCTTAGGATTCTCCTCTCTCTCCCTCTCTCTCTCTCTGCCCCTCCCCCACTCATCCATGAGCACACATGAGTGCACGCATGCTCTCTCTCTCAAAATAAATAAATAACTATAAAAAATAAAAGTACTATTTATTCATAATTAGGTAATAGAGCAGCAACTTTGTCTTGTTCCTGAGTATATCCCTAGTGTCTAGGACAGTGTTCTCATAAAGCACATGTAGTTCAATATGTGAAACGCAGCATACAGAGCATGGAGATGGGGGAATTAGGTATAAAAAAATGAATCAAATGGCCTACTTCTCCTCAAGACACCAACATCAACTGCGGATCTGCAGCATTCCCTCAATAAATACCTTTTATAATGCAAATCAGAAAGTGATATGTGCAACAACATGAGATCCAAATAGGAGACAGAGTGTGGGAATAGATTAACATTGGGACCTGAAAACAGGTGGCTTAATGCAATTAATCTACAATACCTGCATCCTTAGCTTTTGTGATTTGCTATTTCACTTAAAGGTATCTGCATTGATACTGACAACTGATTTGGTTTTGAATCTGCAGAGTTCCCACTAAAGAAAAAGAAAGGATGGATATTATAATTTGAGTGGTTTGATCTCTGTTTTTCCTTCCAAATCCACTTCACTTCTCAGGTCAAACCATATCTCTCTCACTGTCACCATGACCTTCCCAGTGCCACGCACAATGATTTGCATCAATTCTAAGTGTATCTTGATTGCCCCTGAGGGCCTGTCACTCACAGTCCTTATGTGGGTCATTGTACTGCAACTTGTCCTTAAGGTCATAGAATTAATATGTCTCCCTTCCAGGAGGGGACCTCTGTTCACATGTCCCAAATGGGATGCCGGAAGGAAGGATTTCTTACATTACGTACTGCTGGGTCACCTCATCTTTTGCCTGTTGCTCTTGGCCTCAGTGTAGCCAACCCCCTCTCACTGTGGGTCTTCCCACGGTATATGGCTGCCTTCACATTTGTCTGCAGCATCCAGATCCTTGACTATCATCACTCTGCTGCTGCCTGTGGTGAGGCCCTAAGCTTAAGCTTAATTCTGAATCAATCTCTCTCTCATTTTCTCATGATCAGCTTATGGTGCTCTATAGCAGCTCAGTGCTGTCCCCTTCTCTGTGAGCATCAGTTCTCCAAGAAGCCTGGGTCAGGATGAGTTCAAATACAGCCTTACAATACCACACTGCTCATTCTGACCCACCCTCATGGGGCTGTTTTTCCTCTCTGTAATTGGCTTTTGTCATGCAATATAGACCAACCGCCGTTCTGTCTGCACATGTCTGACCCCCAGGTGGTATGGCCAAGTGACCCCAAACAAGCCATGACATTTAGAAAGGCCTTGTCTGCTTGGAGCACACAGAAACCCTCCAGGGTCAGGAGGTGTTGTCCAAACCTGCATGCTATCCTACTTAAGTGCCAGAGTCACATTCTGAGGAGTCATTTTTGTCATCCCAAGGATAGAAATTTCTTGCACGGCTGAATTGTGAGTTGAGCATTTCCTCTTCCTGCTATTTATTCTGTGTCCAAATGCATAAGATAGTAAAAAGATTCAGTTTACTTTCTATCAAATACATGTAAGATAAAATGATATCCGGGTGACGGAGGGGTAATTGATTGATTGATGAAAACCAAGCTAGACTCTGGGTAGTTCCTTTCTTGAATTAAAGAAATACATACCTTCATAACATTATTGAGAAATAATCATTATTATCAATACTAATAAAAATAGCGAGGTTATTACTTTATTTCTATAGGAGTGCTTACTGGATAAACTATTAGAATTTTTAATGTAAAATCATAAATATTTTCATGTAATTAATCTAACCTGGAAATTACTGTTCCATATGACTCAGCTGCTCCTTTGGATAGAGACATGCTAGACAGAGACCTGGGGTGCACGGAGCCAGTGAAAGGAGCTCAGAGAGGAGCACTGAATGCAATAGGGAGCCACAGAACTTGACTTGCTCAGAGTAAAAGAGCTAGAAATTTGAGGTGGATTTAATACTGGAATTCTAACTGAGTTTAGAGGAATGGATTTGGAGAACATTGAGTGCAACCACCCAAACACTGGTTTAATATAGTTCATAAAAAATTATTCCAGATATTCTTCCACAAACAAGAGTCACTTGGAAATCTATTAAAAATATAAGTTCCCAGTTCTCCCCTGTTACTTCCTGAAACACGCTCTCTAGAGGAGGAGGCTAAGATTCCATATTTTTCAAGAAATTCCCCAGGTAAGCCCAATACACAGTCAGGTTTAGGAACCAGTCGTTTACACACCCTCAGCAAACTTAGTCCATAGTGTCAGTCAGTACACTGGGTACAGGAATAGGAGAGCCTAAGGCAAAATATTCCATCTTTGGACCACTCTGCTTTGTTAGAGTGATCTATCACATAATGAGTCAAAATACATCTTTTCACAATGCCCATCACTAGGACCTGCTTCTATCCCTTGGCACCTCATAGAACAAGCAAAATCCTTTTTCCTGATAATTAGTGATCTTGTTCATAAAAGAGCCAGAATGTCTCTTGATCCTGTGATCCAGGATCCTGTGCCAGGCCGCTGCAGCCTCTCCCTGGGCCATGGCTTTGAGAGAGCTGAGAATGCCACTTTGGAATTCTTTTGAAGTGCTGGAGAAGCTGTGGCTGTTACTTTCATTCTGTATGCAGTATAATATGACAACTCCTTGACCTGCAGACTGAGCTATGGTCTACTAATTCGGCCTTCCCCATCTCTGGTTCTTGTTTGTACTGCTGTTTTTCCTCCTTTCATCCCACATCCTTCAAGTTTTTTTCCCCTTAGCATCCTGGAAGCATGACTATACAGATTTGCACATCAGTAAAGAAACCAGAAGAGATGCTATTTCTGCAGATTCCTCCTTCCATGCTGTAGAAGAACCCATCGGACCCAATGTCTCTCCTCTGTGAGTAAGTGTCCTGAGTTTTCTCTCTCCCAAGTGAAGCAAAACCACAGGGCAGGGAAGATAGGCCAGCTCCACGCTGGTGGGTATAGCACTCCATTTCCCTTCCTCCAACTTTACCTTCGGCCTTTGGTACAAACTATGTTTAACTAAAACATGAAAAAAACAAACAAACCGGTATTCCATATTATTTGGCCCAGTATGTCAAAGATGTTTGACTTGAGGTATTAAGTACGAGAGCATGAAAAAATCAGTTGTTACATTGAAATGATCTTTTACACCTCCACCTGCCTCAGGGACATTGTAGGAGTGAGCATCACTTATCCCCAAACCATCAAATCCCACACAGCCACACCCAAAGTACGCAGCAAATGTGTGTCTACTTCATCATGGCGTTCCAAACTCCATGAAACTCCTCAAACACATGAAAGCCAAACTAAAAGTATTTCAAACAACTGACATTTATTTATGCCACTGTATTTCTTAAGCATTTCAATGAACATGTATCATTTAGGCCATATGTACCAAGACTGCATATCCATTTTTGATACAGTGATATAACTAGAATAGATGATTAGATGGTTAAAATGTTCGCAGAGAATCTGGATAGTTTGGCCCATTTCGGGATTTACACTTACACCTCTGACAGCTATAGATGCTGCTTTCACCTGAAATCCAGCCTTGCCCCTCTGTGGCTTAATCTTTGCCCCTGTAGGGACTGTGCACTAACCACACCAAGTACAAAGGACTTCTGGATGCTTCTGCTCTAGTTGGCTGCCCTTTACCCTGCTGCAGCCCTGGGGAACAGCTTTCTGATCTTCCCATCGTGCCTTTCTAATAATTTCTTGTGGGTCTCCAAATCACCAGCCAGCACTGCCTGGCTGGAGGGCTCTGGTCACAGGGCAGCTGCTGTTCTCCACCTATCTCACTCTGACCTGAGTCCCTAACTCATTCCGCAGGAAGCATTCGGCAAAGGAGAGGATGCACGTGTGTGCGGGTGAAGCCCTGGATTATAATGTATGAGGAGTGCTCAGATACACCAGGGTTTTCATCTTGTCTCTGAAAAATACTGGCTATGTGGTCCACAGGACTACGGGCTCAACAGTATCAACTTCACTGGGTGGTTGTGGAAATTAAATGGGCTGATATATTTAAGATGAATGGCAATTGGGAACCTAATAAATATTAATTCCTTTCTCTTTCTCTTTTCCTTACCCTTCATGTGCATTTGACTTGAGGAATGGGAGCTTGTCTCTTCCTAATGTAGCTAAATGATCATCCCTTGCCTTTGTACAATACTTTATAAAATACAAAACACATTCACAAGCTTTCACCCTCACAGTTATTCTGGGATTGGCAGATCAGATGTCATTGTTCTCATCTTTCAGGTGAGGAAATAGAATCGAACAGGGTTAAGTGATTTGCCCAAGGTCTCATACTATACTTTTAAATATAGACAATACATCTTCTCAAGAGATTGTTAAACAATCTGAATATCTTCAGAAGGAGTCACCACTAGTGATCATGCTCCTACCAGGCTTGCACTCCTTAGTAAACAAACTCTTCCATTCCAGATTAGTTCCTCTGAGGGCTTGCACACAGCAATCTGACAAATGAATTCACATGAAGGTGCCAGGGGCTGATAATGGTTTAATACGTTAACATTCCACTATTGACATTTTAACAAGGAGAGGCTCTGGACAATGCCTTAATGCAGGAGAGCAAATAGAATCCATCCTGAGTGCCAGCTCTGATCAATTGGTAGTGGCTGCCCAGCACTGCTTTGAGAAGGACCCTGAGGCTTTGTCTGCACTCAGAGGAAAGCCTGTCATGACCCATTGTCAATGCCTGTCATAGGTGTGGAAGGGGCAGCTAAGGCCGGCTTGCCACTCCGCTTCTCACCTTCCAGTTCTGATCTCAGATCCACCAGAGACCACCTGATGAGCATCCCTATTCTCCACCTTCCCCACTTTGACCTAATTCCTTCAAGATGAGCTAGAGGTGGCAAAATGGCCTTAGACAAGTTCCCTGCCTGAGTCCTATCATCTCCTGAGTCTAGTTTTCCTCATGATGCATACTAAATGAGATACTAGATATAAGAACGCTTTGAAAATTATAAAACACTATTTAGCTATGAGGTGCAATTGTTATTAAACCAAGAACTACAGCCAGCAGGAAGGGTGGGGAAACTTTAATCATTTTCAGATGGCTCTTCATGGTAGGGAGTAGCTTATTTTGGTCCCACTTTACACCACAATGAGGAAGAGGGTTTGTTTTTAGGGTGCCTTCCCTGCCTCTTCGGCCTTCCTCTCATCCCTGCAGGAGATGAACTACAGAAGCTGCACCAGCAGCATTTCCTTCTCCCTCCCAAGCTGGGTATTGGCATCATTATCTGAATATCAGCAATAACAGATAAGAGTGGCAGATACCAATGTTTCATTACCTTTCATGCCGCTGGGGATTGCTGCCCGGATATTTGGATTCACATGGCTTTCTCTCTCCGAGACTGACTTTGAAAAAAAGTGAATTTCCCTCAATAGGTTAACCAGAGCAGATCTGGGGGATAGTGCCCCTCCGGCCTTTTTACTGCTCTGGATCCCATCCCCAGCCATGCCTGGTGTCACCTGTTTCTGTCCACAGCAATGGCAGAGCTACTTCCTTGCTTGTGCCAGTAAGAATAAGCTTAACGACCTGACAGGTAAGGCCCTGCATAGCCCTTCGCTGTCTCCAAATTGTCACTTCTTCTCTTTGTCATTCACCTTTTGCTTCCAGAAAACTGGGCAATCTATTGTTCCCCACAGGGGCCAGACACATCCTCATCCCTACACAGACCCCTGAGCTGTCTACTCTCTCTAGCATGCCCAGTCTTGAGTCTCCGTCTGCTAAGCTGTACCATTTCCTCAAAGTCCACCCAACATGGCACCTTCATGATGTCCAGAGCAGTCTTTTTCAATCACAGGTCATCTTCTCTTCCTTTTAAATAAATATCCAACAGTAACAACTATAGAGTGTACACACAGGTCCTATACTACGTTAATTTCACATCCATGATCTTAGTTAATCTTCATAGTAACCCTATGATTACTATTGTATCCCTATGATTACTATTGCACTATTGTGAACCCAATTTTACAGATAATGAAACAGAGGCCCAGAGAAATCAAGAAATTTGCCCACGATAAGGCAGCCACTAAATTCCAGAGCTGAGATTTAGGCCCAGCTCTCTGCCTTCATGCCCCGTGCCTACCATTACCATACCCCAGGGTTTACTGAGCCCAGTCCTGAGACACTTCTCCTGTTCATATGAATTGTATTGCTTTTGGTGTGGGAGCTCACTGTGACCTTGTCTCCATCCCTCTGTCTTCATTATAAACTCCTATATAATCAAGAAGAAATTATTATGTCTTCCTCAACTTTGTCTCCCCAGCACACAGTGCCGAGTAACCCTCTAGATTAACCACTGCCTTTGATTCTTTGATGCCAGTCTATTTCCCATGGACTCCATATCCTGAGCTTGTCATCTACCAACCGAATCGGTTCACATATTTCAACTAACAGTTCTCCCTGCAGACTCTCTCAAGTATCATGTTGTTTCCCCACATCCTCCTTACTTTTGCTATGCCATTTATACTCTTCATACTCAACCGCCTCTGCCTTTCTAAATTCTCTCCAAACTTCAAAACTCTACTCCAAGCCCACCTTCTCAGGGGACCCCTTCCTAACCCTCACAGTCCACATTGGCTCCTCCATCCCCTGACCCACTAACATGTAAGTAGATGGTTCACCAGCTCCTTCACTAATTGATAATTCATAACATCCACATGTGCTGAGTCCATACCAGGCATTATGAGGACACAAGAAAAGTATGGCACATGCATAGCTCCTAACTTCTAAAGTTCAAACATTGGGGAGACCATGGTTGCCCATGTGAAAAGTTAATAAAAATCCCCAGTCAAGTGGGCAGTTCAGAAAAAAACCTCTGCCAAATATATGCCAAATATGAGTTCAGAGGAAGGTGAGAACATTGTGCATTCTGAAGGTTAGACTGCAGGCCATCTGCAGGAGGATCCTGGAGAGTGAGTCCACTCTGGGCAAGTAGGAAGTAAAGGGAACATGTTCCAGGTGGGCAATAATACAATCACTGTGTGAAACAAGAATGACTTGTGAAACAGGCAATGAGGAGACAGGTATGATGGGAGGAAAAATTAGACTGTACATGGGACAGGGAAAACGGAAGGTATTGGAGCCACCTGTATAAGCTCTGCTTCCATGTGGAGAGTCTCTTACTCAACCTCTCATTCTACATATGAGAAGTGGAGGTCAAACATGGCAACGTGGCTCAGGAATGTCAAAGCTGGGATAAACATCAAATGCACAAAATTCCTCGTCTGTGCAGCTAAGTGTGAAAATCTTTGGAACTAAATAATACCACAACTCCTTGGACTAGATCACAGACATGGACCTTTATCTGAGAAACACCACATCTTAGTGTGACCCTAGGGCTTAAGGACTAGCAGTTTGCCAACAACCCAGTGGTTCATTGAGCAGGTCATTTTAACTTCTGAGAGCTTGAGTTTCTTCATCTATGTGAAAAGCACAATAAAGTTTAAGGTTATAGCTGAACTCAAGGATCCTGGTAGAATTTCATGAGATGTTGCTTTTCTATTTTTTCTAGAGTTCAGCACAGTACTAGCACATAAGAAATTCTCAGTATAAACGAGCTTTTATATGAAACATGGGGATGATAATGCCTCTCCCAAGGAGATATACAGTCTATGCACTTAAATAACAAAGAAACCAAAACCGAGAGTTTGGGGGAACGGAAGTCTATTCTAACTTAGATCTATAGTGGCAGCACAGAGCCTGCCTGCCAGCCACAAATTTGTAACTCCTATACTATCTAGCCCAGGGCACAATCCATCGAAGATATTTAATAAAGGTTTCTGAACTGAATGGATTTAAATTGGATCAAATTTAATTGGATCCTTTGTTTAAAATTTAAAAGTCTGCCTCTGAGAAGGGCTGAATAGAGTACTTCTTAGTTTTTCAGATTGTTAATTCCAGCAATCAGACTTGACCCGTCTTTCCTTCATATTGATAATTCCCGACAGAATGCTCCATTGTGTTTTCCCTCCTCCACTGCTCAGAGAGTTGATTGAACATGAACTACACAGCTGTGGTCGGGGTTTGCTGGGATATGTCGCTGATGATTACAAGGTTGTATTTTCTAGACCACTCTTGTCATATGCCCCCAGTGTGCCAACCCCAGTATGGTAGGTTGATACTCAGACCCATCTCTTCCCTGCTTTGCCTTCCTATCTATCACTGGGGATGAAAGCCTGGAAACTGTTGGGCCCAGAATCCTTGGCCAGCTATAGGCTGCTACTGAGAGGTGCTCACTGGAGACAGGAAAACAGGAAGGAGAGGGAAGCCATTCTCCTCCTGGCTCTAGCAATGATGGAACCTCAGGGTATTTGAAGGCTCTGGCAATATCATTGGCAGTTTGATCATCAGGGTGTGAGCTCCTTGGTTCCTGCTGGCAGCATAGGGTAGTGATTCCAATGGTGACAATATTTGCCTGCCATGGAGCTCCAGCCACATGAGCATCAGCAGAGGGAAAACCATGCTGCCATGTTTCTCCTGCTGCTATTCCAGCATGTGTATAACCAACTGCCTATATTAAATCCTCTTCTGCTTGACATAGACAGAGTTTTCTGCTTTTTTTTTTCTTGCTGGACACTGACTGATAGATCACTGAAAACTTCTCAGTATATTATAAATTTTGAAAATGAATTTTCATTAAACTATTAATGATCAATAATGATAAAATAGTTTAGCATTTTTAAGAGCAGAATCTTTCTAATGATAGGCTTCATGGAAAACATCTTGAAAGGCACAAAGGCTTCCTCCAAACTGATACATAAAGGAGAAAGTTTTACCGATGGGCCCTTCCCACGTGCTAGAACAACCAGGGGAGAAACAGCCTTCTGTGGAAACAACACAAATGGCCAGCAGTGAAATGAATGGCCAACGCTGAAGAGGGGACAATGAATGCTGTCACTCTGGCAGAGATGGAAAGGGAGATAGCAAGGGAGGTTCTTTCTTTGGCCATTGAGATAACTGCCAGCACTCACATGGTCAGCCCAGGGACTGGTTTATCCACCTTAGCACTGGCAGACCTCAGAGGTAAGTAGTAGCCTTGGGGAGGGGAGGCCTCAGGACACGATTCCTGAGCCGGGCTAACCTTGAGGCTGACACTCAAGCAGAATACCAGTGCTCACCGCAAAGCAGTGTCCAGACTGAACATTTCTCCACTCAATCAGACAGCTGCCAAGCCAGGCCTCTGCCTCCTCGGCAAAGTGGGACAACATTACGCACTGGAGGTGCCTCTAAGGTAAAACTGCAGATCATAGCAAGATTCATAGCTTTGAAACAATGTGTGCCTCAAAGTTATTGCTTTTTGCTTTGTTTTGTGTTTAGAGGAAAAAAATAACAACAACAACAACAAAAACCCAAACCTTTAAGAAATCTAATTATATGTTTGAGTTATAGACTGGTTTTTAACAACAACAAAAAAAATTAACAAAAAAGGGGGCTCATTAAGAGTCTTTTGTCTCCAAAACAAGTGTGTTTTCCTAAGCCATAGAGCAAGCAAATTCTAATTGCTGGCTTCATTATACAGAAAAGTCTAAGTGTAACAATCAGAAGCCTTATTACACATACATAATTGAGTTTCATTGCAACTTATGAAAACATAAACTCTCTTAAACACACTTGCAGAAAATGTCGCATCATCAAATCAACACTTTTATTATACAAAAGTAATTGTGTTTAAAGACACCAAACATATGTTACTTATACAAAAAAATGAGTTGCACTATGATTCAGAAGTCTGAATCTTGAATCTGAGAGCAATGTTTTGTTTGCAAATGCAGGGCAAAAAGAAAAAAGGCAAATTACAAACTTTACTAATGAGATGAAAGGGAACTTACTCTGGAAATATTCTAGTTTGGAAATTTGAACTCTCAAATTCCCTACTCTGGCCAAATCTTCCACGAAGCTACTTTCTTCTGTACCTGGCTCCTTCTAAATCCGTTCCTCGTGGTGCATCTTCACATTTTCTCCTCTGATTTGAATTCCTTCTCTACCCAGTCTACTACCCCGGATCTCTGGATTTTCTTTCCCTAGTGCCCCCTTAATGTTCTACCATTCTCACCTGGCACAGGCATCCCTCACTAATTCCTGCCCTCTCTGCTTCTTATGCTCCTGTGTCTGTGCTGATGGAGCTTCTGCAGAATCCCGTCCTGCTTGCTTACCAGGGACTGGTGAGCCCCAAGTCCAGCTGCCCTGCCAAGTCTGTTCTGCAGCCCATTTGCTTCTCCAGATGACTGTCCTCTTCAGCACTGGTAATTTGTGGGGCCCAGTGCAGATGGAAAATGCAGTCCCCTCACTCAAAGAGCAGGAAAAAAAGCCGCCTTCTTGCTTCCGTATCTTTTTGTTTGCTATTTAATGTTGCATTCCTCTCAGTGCAAGGATGCTTGCTGGTGGACAAGTGCAGACCCTCATAGAGGCTTAGGCCTTATTCACATCTCAGTGCACAGGTGTGTTTCTGATTTCAACCCTCCCCAGTCCCCACCCCAGGCTTAGGCAGGTGATGGCAGGGGAACAGGAAGCAGAATACCTGTCCTGGGAGGTAGAACCACACATAAGCCAGGCTCCAAGTCCCCAGCACCTGCCCTATTTTCCCACTGAATTTACTTCAAGAACACAATTCAAAGATAAAATTATTAAAATTTCAAGGTGGAAATCACAGAGCATTAAAACTCAACTATGAGGTCCTGTGTGACTGCACTAGGCACTGGCCCCTGAAGCTGACCCTTCCCAGCTCCTCCCCATTGTCCTCGCAGCTTGGGATTCCCATCCTGTGCCTGTATCTCTGGGTACCCCTGCCCTTACCAGCCAGCCTGGCTGCACGTGCACTGACCCACATTTCGCAGGTAAAGTTAGCAACCATCCCAAACCCTGCTTCTGCCCTCACCTCAAGCCATACACCTTCCCTCCTTCTCTTGCAGAACTAAAAACTCAGGCCTCATCCTAAGATAGGTTCTCTCCTGCCATGCAGGGGCTGGGATGTGTCTCTTCATACTATCTCCTTCCTCAGTGTTCTGCTCCTTCCTCAGTACACTGCTAAGGGCTTCACCAAGTCTCCCATCTAGGCACCCCAACACAGGAATAGAGGGGGTGATAATTTTATCCTCATTTTCATTTGAGGCTTAGGGGTTTAGAGTGACTTTCTCAAGATGACATAGCCAGAAAGAAGCAAATCCACAATGTCAGCCCAGACTCCGAACACTTAGCCACCATGCCTTACTTCTGGCATTTTCCAAATCCTCCTTCTACTGGCTTCTTTCCCCCAAATGGAAATTTGCTCTAGTACAACAACAGAAAGCCAAACAAAGATATATATCTATATATAGAGATATATAGATATATATATCTCTATATAGACAGATAGATAGATAGATATAGATGTATACCTATATATAGTTTCATGATCCAGCTTAGTTCAAATGTCCATTCTGTCTTCCGTTTACAACCATACTTCTTCATATCATAGTGTATGCCCCCTGCTGTTGCTCTCTCCCTCCACCCATCCCTCTCCTGACGATGTCTGCCCATGATTTGGGCAGAGACTTTCTGCAGTTGTTTGTCAAAGCTTTTCCTCCTTGACCTGTCTCCAGCCTAAAACGCTGGTGTCTGTCTGTTTCTCAGCATTCTTCTGTTCCTGGCTTGCCTGGGTCTCATTCTGCCTGTATCACTCAGGTCACACCCAGCATGGTGGTGTCTCCAAGCTACACCTTGCCCTCTCTTGTTCTGTCATCTTCCTGGGTGACTTCCAACTATATTCAGGCATCTCCTAGATGTCATACACATGCATAATCCCACACTTGAGAGAAAGCAGGAACAATCACTGTCTACTCTAAGTAAGATATAAACCAGATACTTTATACTTATCTCCTTGAATCCTCACCAGCTCTTCAACGTGATGAGAAATCTAGAGTTCAGGATATCTATGTGCCCTCTTTACAGTTGCTCTGCTGAGCAGTCCAGAGCCAAGATTCCAGTCAGGCCTGTCAGACTCGAAGCCCATCCTCCACCGTTGCCCAAGTGCTATTGCCTCTGTGGTATGTCAGTCAAATTTCACATATTGATCTCTGACTTTCTCGGATTATATCCTAGCTACTTGAAAGTTAAAATATCAAGACTTTACTACTTAAGTGAACATTTCCACCCCACCGCCCCCCCCCCATATTTTCTATCTTGGCTAATGGGATAGATATTTGATCTTGCTATTCCATTCCCTTTTTAAAATCCCTTAGGGACCTTCTAATCCCCTCAGGATAAAGTTGGAAATTCTTCTCCAGAGCCTACAAAGACCTCCATGAACTGCCCCTTGTCTAGTGGTATGCTCTTCTTCAGCCATGTTTGTTGAAAGCATTCAGACATACCTGTCTGCTTGAAGCATCCCAGCACACCACAATCTGTCATTTATCCAGGCATTCACTTGACAAATAATCATTTGTGGAGGATCTACTGTGTGCTAGGCTCTGTTCTGGGTAACTTGGGCTATCCCAGTGAACAAAACAGCAGAGATCTCACTATATTTGAGCTTATAATCTAGTGCAGGAAAACAGAAAACAAATGATAAACGATAGTAAATTATACAACATATAAAGAAGAGAATAAGTAATATAGGGGAAAAAAGAGAAAATGAAATAAGGTAAAGGGGAAGCACGAGAGTTTTTATGGTTTAAAATTAAATAGCATGCTCACGAGAAGGCAACATTTGAGCAGAGAATGAAGGAGTTGAGGGAGACAGCCATGCTGACATCTGGAAGAAGAGTGTCCTGGGTAAAAGGAACAGACTGTGTGAAAGCCCTCAGGGGAAGAGGGCCCCCAAAGAGCCTCAAGGAAGGCTGGAGCAGAGTCAGCAAAAGAGAAGAGTAATAGCAGAGAGTAGAAAGTTAAGGAGACCAGATCATGTGAGGCCTTGAACATCGGGAGAGCTCTATCTTTACTCTGAGCAAAATGGAGAGACCATAGACAACCTACTGATGTAACTGACATCTTAAAAGCACCACTCTGGGCACTGGGATATAGGCAAGGACAAAAGCAGGGAGCCAGAAGACTACTGCAGGGACTCAAGCAAGAGATGACAGTGGATCAAGTAAGAGTTGTAACAGTGAAGGTGGTAAGAAGTGGTCTGAACTTTAGCACATAACATCTCCTTACTCAGGAATGTTTTTCTCCCTTAATCCATCCAGGTGGCAGACTCACCTGACCTTCAAAAATATCCTCATCTCTTGGAAGCCTTCTCAAACCTGTTATCATTGGTTAAATTCAGAATTTCTTCTCTTTGCTGTCCCTCTGAACTCCAATAATACTACAGGCATTTCATTATTATAGCACATATCTGTCTCTGTCAAAATTATTGATGTTATTGTCTGTCTCCTTGCCAGACTGTGGGTGCCTTGAGGCCACACTGTCTTATACTTCTTTCTATGTTCAGGATGCAGTTTTCATAAATGCTCAATAAAAGATGGTGACTGAATAAATAATATTAGTGTAAGAAGTAAGCCATATTCTCTCTCAATCTAGGCACCGAACCCAAGTCTTGGGAAACTCAGGCACTGGTCAGTTCTCAGAAGACAAATGCTCAGCAATAATAATCCTCACAAGAGCCCTGCCAATTGGGGCTGCCAAGACCAAGATAGCAACCCACCACCCTTTCCACAGCTACTGATTTAAGGAAAATCAGGAGGGTTGGCAATTGATGTGCAAAGTAACTGGATAGGAAGAGGAATGTGTGTGGATGACCTCCTATTCACCCTATGGGTGAAAAGATGGATCCCTCACCCTGAGTAGTATGAGATGGCCAAATACATAATACCTTAGACTGGACAGAAGAGATTAACCACAGTTTATTAGTCACATATGCTCCAGGGGAGGAGGATACCACATTCCATGCAGGGCCACACAGGGCTTGCCCTCAGAAAGACTGGGAACAAGTAAGGGTTATAGGAAGCAAGCTCTGTAGTGATGAGGGTAAGGCGACTCCTAGTTTTTAGAGTGGATGTAATTGGCTTGTTTGAATAACTTCATGGGTTGGCCATCAGGTTGAAGATCTGGTGGAGTGCACTGGTCCTACTGATAAGGGAATTAGCCACCTGGAAATTCTTTTTCATTGAATGGGGAACATATCTGGTGAGAGCAAGGGAACTCATGGGTAGGGCTTTGGAGCCCTGGGTGGCTTAAGGGTGTCAAGGAAGCATTTAATATTGCATGTTAATTTCAGGTCTTACATCACAGCATGGAAGTAAAGGAAATGCTCAGGTCTAGGACGGAACAGTGAAGGATATAGAAGGAGACAAGATTAGGGATAGTTTGCAACTTGAGAACAGTATTGGAATAAAGGATTGTCACTGATTCAGTGGATCCAGAATATGGCTAATAACAAAAGATAGTCTGTTAGCAACACAGATGACGACTTGGCCCACAATTACATTCAGAGCAATATTCTCAGAAACCTTAGAACTCCCACCACTGATGTACTCATATCAATGCTTCCCCACTTGCTAAACAATAAACTCCAAATTCATGATCCTGTTGGTAAATGCCCTATAAAAGCCAACTCTACTGGCTTATCCTTAGCTTTTATTTCTCTCCCACAAGAGTAATCCTTTGTCAAGTCTCTCCATCTTCATGAAAACATACCAAAGAAATAAGGCTAACATTAATGACTCTTCTGGTAATTAATCTCCAGCTATAAGAAATACTTACAAGGTACCTAATCAATGTCAATACTATGCCAAGAGTCAAGGATACAAAGCAATAGAAAACAAGCTCTTGCCTTCAAGAGGCTATACATCTAGTTGAGGGGCAAGGCACATTCTTAAGTAAGTAAGAACAATGCAAGGTAGCATAAGCTAGGTTAAAACAACTAATACAGGATGAAAGGTAAGAAGTAGAAAGAAGAGGAGATCACTGAACTAACCTGGGGAGGGGGGCAGAGATCTATGTTTTACCTGTCCTGCCTCATTACGTATGGTATAAAAACAGAAGTAGCATATATTTTTCTACAACCAGAGCCTAACATTGTGTCTTGGATTACTGATTGATTGCATGTTTGACTGATATATTGATGTTTGCTTGCCCCTCTGGAATCTTTCAAATATGTTTATTTTTGTTCTCGAATCCTATCAGTAACTTTCAAATTAACTCATCTTAAAGGGTCTTAGCACCCTTGGGAAATTTAGTATTACTAACTTAATATCATACCTTCTCATGCTGGGAGGTAGGTATTATTACTGCCATAATTAAAACCATATTAATTAGATCTTTTAGTCACCTGGATTTCAGCAGATTCCAACACTGGGGATTGTGCCGCTGTCTATGCTGTAAGATATGAAAGGCATGGGAAAGGTGTCTCTGACCCCAAAATATCACACCCAGCTGGATTTCAACGGTGGCTAACATTGGAAATCAATCCCATTAGATAACATAACCCTTGCCCATGTAGGAATTGTTTTTGGAATGTTAATGTCTCTGGTACAGTCAATAAGTATTTGGGGGCTTGGGGTTTTGTTTGTGATCTTTTTAAGGGCTTCTCCTACGTACCAGATGTTGTTAGGTATCATGGGGATACAATATTGATCAAAAACAGCCTCTTCCTTTCAGTATATCCCTATATGGTTAGTTGAAGGAGGTTTACAGTTACCCAGCCCTGCAGTGGATATTTACAAGGCAGCCGTACATAATTTAGTGATGATTATGGAGTAACTATGGAAAGAGAACTTGGTTAGGAATATCTGGGATCTAGTCTAGATTTTGTCATTAAGGTACTGTGTGACCTAGGATATCACTTGCTTCCAACAGATTTGCCCTGAGTCTGATGCCCTATGTTCTCACTGAGTGATCTCTAGTTGGAGAAGTTCAGAACACCTTGATGATGTCAGAAGAGACAGATCTCAGAGCCCAGCACAGTGCCTGATCCACAGTCAGCACCACATCTTAGTTCCCAACTTAGTTCCTTCAGTCCCAGAAGGGCTTGAGATGACTATCTTCCAAAGCAGAGTAGGCAAAGGAACAAAAGTGAGCTGGAGTGGCTAGGAAAAGTTCAAAGAGAAGGAGGACAATAATATGGACTTTAAGGAGAAGGCAGGATTTGGAAGGAGTGGGATGGGGAGGGCATGCTGATGGGGTAAGAACCATGAGGAAAGACCAGCATGTGAGTGATCTTTATAAGACATAATTCCTAATGAGATGGTTTAGATACATTTTGGGGATACCAGCAGTTGTGTTTATGGAGATGAAGATGTAAAGTTGAAGCTGGCAGCACCCCAGACACACAATGCTTTCCTTGATAACACCTTGTTCGCCTGCTCTGGGCAGAGAGGTTGAGGGTTTGCTCCAGAAGTACAGCAAAGGCATAGAAACCTGGTGACATTGATCCTATGTCCCAGTCTGGCTTGGTAGCCCATTGGTTCCTACTATGTGTGACAGGTCAGCCCTTGTCTGTTAGATCTCTTGGGACTCAGATTAAAACAGTCTCCATGGGAATATCAACTATAGCCCTTAGCCACTGCACTCAGGTCTTCAGTGTTTTCTTATTGTCAGTTGTTGTTTTCAGGGAGGAGTATACATTGGAGGAGAGAGATAATGTTCCAGAAGCATCTCCTCTATTGACATCTTACTTATAGTACCTCATTTTATCCTTGCTGGAATTAGGAGGGGGAAGTGTTTGGCTTTCTACACATGAGAAATGTGAAGAGAAAAGTGAATCTCCATGACATTAAATAACTCTCCCAAAGTCCTAGCTAGGAAGTAGCTGAACTAGGATTTAAACCCTGCAAGTAGAGTCAGGTGCAGGGTAAGACAAGTAAAGTACCCAAGATGTAAAATTTCAGGAAAGTCTCTCTCTCAGGTTTGGACCTTGCACCTGTATGACCCTGAGAGTGAGTGCCTTACTTAACTCTAGTCCTGGCCCTACCTGCAAGGCTGTCTGACTCAAAACCCATACTGTTTCTCTTATACCACATCTACATTATCTATCAGTTTTTCAACAGTAACATCAGCCCCTTAGTAGCCCATTGGGATAAATTATTCCCAGGCAAACCCTAGCCCGGGGATCTAGCTCCCAACTGCATGCTAACTAACCATAATCCCAGATGATGCTGAGACAAGACGGGGCAGGAAAATGAAGATGGATAAATCACTGTCAGCTAGAACTGCTTCTGGGGGTGCCACAGGACACTCACTTACCAAGAGACACTTGGATATGATATAGCCCCTGCTGGAGTTAAAGAGGAATGCAATCAGTACATCAACTTTTAGAGAATCAGACACCTTCAAGAGAAGTTGTACACACCAGTAACCCATGGACACCCCGGTTCCTTTAGCTGTATAGATGCCACATATAGCATTCTCTTAGAACAACCACCCTATTGGGGCAGGAAACTGTTAAAAGTCTAAGGGCAGAATGGTCATTGGGCCCCAACCCAGACATAGCCCAGAAATAGACACAGCTGTTGCACACAGAGGGCCTCTCTCCCCTTCCCATTCCTCATGCATTTGGGACAAAGAGAGACTCATGTGCCAAATGGCAAGCTGCAGCTATTAAGTTGGACAGCAGGGCCGTAAAGCTACCACAGAAGGGGAACATTAAAGAGGCAGTGTAAATCCCTTGATGGCAGCACTAAGTCTCTGTCAACACTGGCATCAGTTTGTGCAAAACACACGGAGATCCAAGATGCTCACTATGGTTATGTTCAGAGTCTCTGCAGAAAAAGGATGTGAAAGAGTAAAGTCTCAGAAATGCCTCTGTTCTTTGATTACTATATGTGCTCACCTCAACCCATTTCCCTTCCATACAGTTCTGTCCCCCAGTTCTGTCCATGCCAAATCATCCACGCATCGTATCTTCTCCCACTCCATTTAATTCCCATCCATCTCTCCTTCATATATTCTATATCCTGTTCTGATTACAACTATTTTTTCACTTTTATCCTATATTTCACAATTCAATTCAGTCTGAAACTATATACATATGTATAGAGCATCCCATATACAACGATAATTTTAGTAATCTTCCTGAGCTGATGTGCTTATGGAAAAAAGATATGAACAGGGAGAAATTGGGACCACAGTTAGATGGACTCCAAACCTCCCTACCATACTCAAGGACCCTAAATTATTGAGCAAGGTCAGTATGAGAAAGAATTCCAGTGGCTCAATTCTCAGCCTTTCTCAATCAGACATTTTTATCAGCATGTAAGCTGCAGACATGGAAAGGGGAAAGGAAATGGAGCTGATGTTTGCTAAATACCTCCTGACTACTATGAACTAGAACTTGCTTTACATGCAAAATTTCATCTTATCCAAACTATAACCTTAAAAGATATTATTCTTATCCCCATTTCACAAATAACTGAGGTTCCAAGTTAAAAGCTTTTAAACTCAATCAGACTGGCCACATGGGGCCCATGATCTTTCCAGAGCTTCTATCTGATATAGTTGATCACACAAATATATGGCATCAGTGGTACTTGCAGTGGTAGCACTATCAGTGGCCTAATGCAAAACTGTCTCTCTTTGCGTGTGAATGACATAAGCATGGAGCAAATACAGAGGCTGAGATATACAATTCGACAGCAATGCACATATCTAGATTATATGAAAAGCAACCTTGCCCCTCCTAGTCACCCTAGTTTTCTTTCCCTTCATGTATTGTTTCTCTCCTCTAACTTATATGTAAGCTTCAAGAAGGAAAGCACTTTGTTTTGTTCACCAGTACATACCCAGCCACTAAAAGAGCACCTGGCACACAATTGTGTCCAAATATTATTATTTGTTGGATGAATGAATAAATGAATGGAAAAAAACATGGTTTCTAAGGAAAGTTCTTCACATTTGAACAGTAAGCAAAAAGTGAGATCTACTAGAGAACTTGTTCTACCCAAATGTAAGATGGGAAATATATGACTTCATTCAGTTTAAACTGTTAAAGCATAAACATGCCAAAGCAGTAGAGACATGCACACCCCAACTAAACTGCTGGGTAGAAATCACTAGCATTCTGCAGGACAAGAAAAGACCGGAAGGTGTTCAGGGAGAATGCTCAGGTTGGCAAGAAGACTCTGGAGGTATCAGAACTTTTACCAAAATACCTGAAGACCTGCCATGTCTTCATGGAAGAGTCATAGGCACATGGGGGTACAATTTCAAAAGCAGAACAAGGACCTCTGGGTGGAAATTATGTGGAGTCACCTTATGTTTCAACACAGGGATGCCAAATCCACCATTCTGGAATGCTCAAAAATGGAATTTGTTAATTCTCCCTGGAAACCTTTTTGTATCCTGGGAAGTGCCATAGCAGAGGCTGGTTACTGGTTGTCCTGGTTACAATTTAGTCATTAGATGGAGATTGGACTAAATAAAATTCTCAACTCTGAAACTTGGTGATTCTATATTTCTCCTGGCCTTGCTTATCTGGGCATCCCCAGAAGCATGTAGCACAATCCCCTAATGAAGCCCAGCCCCAGACATCAAAGCCCACTGATCTTGGCCATCTCACTTTCTCTCCTTCTGTGGGCGATCATAATCCTCTGTTAAACCTTCCTACAATCTTCCTGCAGACTCCTGCTATAGATGTCCCTCTCCTCCTCCTCCATCCCCTTTGCCTCCTCCCTCCCACATTCCCATCATCTATGCATGTCCTGAGTCTGGTGCCCCCAGAGCCTGCTCTATGCTGCATGCCCACTAATTATTTATAAAGGAAATCAATCCCTGTTTATGTGTCAGTGAATATGAGACAGAATGTTTCACCCCAGTGACAATGCACACATCTCTTGAAGGACATTTATTACAAAGTAAATCCCAAAGAATCTCAGGTAGCATAAAAACCCGTAAGGAAACATAATAAAGGGTAACAGAAACTATAGTAAGAGTTGGGGATTGCAGTCTAGCTAGGAGTCACTAGAGGGTCCTGTTTTGAAGTTCCAATTGCTCTGCAAGAATACTGTGTTCACTTGTAATTTCTATTGATTTGCAGTAACTTTTGGTATAGCTTATGGAGATAATGGAAGGCTGTAGGTCTTTAAGCCCAATCTTGGTGCTGCCTCTGATTTGGGAGTGAGGAAAACAGATGTCCTTCAATTCTTATCATGCTAAGAATACAATAAGGGTATCTGAGGTGAAAGATAAGCCCTAAAGAAGAGCCTAATCATGGTCACTGGAAAGATATGGGCATAAGAGTATAATCAATTGCGTAACAAATAGTTGCCAGAACAACTCCCTTCCCCCAGTAAATGCTTCTTCCAAAAGCATAGATTTATAGGAATATAAGCTTAGGGACAAAAGGCTGGAATATGTTTGACAGAGAGGACAGAGATGAGAGGACTCAATAGGCAGGATTTCAAAAATACTCAGTGCTTCAGCAGTAAAATACTACTACTTCTACTACTACTAACAGTAAAAGTAAGAAGATGAAGAAGACACCTATAGGAATATTATTTTATAATTATCTTGAGGTAATTTCTTTTTTTTTTATTTTTTTTAATGTTTATTTATTTTTGAGACAGAGAGAGACAGAGCATGAATGGAGGAGGGTCAGAGAGAGAGGGAGACACAGAATCGGAAGCAGGCTCCAGGCTCTGAGCTGTCAGCACAGAGCCCGACGCGGGGCTCGAACTCACAGGCCATGAGATCATGACCTGAGCCGAAGTCGGACGATTAACTGACTGAGCCACCCAGGCGCCCCATTGAGGTAATTTCAATATTTGTAAATTGGAGCTATAATTCAAGGATTATCATAAGTTATTATAAATTGTGTTGCTAATCCACAGCATGGGCTGTAACAGGCCAGGGAAGCTTCTCCAGGACCCTAGCGGCACGGCCATCCAGTTACACCATAGCTCATGCCCTCAGGATGGCAGACACTCACATATTAGGGGGGCCAGCTTCTTGTTGAAGTTCAGTACAAAACTGCAGATGTCTCCTTGGTCCAGAGAAAGAGAGGACCAGAGAAGCAGTGAGATGTCTATTTGCCCATCACTGAATACCAGGTTGCAAAGCTTGGGAGAGGCACTCAGGAAACTGCTTATGAGATGCACTTGCCCTTCTGTTTGAGTCCCACACTCTTTTCACACCACCTGACCTCTGTCCCCTTATCCAGGTCTCTTTATGAAGTGGCTCAGTTCTCCCTGTCCCCCCTGTCCTTTATCAATACATCCACTTGGGCTTCAACTTCACAAGGTCATGTTCATCAGTGACAAGTTATGGACAAAGAGATACTTATGATGTCTTAATGGACCACACCAGGCAAACTCTACTCTTAGCAAACATTTACTGAGACCTTCCTATGCAGCCAACACAGTTTGCAATTGCTAGGCCCCATTATTCTGGCAGCAGGGTAGCAAATCAGTCTTTTTACTAAAATCTGTTTCTGGAAGAGTTAGGACTCTTACTGGTGAAGTCTGAGAGTGAAGAACCAGAAGGGCATCTGCAGTGTCTGGGGGTCAGAGAGCCACCCTGCTTGCCCTTATCACCACTGACTTGTTCATTCATTTATGTATGTGCTTTCACACCTAGAAAAACATCAGCAGTCCTAGCTCTGGGCCAGGCAGTGGGCAAAGGGCTGGAGAGCTTTTGGGCTGGCTCCAGGCCCAGGGCCCTTGGTCACTACCCTTTAGCTGCCTATCTTCCTGACATTAAGCTTAGTAAACCAGTTTTTACATTTACCTAACTGGACTGGTTTAGTCTTAAAGCAGAAGTACTCCTTGGCTCAGGGGCTTTCACCTTTACTAATTGAGTTGAATAATTTGATTTAATAAATCAAGAGAACTTGCTGTAGGTTTTGCATACTTTCATTAGAGAAGATGTATGTGGTATGGCTGCTGTTTGGTCATGTATTTAATTAAATTAATGAATTGATATCTTTGGTGGTTCGAAGTCCAAGTGTATATACCCCCTCGTTCTGTAACCCCCAGGTTTCACTAAGATTCCTAAGTTCACTATGAATACATTTTGAGGAAAAAGCTGGTATGGGGCACCTGGGTATCTCAGTAGGTTAAGCGTCCAAATCTTCATTTCAGCTCAGGTCATGATCTCATGGTTCACGAGCTTGAGCCCCAAATCTGCACTGTAAGTGCAGAGCCTACTTTGGATACTGTCTCCCTCTCTCTCTACCCCTCCCCTACTCACATGCCTATGGCTCGCTTGCTCTCTCTCTCTCTCTCTCAAAAATAAATAAGCATTAAAAAAAAAACAGTTGGTATTTATTTGCTATTCTTCCATTAAAAACAATTGGGCCTAGTGACCTCCAAATCAAGGAGTTTTACCAGTTTCTACTTTTGAAGTTAATCTTGTCTAACCAACCATTCCCAAACTAGTGCCTCAACCCCCTAGTCGTCAGTTCCTCATAGCCCTCACCCGCTCTTCCTTCTCACACTGGGGACACTTGGTTTCACACACTCATTCTTACTGAGGAGACCATACATGATGACAGCTTGAAGATGAAGCCCTCTTTGTGAGAGAGGCATTTCAACAAGGACTGACCTCAAAACCTAAGGGATGATATACCAATGCTAGTGTTTCAGACCCCAGGAAGAGAAGACATTCTGGGTGAGGATAGCATGCATGGAGCCACTGAGGGTTCCTTCACCAGCATACAGCCAGTGCTGCCCCATGGAAGGAGGAGTGTGACTTCACAGAGGGCCTGCCAGGCAGCCCCGCTGACTCCATCATCACTTGTTGGAGTCCATTACTGTGTTTTCTGTGGCTTTAACTGGTTTGGGAATCTTGCATAAAGCAAATGAAGCTGTAATCAAGGTCTTTGTCACTCTCCCATATTTGCATGTAAGTGCTGCAGTTTGGGGACAGCTCATCAGTCCTCTTACTCAGAAAGAGAGTTTTTAAAGGAACAAAAGAAAAACAACTTTAAAAGGATCTTAAGCATTTTAGGACTCCGTGATTTTGGAGACACAGCAGACAAAAATATTCTAATTCCTCCTTAGTTTACTTTGCATAATATATTGGTACAAACAAGCTAAGCACTGGACTCCAAGCAGAGAGGAGGTACCTCTGTTTGCAATGCTAATGGGCTGTTTCACAGCTCCATCAGAGAGGGGCAGCCCAATGTGCAGTGCATGCAGCTCCCAGGCAAGGGGAGCACCCTGAAATCCAGCTCAATAGCAGTCATGAAGACTGCTATTCAGGAGGGAGTGCCCTGAAGTGAGTAAGAGACACTGTGCCACCCAGTACTGAAGCAGGTATCAATTCTGTTCATAAATCCCGGCTTGAGGTTTTGGAAACAATGTTGCAGAATCATCTATGTCCTAAGTGATTGGACTACATTCATGGTTTGCAATTTCTCTCTGTAGCATAATTTATATTTTCAAAGATAGGTATAAAACAAAGAAGCCCAACATGTAAGTCAGGCAGAGAGGAAGCAGAGCTGGGTACCAGAGTCTCTCCTACTCTCACCAGAGCCCTTCCTACAGCCTTCCCTGGAGACATCTCCATGGAATCACTCCTAGGATCTCTCAGTATCATTGTGCAAGTCTCTGGATTAGATGGAAAATAAGGTTCCCTCCAATCACAACAAGCTGCAACTCTGAGCTAGCAATCCAGGCTTCACAGAGGGTGTGACTCTTCTTGGCTGATTCTTCATGGAAAAGGAGGAGAAGAAGGTTGCAGCCAGTCTCCTGGTGGTATAAGATAAGTATCATGAAATGATTGCCAACTGTTCTGTTTCTTGGAAACCTGAACATCTGTTTCTCCACTGTGGTGGTCATTAAGGACACTTACCAAGTATTTCCACTTCTCCATCTTCTGGATACATGGTAGGATACAGGGATTCCTGCCCTGCCCCTGGGATTCGATAGGGTTCTAGTTCTATAACTAGTTCTGATTAATGAATTATGGCCAGTGAGCATTTGATGACTGATGCCAGACCCTACAAATGCTCTCTCTATTCTCTCTGGCGCAGCAGTCAGCAGTGTTCAAGATGGTGACTGCCTGGGCTCCTAGGTGACTACAATGAATAAGCTACCTCTTCATCCAGTGTTCCATGATGGGTACACAGCAGGAAGAAAAAGAACATTTTTTCTGTTTCAAGTCACCAACATTGGGGGATTATTTATTACTAATGCATAATCTGGCCAATCCTAAATCATACATCCTCTCATGGCATCATAAGAAGTGCCCTATCTCATGCCAGTCATACATAAAAAGGAGAAACAACTCTCTATCTTCAGAGGCTTGTTGTCTTAGCTGGAAATGCACATCTCTTGCAGGCAGGCAATGGAAGTATTTAAATATTAAAACATGGGGTGTTTGCAGAGCTAGAACAAACAATCCTAAAATTTGTATGGAACCACAAAAAGTCCTGAGTAGCCAAAGCAACCATGAAAAAGAAAAGCAAAGCTGGAGGCATCACAATGCAGGACTTCAAGTCATGTTACAAAGCTGTAGTGATCAAAACAGTATAGTACTGGCACAAAAATAGACATATCGATCAATAAAACAGAATAGGAAACCCAAAAATGAACCCACAACTCTATGGTCAATTAATCTTCAACAAAGCAGGAAAGAATATTCTATGGGGAAAAGACAGTCTCTTCAACAAATGGTATTGAAAAAACTGGATAGCACATGCAAAAGAATGAAATCAGACCACTTTCTTGCACCACACACAAAAATTAATTCAACTAAACACCTAAATGTGAGACGTGAAACATAAAAATCCTACACAGGAAGTAACTTCTTTGACATCGCTGTAGCAACTTCTTTCTAGATAAGTCCCCTGAGGCAAGGCAGACAACAGCAAAAACAAACTGTTGGGACTTCATTAAAATAAAAGCCTTCTGCACAGCAAAGGAAACAATTAATAAAACTAAAAGGCAACCATTGAATAGAAGATATTTGCAAATTACATATCCAATAAAGGGTTAGTATCCAAAATACATGAAGAATGTACACAATTTGACACCCAAAGAATGAAGAGTCCAATTAAAAACTTGGCAGAAAACTTGAATAGACATTTTTCCAAAGAAGACATCAGATGACCAACAGACACATGAAAAGATGCTCAACATCACTGATCATCAGGGAAATACAAACCAAACTAGAGTGAGATATCACCTCACATCTGTCAGAATGGTTAAATCAACAGCATAAAAAACCCAGGTGTGTCAGCGAGGATATGAAGAAAGGGAAACCCTCTTACACTGGTGGGAATGCAAACTGGTGCAGCAACTTTGGAAAACAGTATGGAGGTTTCTACAAATTTAAAAATAGAACTACCCTATGATCCAGCAACTGCACCACTAGGTTTTTGCCCCCAAAATACAAAAACACTAATTCAAGGAATACAGGCACCCCAATGTTTGTATTTATAGCAACATTATCTACAATAGCCAAATTAAGGAAAGAGCCCAAATGTTCATCCAATGATGAATGGATAAAGAAGGTGTGGTATATATGTAACGGAATATTACTCAGCCATCAAAAAGAATGAAATCTTGACATTTGGAATGATGTGGATACAACCAGAGTGCGTTTTGCTAAGTGAAATAAGTCATACAGAGAAAGACAAATACCATTCAATTTCACTCATATGTGTGATTTAAGAAACAAAACAAGCAAAGGGAAAAAAATAAGAGAGATAAATCAAGAAACAGACTCTTAATTATAGATAAAAAACTGATGGTTAACCTGAGGGGATATGGGTGGGGGGATGGGAGAAATAGGTGATGGGGCTTAAGGATAGCACTTGTGATGGGCACTGGGTGTTGAATCATTATATTGTACACCTGAAACTAATACTACACTGTATGTTAACTAGAATGCAAATAAATAAATAAATAAATAAATAAACAAACAAACAAACAAATAAATAAAATGTGAGGGTGCTTGTTGTAAGTACCAAGGAGTTTCCACATTGGATTGTGTTATGGACTAGAATGTACGTGTACCCCCTAAAATTCATATGTTGAAGCCCTAACTAATCCCTATATGGCTATATTTGAAGTAAGGTGGTAATTAAAGTTAAAGAAGTGATAAGGATGGGGCACTGATGGTTTAGCATCATTATAAAAAAAAAAAAAGACACCAAAGAACTTGTTCTTTCTTTGTCTCCTCTTTCCATGTGCATGCACTAAGGAAAGGTCATGTGAGGATACAATGAGAAGGCGGTCATCTGCAAAGCAGGAAAAAGAGTCCTCACCAGAAATAACCCTGCTCTGCACCTTGATCTGGAGACTTCCAGCCTCCAAAACTGAGACAATAAATTTCTGTTGTGCAGGCTACCCAGCTTGTGTTATTTTGTTATGGCAGCCCAAGCAGAGCAAGAAAGAGGGAGGAATATAATTCTGGGTTAAGGCTTCCAGGATTCCTTTTCTTTTCATTTTTTTAAATTTATTTATTTATTTATTTATTTATTTATTTATTTATTTATTTATTTTTGAGACAGAGAGAGACAGAGAGAGAGAGAGAGAGAGAGAGAAAGCACTTGAGGGAGGGGCAGAGAGAAAGGGAGAGAGAGAATCTCAAGCAGGCTCCACGCCCAGCATGGATCCTGACATGGGGCTCAGTCCCACGATCCTGGGATCATGATCTGAGCAGAAATCAGGAGTCTGATGCTTAACCAACTGAGCCATCAAGTCTCCCCTAAGCTTCCAGGATTCTGAAGGAGGCAGTACTTGCTCTGGCCTCGAGGAAGGAAGATGAGAGTAGATATAAATGTCACTTGTTGTACATATATTATCTCATTTAATTTATATAATACAATAATACAACATACCATCCTCTATTCAAAATGAGGCTCAGTTCATTGAAAGTAGAAGGCACACCATATCTACAGACTGCCCAGCCCTTTCCTGCTTCACAATACTGGATAGAGAGGGATTGACTGGCAGAAGAAGCAAGGGAGTTCTAGATGGCTGGGGGATGGCATTTTCAGAGGTAAAGTAAGAAAACAGACCTGAATGAGACCAAGATTACTTAACCAGAAGCAGTGGGAGATACACTGGGATAGGAAGACTAGGGTAGTGTCAGATATGGCCTTACTACTGGAGAAAGAGGTAGTAGGGAGTCCCCATAGAAATATCTAAATATTGAATTTAAATAAATATTTAAATATGTATCTAAATCTTTTAAAATATGATCTTGACATTGTAACTGGATATGAGTAGATTCTTCATAGTCAGATAGAGTTTTTTCTGGCCCTCTTAAAAATTGATCCAAGTCAGTTTTAAGATGTCCTAAAAAGCCCTCTCCACTGTTTTTCAATTTGATGTATTTCATCATCTTGACACAGCCTTGGGACAGAAGCCTTATCCAGGAAAACTGGACTTTACATTGACTGCTTTCAGACAGTCAATCTAAAGAGGGAGAGGGTAGGAGGGTGCATGAGTCATAGAAAATGTCCAAGCTTCATTATTGCCCAAACTTTCATAGTCTGAAATAACAAAACTTTAGTGCCTCTAGTTGAGACTTCTCTGGAGCTTGGGTTTGCTGGAGAGAATAGTGGATTGCCACTCTGCCCAGCAGCTGGCTCAGCTTTCTTTCCTGCTGCTTTAATAGCCTTTGAGGTAATAATCTGTTTTATTAAGACAAAGACCCAAACCCTTTAAGCTCCAGCAGAGATGAGCTTAAAATGAGAAGCTCTGGGTGGCCAAGTGAGCTACTGAAACTCTTCTGCTCCTGTTTTCCTGAATTTTGTCTTCTCCTAGGGCAGGAGCTCCTGACCTAGAGACCACAGAGAAGCTCTGGCAGTGCACTAGTCACCTGAAATTTCATACAAAATATTGGATAAATATGCATGCTTCCAAGGATAATGTCTATAACTAAAATATCACATTCTCAAAGGATGCTATGCCTACATAAAGGGTCGCAGCTCTAGGGGGTCCTTGCCTTGACCCCCATTGAAACCACTGGAGTCCAGACAGCCAAAGTGGCTCATCAGAAGAGGTGTTGAATGTGGATACAGGTAGAGTCAGTTTCAATCCCTAGCTTGACCAATACCATTTATGGCCTTTGGCAAAAAATTGCAACACTCTGACTTCAGTTTCTTCACAGAAGCTTCACACTCTTTCCTTTGCAGGGCTGTGGTCAAATTGGAGATAAAGTGTATAATAGGCACTAAATAAAACTATTCTTTTAATATTCCTATCCAAGCTAAAATTAAATAAAACCATTTTCTCAGAAGAGCAACAACTTCCATACACCTCCACAAAAATTTTCCAGTGTGCATTTCAGTAAACACTGTTGTGTGCACCTCTCAGGATGCAGACCACCATCCAATGGAGGTCTAATGGGCACCCAAAATCCAGGCAAGGAAGCCAAAGAAATAATCAATGCACTGATGGGTTTTTCAGGCCATCAGTGGGCAAAGATCCACCATTATCTTCTCCTGATGTGGGGGAAAGACCATTGTTGTAGGAGCCACCACACCCATGTTCTCATTTGAGCTCCATATCTATTACCCTTGAGAACTCTTTCAACCAATGACTTTTACTCTTCAGTGGACTGACAAAACTAATACATGCCTTGCCTTTTACATAGGACAGTGATGCAGACAAAAGAGAATCTTAGATCACATGAAATGAAAAAATGAATGCAAAACAAGTTTGAAAGCATTTCAAGGGCTGCAAAAGTAAGGAATGGTCATTACCATCAACATCATGATTTTCATCATTGATCCACAAAGGCATCTTCACAAGACAAATAAGCAAACTGGGCTAGAGACAAAAGAATAGTGCTGCCCAAATAAGCAAAATGGTCTGGCCTCAGACAGTGGGAGGCGAGCCATCTGTTCCCTTTCTCCTTTTGATTTTCCCCAAGACATATGAGGAAATGTCGCATGATTCTGTATGTGGGCACTCATCTCCTCTATGACCAACGTGCACCAATTTCCTTGTTTTATATATTCATAAAATGACACCCATTAACAAGCTCCTTATGTCATTCCAACTATGAAAGCCTCCTCCTTTTCCTGCTGCTGATGCTGCTGCTCCCTATTTCCTTTGCACACATAAGTGTTCCTAGCTGTCCATGCTTTTCTATCTTTTCCTATCCACAAGGATACCTGGCGATTTCCTGTAACAAAATTACTGCTGATCCCTCAAGGTCTAGCTCAGAGGCCACGTTATGTAGACTTCTCTATCTTCAGCCCACCCCACCCCAAGCCGGGCCCTCTATTTTCTGCATTCCCATAAGCCCATGGAATCTGGGTACACTGACCATGCAATTTGCACTTTTGAGAGTCACACAGGTATCTATTAATGATAACCACCAGGATAACAGATATGAATAGTCAGTCTTGGGATAACTGAAATACATGTTCTCTCTAAATCTGGGCTACAAATGTCAACCTTTACCATGTGTTACCTAACATTGTTATTTTACTGCTCCTGGTAGGAGTCTGTTCTTGCCAGCTGGAGGCCAGTAAGACAACATGCCTCTTGCTTCTCCACCACCATTCCAAGTTCATCGAGTGCATTGCCTTAAATCTGATTCCATGCTGAAAGAGAATGCAATGGGGATTTGCATGTAAAATCTTACTGGACATACTCCCAGGAAAACATCTGTGAGGGAGGGAGGGAAGCAGGACTGGCTAGAGAGAGAAATTAAACTTTGATGTACCCGTGACTCCAGACCATCCTACAGGCAGTGCTAAAGCTGGGGTGGCCCCTTAGATGGAGGCAAGGGGCTCAAGACTTTGTACTCTGTAGTCAATCAGGTACAGTCTGCCTTCAAGAAGGGGACATACTTAGGAGAAGATGTGTGTATACCAGTGGCTGGGAATCTTCATGGTCATCCTAGGTATCTACTAGTCCAGGAGAGGGAATATTGGTGCACAGTAGAATCCACTATAACCAGTTACTACCAAACAATGAACTACAAAGTTAGGGAGACCCAGGGCATGATTGTTGGTTCTCTTCCCTCCACTTGATTATCACTAGTGCTATCTCTTCTTACCATGTGCCTCAACTCAAGCAGTGCAGAACCCCAATTACCACCAGGATTCTAAACCAAGAGAGTTTTTCTCACACTCATACCTGCTCACCTCCAGCCTCTGGAGAGCCAGGCCCAGATAAGAGCAAACTCAAACTCAACTAAGATGAGGCTGGCATGTTCAAAAGCATATTATTCAGAAATATTAAAAAAGAAAACACTTTGTCACCCCAAAAGGAATACTTTCAAGAGCTGATTTCTTAGCTTAAAATAGTGACTAACTGATCAGTCCCCAGAGGAGATCTGCCTGTGTTCAAAGTCTGATTCTACCACCTATTGTGTATATTTGGGCGAGTTATTTAACCTCTCTGTGCAAGTTTCTTTACCAGTAAAACGGCATACTAGTGCCCTCCTAGTGGAATTGCTGTGGGGATTAAATGAGATAATACATCCATGTGGACTACTTCCCATTTCCCCTCCAAATACCGCCTGCAATCCTTTACCTTGCTTGGTCTGCACCCCAAGAGACTGACCTACATCAACTATATTAATGGGATCCCTTCTCCTACGGCTTCTGATTGAGTCTAACCAAAGGCACACATGGGACAGAGATCTGAGGGATATTTATTATCCTGGCTCCCTCCCTTCAGGGTGACCTCAGGCTGGCTGTACCCCTCAACCAAAGGTCACAGCAGCTATCAAAATGCCCCCTCCACGCACCTCTCTTTTTCCAGGGCCTAGTGATTGCTCCCTACCTCTGCTCCTTCAGGTCAAGGGTGGTAAGTCCCTGACTGCTACACCCCATGGAATATGCACTATCCTGTGTGGTTTCCCTATATCCTCCTACCCTTCTGTAAATAGACCTTATAACTAGTTTCACTTTTTTCTTGCTAGAGCTTGTATAAAACTGGTCTGTAGCCAGCATTTGCTAATTGCTAGGTGTTAACAGCAGTGGAGTTTCTGCCCACAAAATGATTTGATTTGTAGACCCCTGTTGGTCCCATCCCTTTCTGGTCTGTTCTCTGGAGTAACAGCATTTATGGGGCAGCTCCCTCACTTATTCTTCCCTCACAGGTATCTGTGGCCAGCCCTCCCCTCAACCTACTTCACCTTTTTCTCTGTGTCTTCCAGAAACACATTTGTATATCTTACTGGCTATCACAGATATTCAAATGCTTACAAAAACCTACACTGGAAAGTCCTCAAGGCCAGTTTCCTATGTAGCCAGACCGATCTACCCACAGCTGAAAGACAGCAAAGAGAATAGTCACTGAATAGGTCAAGCTGAGCCCCCACACACCATGAGCTGACCAAGAATGTCAAGCCAACAAGAAGTGACAGCCACAGGAGCAGTGACCTCACAGTAAGAGCACCTGCATCATGACCCCACACCTGCCCCTACAGAGAGGATAACCCACTGAACCCAAAGCCCACAGATTCATAAGACCAAAGATCATTTTACAGTGCACCATATCAGTCAGTACCCATTATTAAGCAGAAAATCACACTTATGTGTTGGGTCAGCAATCTATCCATTCAGGGAAAAATGGATTTTCTGAGAAAATGAAAATCATTAATTTACTCTCAAATTTTATTGGGAGAAATTTCTGTTGTATCTGAATACAGATGGGAGATAAAAGATGCTGGAGTACTCCATTCTTTCGTTTATTAATGAAGTAGGATACATAAAAGGCCCATTAAAATTACATAGAAGCCTCATAAGCATCTTTCATACCTTCTTACTCAGTCAAATTTCATGTCTTGAGAGCAGCATTTCTGTGAGAAGGTATTACCCAAATGCAGTGGCACCCAAAGTCACACATAAACATAGGTTGGTTATATTCACCCATCCATCCATTCATTCATTCATTACTTCAATAGCTATATGTTGAGCACTGAGACTGTGCCAGACATTACCCTAGTTACTAGGACCATAAATTAAGTTTCATGTTCTGAAGATGCCTACAGTTTAAAGGGGAATTGGAAGTACAAATAGGCAATAAGGGGCAAAGAAGAGAGATCAGGTAAGAGACATGTAACTCAGACTTGGGACAAAAGCACCAGGGAAGGCTTCTAGATTGAGACCTAAAGGAAAGAAAGGATTTACCTGATGAAAAGGAGAGAGAGAAAGAGAGCAGAGTGTTCCATCTCAAAGAAGCAGCACCCCAAATGCTCATGGAAGGTTTGCAGTAATTCAGTAAGACTAAAGTGTTTAAAGGGAACAGAAAGAAAGTAGAGAAGAAAGGAAATGTTCTAAGCAAATGATGGTAAGGAATGTGAATGACAGGTAAGAGAACATCTAGGCTGCTTAGAGAAGCTTTTCTAGAGGTGGTAAGTTTTGATCAGAAAGTTGAAAGTCATGGGCACCTGGGTGGCTCAGTCGGTTAGACATCCGACTTCAGCTCAGGTCGTGATCTCACAGTTCGTGAGTTTGAGCCCTGCGTCCAGCTCTGTACTGACAGCTCAGAGCCTGGAGCCTGCTTCAGATTCTGTGTCTCCCTCTCTCTCTCTGCCCCTCCCCCACTCATGCTCTGTCTCTCTCTCTCTCTCTCTTTCTCTCTCAAAAATAAACATTAAAAAAATAAAAAAAAAAGAAAGTTGAAAGTCATGGTTCTACTGGATGCATTGTGGGGTGTAGAGGAGGTGGCTGTAGATACAGAGGTGCATTCACAGAAAATCACCTGTGCTACTGAGACCTAAAGCTCATTCATATATTCATCCATCCCCTCTCTCTTCAAATTTTAAATGGCCCTCTAGTATGTGGGAACACTATGCCCAGCCCAACAGAGATCTAAGAGGAATCAGACATGATTCTATGCCTTTGCCTTATACTTAATCCCAAAGTCAAGCTTCACTGTCTTGAAAACTGTACTGGAATTGGAGGTGGGGGAAGGGTGCTGAGGCTTATAGGGAGCACTCAAAAGTCTGAAAGAGAGTAAATTCCCCTCTATGACTTCAGAAACCATTACCTTGAGAAGAAAGAAGTGACACTTGCTGGTCCTCTTTAAAACTGTCTGACCTTTCCACTGACCACATAGGTCATTATCATAAATTCAGCCAACCCTCCAGTTCCCTCCTGACCCTGAAGCTCCTGGCTGGTCATGTCCATCAGCTCACAAGGCAGAGAGCACATTCCTTGCTGTATGTGTAGGTCTGGTTAACAGATCTTCAGTTATTTAATCATTCTGGACCTCAGTTGTGTGGGTCTCTAAAATGGAAATGGTAATATCCACCTTGTAAAGCTGTTTAAACCATAGCAAATCATACCTATTTATCAGTTAACTTTTTAAAGGAAAATGAAAACAATTGTACACTGAGTACCAAATGTTCTATATAAATTCTGGTGGATCAGTATTTGGTTGAGCAAAGTCAAGGGACAGTTTTGGGAGATGATGGTTCCTAGTCAGACCTTGAAAACAATCAGAGGAGTCTGTGTGGGTCATCTTAAGCATCACCTTACATGCAGACAGAATCCTGCCAGGCATTAATTTATTTACTCCTTCAATAAATAAGAATCTTCCCTGTGCTTGCCTCTGCTGACCCCATTGCCTGGAATTCTGTTTCCTATCTGATCCTCCAAGGTTCTGCCAATATCATCCATCTTCCAGCACCAGAAACACCTACCCTGACCTTCCTTCACCTATTTGCCAGTCTTCGTAGGTAGTCATACTTTAGTGGTCACATGCTTCATAGTATACTGAGATTATTTACATATCTGATTCTTCCTGAAATGTAATATCTTTGAAATCAGAGACCAGGTCTCCTTTTGGTGTCTCTAGCAATATTAGATGCCAAATAAATGTCTATTGAACAAAATGTGTATCTTTCTTTGTAGTTTATAAAAGGCCTCCATGTTCACCACCTCAGAACAATCCTTGAAGTAGAGTGGAAAGACCCATATTTTAGCTCAACATAGAGTTAAACTTGGCACAGTGAAATGTTGTGTGAACTTCAGTTACTTCTCAAGAGCATGAATTCCCAAGTCTACATGGTGGGCAAATCACTGACCTTACACACTAGGAGATCTAAAGAATATAACACAGAGAAAGGTGACATATTTAATTAGAAAGTCAAAAATACAGCATTACAAATCTTTCAAAGGGTTTTATCAAGGCCCCATAGAAAAGGAGAAAAAGTGGAAATGTGAGTTAAAAATAAATAAATACACAAGAATCTAACTCTACCTCTGCCATTTACAAGCTGAATGATGTTTGAGAGAGAGAGAAAGAAATTGACCCAACTACTTAGAGTCTCTTTGCTCATCTGCAAAATGAGGACAGCGGTACCTCTTGGATTATTCCGAAAAAATAATTTTTAGATGTATGCTAAATATACCATTTTCAAGCAAATATGTGATAAACAGTAACCCACCCCCCTCCAACCCTCCCTTGGAGTTTAGGAAATGGGGTAGCATCATATTAGAAGAGACTTAGCAGGGGCTTTATGAAGTAGGTAACATCTAAAGTGGACTTCCATGGTTGTTCTAGCAGAGATGGGGACAAGATGTATAGTTCAAAGAATAAATATGTGAAAGTGACCTTATGTCTGTAGTAGATGTGTATCTAGGTACGTGGGTGCAACTGTGTGGGAATGTACTTGAGTATACATATATGTGTGTGCATGTATGTGTGTGTACGAGCAAGTATGCGTTTGTGTGTGTATGCATTTGTGTGTGTACAGCAGATAAATGGGAAATGAAATTGGAAACATGGAGTCAGAACTGGGAAGCCCCCACATGGACATGATTCACAGAGCAAGGGGTTCATTCTGTAGCATTTAGGGGGATGGAGCAAATTGCTAGGCAGGGAAGGTCACAAGCCTTGCAGAAAAGAAGGGCAGCATCAGCTTTATGGCCCACTGGAGGGAGGGCAGGTCAGCTCTGGGAAAGAGTGGGGCAGTGAGGGTCAGCTGGATGGAGGGATTCCACACAGGATGGGAAGGAAGGGCTAGTCACTGAAGGAGTGGAACAGAAAATACTTTTCAGATGGCTAGTTCATGAGGAAAGGAGGAGCTAATGCTGATTCCAAGCTGTGAGGCAGAGTCACTAAGGAAACATGGTGTCTCCCAAGGGGATATGGAAAGAGTCAGGGCCAAGTAGCCAACTAGCCTTTCTAGTTTGAGAGCAAGGGGCAGGAATCATTGTAAAGCTACATTTTAAAGTTCAAATTCCCATTAAAAAAAGAAAGAAAGAAATCCCCTCCTGGATATCCTGCCATATGAACCTTATTCCAGTATGTCTTCAAGGTTCCTTGATTCCTTGAAAGAACACTCATTTGAAGGCAAATACCAGGGGAGAGGTAACACCCTCTCTGTAGTTAACCAGTGGCCCAGGGAAGAGGCAATGCTCATTAGTCATCAGCCAGAAAACTCTCAGAGGACAGGCCCCCATAGTCGGGGATGAAAGAAAAGATGCAAGCAAAATGCTAAAATGCTTTGGGGGCAGCAGAGGAACAGTTATGTGTCACAGGGCAATGAGAGACATTCCCATGAGATCCTAGGATTTAATATGGTTAGGGATGTTGAAAGCAGAGGCAGGGAGAAAGTGGCCATCACAGATTTTGCCAAGAGACAACCAGAGTGCATCAAAGACCAACAAAGGGCAATCTCCTTAGTCTTCAGCATATTCCAGAGTATGACTATAAACGTGATTATGGCTTTAGACTCCAGGCTGAGGTAGAGATGTGTTACCTTGCCCACTCAGAGTGAACTAGGCATGAGGTACCTTCACAAGGTAGTGCTGAGACTTCTTTGCCTCTTGCTCCTTCTCACCCTAACAAACAATGCAACACAAATGTGGTCACAGCTATACCTTCCCTAGAGGATGAAATGGATCCTTGAGCCTTCTGAGGCATAGGTCAAAAGCTGATAGCCTCAAGGCCAGCTTCCATGAACTCAGCTTTGGGTGCACCCCACTAAGTCCTTAGCTGAAAGCCTTGCAAAGTGAGCACCCAAGGGTCCCATATTAGTGACATCATCATCTTCCCCCTGATTTTTCTACATGTGATCATTTATTTCCTTCTAAAGCATATATAATTGTGGGCACTGGGGCCCAGTAAACCATACCCAGCTAAAAAGTAAACCCCACCACATGTGACAGAGAGGAGCAGGACATCATGATCAGGGCTCAGTCAATTTTACTACGCCATCACAAATATTGACTTCTATAAAATCACATAGTAGTGCCTCAGCACATACAAACCCACCTGATAAACAGCACCCACAGAAGAAGCATATTCTGGTTCTTCCTAAAAGTGAGTAACCCCAAAGTCATTAATTCTGGGTTCTGGAATGAATTACTGGAAGATTACTTATTTTGAAATTTTTGTTTATTTATACAGAGTGATATCCATCCATTCAATTGAATATTTATTTAACCGATATTACCAGTCAATAATAATTTTCATTAGTATATGCTCACTTCAGCATCAGGCATAAGTACAAAACAAATAAGGCACATTAAGGCTGCCTAGAATGGCAAACTCAGGAGGCTTGGAAAAACTTAAAACTTAAAAAACTTAAAACTCCAGAATTCCAACCTCCCCACTAAAATGCTAGGGCCTTTCTATAGCCCTTCCAAGCCAGCCTCAAATTTCAGCTTTAGCAATTCATGGCAGAGATGTGCATTTTTAGTAAAAGCCCAAGATGTTTTAAGATACATAGGATCCAAACAAGTTCTCCCCAAGTGCTCTGGGGAAAAACTTTAAATATATATATATATATATATATACACACACACACACACACACACACACACACACACACATATACATACATACATATATATACACACACACAAAATATGATATTATACACATATATACATATATACATACATATATACATACACATACATATATACATATGTACATATATATACATATGTACATACATATATATACATATACCTACGGGAGATATATATATATATATATATATATATATATATATATATATATATATATAAATGACACAGTCTCTCTCATCTCTTCCGTGTGATGACAGCTAATATTCCCTATACCTTCTCTGGTCTCCTTAGTCTTGTCTATTTCATGTTAAATACATCCTTGTATTTCGACTTTACATGAGTGAAATATGTTTGAGGGGATAAGAATAAACCCACAAATCAGGCATACAAAGATGTATAGCAATAAACGATGACTACCAATCACAGTGAGACAACCAGGATCTATTGCTAGTAAGTGATCCTAAATTAGGAAAGGGATCCAAAGAGGCCCATGAAGCCCAAAAGCCTCATCAAACTCTGTGTTTGTAACTCTTACTCTTGGTTGGTCATCATTTCCAGGTATCTAGGACTGTACTAACTCGTCAAAACAATCTGTATCATGCTGTGGTTTGTTTTGTTTGTGTAACTATATATCCTGTCACACTGCTGCTATATAGGTCAAGAACAAGGAAAAGGGGCCAGGTTGATGGCAAATGCATTTGCTTGCTGCACTCATCCATCATCATTCTATGGCATGAACACTGCTTTACAATCAAACTTCACACAGAATACCTTCCCCTGATTTCTCAACCCAATACATAACCCATCCTAGTTAGGCTTTAATCATTTTCTGCTGAAGAGTTTTGTGTCCTTTGGTTAGTAACAAAAATTTCACATAAGACAGTGTGTCAAGTCTTTGTTAAAGAATCATGTTTTGTATGGAACCTTCTGAAGACTTTTCAGAGAAGCTGGTACTTTGATTTTGGCAGAAAGTCATGACAAATTCAGTAAGAACTGGCCATTTATATTGGGGAATACTGAGATGCGAATTTGTAAGAACAGTGAATTCATATTTTGGAGACACTTGCACATTGGAATGCTATGGAGAATGAGGAGTCCAAGAGTACTAACGTGAACATGCTGTTTAAGGAGGCCACGGAGGCCATGAGAAGGATATGTCTGCTTAGAAGGGAGGCCTGGAGGCAGAGGTTTTGACTGGGGCCTTTGGCCAACATGCAGATGTGCCATGATGAGGTCTGCCCTGGGCTAGTCCTAGTGAAAATGGGAAGAGAAACTAGGTAGATCCTAGAGACGAATCCTGTATAAAGTGTGAGAGAAAGGGACAGTCAGCCATAACCCTGAAGGTACAGATATGGAAGACTGGAAGCCTGGTCAACTGATACAATTATGTTTCCATTTGCTGAGGTCATGAAGAGTGTGTATGTAGAGAGGACATCCAGGGCATAAGGGAAACAAGAGCCATAGATCATCCATACTTGAACACTCCATTCATTTATTCAAAAAAGACCCATTTGCCACTCTAACTCTATCATACTGTATTGGCACAAACAAACAAAACAAAGAAGAAGACATTAAGAAGAACATAAGAAGACATAAGAAGAACACATTGCAGGGTTAAGTCTAGAGAGTGGAGTAGGGGGGCGCCTGGGTGGCTCAGTTGTTTGAGAGTCCAACTCTTGATTTCAGCTCAAGTTGTGATCCCAGGGTCCTGGGATCGAGCCCTGCATGGGGCTCTGTGCTGAGCATGGAGACTGCTTAAGATTCTCTCTCTCCTTCTGCCCCTCCCCTGCTCTCACGCTCTCTCTCTGTCTCTCTCTAAAATATAAATAAATAAATAAATAAATAAATAAATAAATAAGAGTAGGATATTCACAGATGTCTCAAAAACAAGGCAGTATATAACAGATATCACTGACGGTATTCCTTGTGCTGTACCTTTTAGTCCCATGACTTATACATTCCATACCTGGAAACCTGTACCTCCCACTCCCCTTCATCCATTCTGCCCATTCCCATCCTCCCTTCCCTCTGGCAACCATCAGTTTGTCCTCTGTATTTATAGGTCTGATTCTGCTTTTTGTTTGTTTGTTTATTAATTTGATTTTAGATTTCACATAAGAATAGAACATTAGGCAATAATATCTTTGACACTAGCCATAGCAACATTTTCCAGATATGTCTCCTAAGGCAAGGGAAAAGCAAAAGTAAACTACAGGGACTATCAAAATAAAAAGCTTTTGCACAGCAAAGGAAACCATCAACAAAACAAAAAGGCAACCTATTGAATGGGAGGAAACATTTGCAAATGATATAGCTGATAAGTGGAGAATATCCAAAATATATAAAGAACTTATACAATTCAACACCACAAAAACAAAAAAAAAATTGATTAAACAACAGGCAGAGAACCTGAAGAGACATTTTCCTAAAGAAGACATACAGATGTCCAACAGAAACATGAAAAGACGCTCACATCACTAATCATGAAAACCACAATGAAGTATCACCTTGCAACACAAAATATTTTTAAAGTAAGACCTCAATATACATTTGTACTGAAATGCAAGATGGATAAATGAAAAGATACAGACCAAATTCACCTAAAGGGACAGAAACTTCCACTTGGACTTTTAAACCAGCTTTGGCTTGGTTGGATCTATAGTCACAAGGACACATTTGAGTAATCCAACAATTACTGTAATCGTGAAAGGCATGTGAAGGTGTGTGACCATCAGATAAACCATCTAGGGTTACAGGAGTCAGTCCTTCCCTGTGCTGGCCTGCAGCTCCCTCTGGGCATGTCTTATCTTCCTGTACCACATGCTGTTCTGGGTTTTATGTATGAACTTTAGGGGGAAAGGCATCCGACTGTGCAGAAGAAATGAAAGATTTTTCTCTTTCCTTGTTTTTTGTTTTGTTTTGTTTTGTTTTGTTTGCCTTTTGCTCTTTATCCTTCTTGAGGGGCATAATGCATTGGAGAGCTATCAAGAATTCACAAATGAAGGGATGGCAATAACACAGAGGGGACATCCAGAGCAGCCCTAAGGTTCCTACCTTGCCCACAAGGAGGGTCTGGCAGCTTCAGGTCCTTAGGACAAGCAGGAAGGGAACCAGAACA